>NC_043000.1:106661640-106694140 GCF_006345805.1 Octopus sinensis | reverse complement strand
TTCCACAAATTTCATCAAAACTTTCAGAAAACTTTTCAAATATTTTGATGTAAATTTTCAAAAAACATTTCAAAAATTTTGATGAAATTTTCAAAAAACTTTTCAAAAATTTTGATGAAAATTTTAAGAAAACTTTTTTAAAATTTTGATGAATAGATTTTCAAAAACTTTCCAAAATTTTGATGAAAATTTTCAAAAAACTTTTCAAAAGTTTTGATGCTAATTTTCAGAAAAATTTTGAAACATTTTCATGAAAATTTAAAAAAAACTTTTCAAAATTTTGATGAAAATTCTCAAAAAACTTTTCAAAGATTTTGATGCTAATTTTCAGAAAAATTTTGAAACATTTTCATGAAAATTTAAAAAACCTTTTCAAAATTTTGATGAAAATTCTCAAAAAACTTTTCAAAGATTTTGATGCTAATTTTCAGAAAAATTTTCAAACATTTTCATGAAAATTTTAGAAAAACTTTTTAAAATTTAGATGAAAATTCTCAAAAAACTTACCAAAAATTTTGAAAAAAATATTATCAAAAAATCTCTTCAAAAATTTTGATGAAAAATTTTCAAAGATTTTGATGAATATTTTCAAAAATTTTCATAGAAATTTTCAAAAAACATTTCCAAAGTTTTGATAATTGCCGGAGTTTACCGGAGATTGCCGGAGTTTGCCGGAGATTGCCGGAGTTTGCCGGAGATTGATGGAGTTTGCCGGAGATTGTCGGAGTTTACCGGAGATTGCCGGAGATAGCCGGAGATAGCCGGAGATAACCAGAGATTGCCGGAGACTGCCGGAGATTGCGGGAGATAGCCGAAGATTGCCTGAAATTGCCGGAGATAGACGGAGATAGCCAGATTGTTGGTGGTGTAGCATTTTGGGAAATTGGTGTTTGCCGGATATTGCCGTAGATTGCCGGCAAAAGAACTTTTCAAAAAATTTGATGAAAATTTTTTAAAACTTTCCAAACTTTTGATAAAAATTCTCAAAAAAGTTACGAAAAATTTTGAAAAAATATTATCAAAACATCTCTTCAAAAATATTCATGAAAAATTTTCAAAGATTTTGATAAATATTTTCAAAAAAACTTTTCAAAAATTTTCATCAAAATTTTCAAAAAACTTTTCTAAAATTTTGATGATAATTGCCGGAGTTTACCGGAGGTTGGTGGAGATTGCCGGGATTGCCGAAGTTTGCTGGAGTTTGCCGGATATTGCCGGAGATAACCGGAGATGGCCGGAGAGGACCGAGATTGCCGGAGATAGCCGAACATTGCCGGAAATTGCCGGAGATAGCAGCAGATTAGCAGTGTAGCATTTTTGGAGATTGGTGTTTGCCGAATATTGCCGGCAACAGAACTTTTCAAAAAATTTGATGAAAATTTTCACAAACTTTCCAAAATTTTGACGAAAATTTTCAAAAAACTTTTCCGAAATTTAATGAAAATTTTCAGAAAAATTTTCAAAAATTCTGATGAAAATTTTCAAAAACTTTTCAAAAATTTTGATGAAAATTTTCAGAAAATTTGAAAAATTTTGTTACAAAGTTTCAAAAAAAATTTGAAAAATTTTGATAAAATGTTTCAAAAATCTTTTGAAAAATTTTAATGAAAATTTACAAAAAACTTTCAACAATTTTCATCAAAACTTTCCAAAAATATTGATGTAAATTTTCAAAAAACTTTTCAAAAATTTTGATGAAAAGTTTTAAAAAATTTAATGAAAATTTTCAAAAAAACATTTCAAAAATTTGATGAAAATTTTCAAAAAACTTTTTTAAATTTTTGCTGGAAATTTTGAAAAAACTTCCGAAAATTTTGATGAAAATTTTCAAAAAGCATTCCAAAAATTTTGATGCAAATTTTAAGAATAAATTTTCAAACATTTTCATGAAAATTCTTTAAAAAGTTTTCAAAAATTTTGATAAAAATTTTCAAAAAACTAAGAATTTTCATTAAAATTTTCATAAAACTTTTCCAAAATTTTTATGAAAATTTTCAAAAAACTTTTCAAAAATCTTGAAGGAAATGTTCAAAAAAACTTTTCAAAAATTTTCATAAAAATTTTCAAAAAGCTTTTCCAAAATTATGATGAAAATTTTGATGAAAATTTTCAAAAAGCTTCGCAAATAGTATGATGAAAATTTTCAAAAAACTTTTTTAAAATTTTGATGCAAATTTTCAGAAAACTCTGATAAAAATTTTCAAAACCATTTTCAAAAATTTTGATGAAAATTTTCCAAAAACTTTTCAAAAATTTTGATGAATATTTTTCAAGAAACTTTTCAGGAAAATTTTCAAAAACTTTTACACACTTTCGATGAAAATTTTCAAAAAAAATTTTCAAAAATTTTAATGAAAATTTTTTTTTTAATTTTTAAAAATTTTAATGAAATTTTTCAAGAAACTTTTTTTTGATGGAAATTTTCAAAAAAACTCTAAAACTTTTGATGAAAATTTTCAGAAAACTTTCCAAAATTTTTATGATATTTTTCAGATAAATTTTCAAAATTTTTATGAAAATTCTCAAAAAACATTCCAAAATTTTGATGAAAAATTTCAGAAAAATTTTCAAAAACGTTTGCGAAAATTTTTATGAAAATTGTCAAAAATATTTTCAAAAATTTTAATGAAAATTTTCGAAAAACTTTTCAAAAATTTTGATGAACATTTTTCAAGAAACCTTTCAGGAAAATTTTCGAAAACTTTTACACAGAATTTTAATGAAAATTTTTTTAAATTTTCAAAAATTTTAATGAAATTTTTCAAGAAACTTTTCAAAAATTTTATAAAGTAGCATTCAGTATCTATGAGAATTTTGGGGAGTACGTAATGTCTGGTCTTTCGCATGTAGCCGGTATGTAATTGTGCATTTGTTTCCGTGTACTATGTGTTGTGAGTAAAAAAACATCCTGACGAGGGGAGTGTCAATTTTAAATATATGATATTTTTCATATTAATTGGCGCATCTCCGAACTTTTATGTACTTTTGTAAATTTGTATATTTATCTTCTATGTATTTTTCTCTGGAATTTTAATTCGTCTTTGTATGTTTTATTACCCCAAATTTTTAATTTAACAAATTTATACCAAACTAGCACTATGATCCGGTAACGCCGGGTCATAATGCTAGTATATATATATATATATAATTGCAGCGTGGAAGGTGTTTATAAGCCATTTAAGAAACACACAAAAACCGTTAGATTCACTTCAACATTTAAATTTAATTTGTCCAAATATTTTCGTCGCTTTGAGACCGCGACCTGTTCAAAATGTGACCGCGTGTTTTTGGCGAGTTTTTTCCTCCGTCTTCCCTTCTCTGGATCTTTCCTTTTCCTATGTTTCTGACGAAGAGCTCCGCTCGAAACGTTAAACCCTCCTTCTTCCCTTCCTTCCTGGGCGTCCAATAACACTATATTTGTTCCATGTTCCATGTTGTGGTTTCTCTTTGTGTTTTCATGTTTGGATTAACTTTATATATATATATATATATTATATATATATATATATATATATATATATATATATATATATATATATATTATATATATATATATATACATATATATATATATATATATATATATAATATATATATATATATATATATATATATAATATATATATATATATATATACATACATATATATACATATACGTACGTAGACACATATACATACATATACGTATGTACACATATACATACACACACACACACACACACATACAAATGGTGTTCCCAGAAATGTATGCACACTTTAACAGCTGAATAATTCACTTAATTTTTATTTCTTTTCAAATTTAAACGATTAGAAATAACGAAGGGAGCCAGAGTAAATTTTGAACAAAAGAAATTTATTCTCAGATGTTAATGAAAGTTTGAAAAAGTTGAGTGCAAATACAACTTGGGAGGGAGTTTCAAACAGATCAACCTATGCGTATCACTGAGATGAGAGATAAGCTTGATGCAGACGGAGCCGTTCAGAATGTCTATAAGAAACGTCCTGGAAAATCGTGGACATCGAATAGCCCCGCAAAGCAAGAAAGAGCATTTGAAAAGTATTGCAAATATTCGAGAAAGTTTATGCGAGAAGCGAATCGTAAGAATGGAATTTCACAATCAATCGCCCATCACATTTTGAAACAAGAATAGTACATACTCTAAATGAAGATGGTCCGGACAGAAGAATGAAATTTTGTGAGTGGTACTTAGAAAGTTGTACACTCACCAATAAAGATTATTTAGGGCTATGAGGTTACATTCTGTCAATCCGGGGTCCTGTTCTTCACTAACAATTTCTCACAGAAATAAATAAATTGCTTTCAAGTATTATCACAAGGCCAACGATTTCGGAGGACGGATAGATCGATTAGATCAACCCAGTACTCAACTGGTACTTATTTTAATGACCTGAAAGGATGAAAGATAAGGTCGAGATCGACGGAATTTGAACCCAAAACGTAAAGAGGGGTGAAATACCGCAAACCATTTTTGTCCGGCCTGCTAACGATTCGACCAACTCACCACCTTAATCACAACTGTAATAATGGCTTTAAATTTTGATGCAAGGCCAGTAATTTTGTCGTCGTCAGTAAGTCGATTACATCAGCCCCCAAGGTTAAACTGGAACTTATTTTATCGACCCCGACAGGATGAAAGGCAAAGTCGACCGCAGCGGAATTTGAACTTACAATAAAAAGACGCTTGAAATGTCGCTAAGCCAATTTTATAGCTGTAATAATAATCCTTTCTATTATAGGCACAAGGCCTGAAATTTGGGGTGGGGGAGACAGTACTCAACTGGTATTAAATTTATCGACCCCCGAAAGGATGGAAGGTAAAGTCGACCTCGGCGGAATTTGAACTCAGAACGTAAAGACGGACAAAATGCCACTAAACATTTTTCCCGGGGTGCTCATGATTCTGCCATCTCGCCACCTTTATAGCTGTAATAATAATGCCTACATGTTCGATAAACATTCTATATAGATTTTCTTCCAGGTAAATAGGGCATACGAATATTTTATATAGATATTTACCTTAGGTATTTTCTTTTCTTGTTTCAATGTTAGGTGATTTATTATGTTAGCAACACAAATATTTTATTTATCGAAACACATTACGTTTTCCTAAGTTTTATTATTATTATTATTATTATTATTATTAGTATTATTATTATTATTATTATTATTATTATTATTCGCTTCCAGCTTTTCCTTTGCTTCTATTAAATTGCAATAAGTAAACTGGTTTGTCTATCTGAGTCATGCGTGTGTGTGCTTGTACGTGTACGTATACGAGCATACGCGCGCACGCACGGATGCACACACACATGTATACTTGCACAAATGTATTGTGTATATGTATGTATGTATGTATGTATGTATGTATGTATGTATCTATGTATGTATATATATACATACATACATATAGGAAAATAGTACAACAATGCACCAATATTTACTGAAAATTGCAGTAATATACGAGCTATAGTAAAGGTTTACTGTATATATATATATATATATTTATATATATATATATATATATATATATATATATATATATATATATATGGAGCGAGACGGGGGTAGATAGATCGATAGATAGATAGATTCGCATGTATAAACACGTATATATGAGTGTCAGTGAATTTGTGTATGCATGCATGCATGTATGTATGTATGTATGTATGTGTGTATGTATGTATGTATGTATGTACGTACGTATGCATATAAGTAGGTAAGTAGGTAGATATATAGGTAGTTTGGTAGGTATGTGCGTACGTACTATGTAAGCATGTATGTATTTGAGTATGTATTGTAATTAAGGGGCGACTCCACACTCCACACAAACCCAAAACATCCATGGGTTAACTAGATTTCTCAGGAGGTAGACGAGGTTCTTGTTGTTTTCAACAAAGCCGTGGCGAAGGCAACCCTTTTAGGAAAAAGATACTCTGACACAAAACTTGTAGTCAAAACAGTACCAGTCATTGTGCAATGCAACCTGCTATAGCGACCGACAAAGTGGTAAAAGCATTGTCTAAGCTTCTGTTTTTTTTCCCCAGAAACATAAGCTTTCACAAATCCATCATCCCATTAATATTTCGGAACGATCTCAACTTCACCCTCAGACTAATTTTTGATAAGCGCGGCGCCTCGTTCATTATGGTTCCAGGCTCAAGATCACGGCTTTTGTCGTTTTTTTCTTTTATCTTTTACTTGTTTTAATCCTTGAATTGCAACGATGATGGAGTACCGACCTAAAGTGTTTAGACGATCAAATCCCCCCCCCCACGTCACCGTACATATGTTATAAGTCTGTTGCTCATCTTATCGGTGCCTTTTGCCAAACTGTTAAGTTACTGCGACTCAAGGCAATCAACATCAATTGTCAAGAGATGGCAGCGTGGGTTTCCGCCCCGACATCCGAAACTCGGAGTTTTATCATGGCTACCGAATAACTGTCACATATTAATTTCACACACACCACACACACACACACACACACATATATATATATATATATATATATATATATATATATATATATATATATATAATATATATAGTAGCCACTATTTTTTAAATTAATCAAATGATATACATAGTAGCTACTATATGTATATTGTTTATCATTTGATTTATTTCAAAAATAGTGGCTACTATATATATATTATATTTTTTGATGGTGACTAGACATGTGGGAAATTTAAAGGACATATGATAGTTTTTCATGAAATTAATTCGCATTTTAAAATCCTTAGAGTTTCATAAGCATAAGTTAAACTATGAATAAATATTCGTCTTACGTAACTACAAGGAGTAAGACACATTCAACCGAATAGTATGCGATACCCCTGTGGAAGACAGAAAATCAAGCTATGTTGACATTTTATAATAGAACAAAGGTTGCCTATAAATATCACATTTTGTAGAAATCTCATTCAAAAGGAAAACCGAAAACGAAGCGATAGATTAGATGTGTATGTCTAAATTTTTTCGGGCAAATTTCTAGCACAGTTCACTGTTTATTTGCGTATGTGCGCTTCAGTATTGCGTTATTTGGCGTGTGTGTGTGGAAGGGTGTGTTTGTAGTATATTTATGTAAATCTTCATCTTAAAAAAAAGCAAGAAATCACAAACGTTATAAAACCTAAATTAAATACGGAGTCATAACACTGTGAAATAGTCATTTCTTGACAAAGCTACAACAGTTTACAACCGTGGCTCTGCTAGAAACCAATTCATCGAATCACAACGAAATATTAACTATTTATATATAATTAGAACTATTTATGTATAATTAGAACCTTATATAATGAGCTAGCAATTCTGAATCCATCGCAAAATTTTGAGTCATATTCAAAGGCGATAACTCAGAAAACATTAGCTTCATAATATAAGGGAAACAACTCTTAAATAAGCTTTGTAAGTTCAGGGGAAGTAACTCTGTAACGCTTCGGAATTATTCGATGGCATGAGAGTCTTTAGAAGCTGTTACGTATACATATATTCTTTTCTACTCTAGGCACAAGGCCGGAAATGTTTGGGGAAGGGGCTACTCGATTGGATCGACCCCAGTACGCAACTGGTACTTAATCTATCGACCCCGAAATATGAAAGACAAAGTTGACCACAGCAGAATTTGAACTCTGACCGTGAAGACAGATGAAATACCACTAATCATTTCGCCCGACGTGCTAATGTTTCTGTCAGCTCACCGCCTTGCGGTATATATAAAAAGTAAAATAGAAATGGAAAGGCTCACTGTTTGGCAAGAATTGACAAAGACATTTAATTTTACATATAATAGAAAAGGTAGCTTCCCAACTACATGGTGCCAAGTTCAATCCCACAACATGGCACTTTGGGCAAATGTCTTCTACCATAGCCTCTGGCCAACCAAAGCCTTTTCAGTAAATTTGGTAGATGAAAGAAGTCCGTCGTATATATATATATTTGTGTGTTTGTGTCTGTGTTTGTCCCCATCAATATCACTTGACAATTGATGTTGGTGTGCTTACGTCCCCGTAACTAATTGGTTTGGCAAAAGAGACCGATAGAATAAGTACTAGGCTTATAAAGAATAAGTTTTGTGGTCGATTCGTTCGACTAAAACCCCTTAAGGTGGTGCTCCAGCATAGCCACAGTCAAATGACTGAAACAAGTAAAAGAATAAAAGATTACATCTAAATTTGATATCTCTGTTGAGTCTTGCAAAACGATTTGCCTCTTCATTTCTATTTTAATCTATACCTATCTGCTCATGGAGAAGCTACTTCTAGCCACTCCAGAAAGGCAGTCTCAACATCACACATTCAACTGCAGTTCAAATTGGAGTTTTTGTAACATATCAAACTAAGCACTAAAATGCGTACATTGCATTAAGTTTCAGTCTACCATCTGCCTGTATATTGTCCTATAGAATGTCTTAGTATCCTGTTACTAACTGTCACAAGACAAAACTTTCACAAGACGAAACTGGAGGGCAACTGTGATTATGCCGAAGAACTAGACTAAAGAAATTTTCACACTAAGCCCACTAATGACTGATGGGTCAGAATATGGTAAAATAAATAAAAACATTTATAAATAAATATAAAATTTTTCATAATTCTGTTTTCTTTCATTAAACCAGAACAATGTCACAAATTGTATGAATTTATTAACTTCCCCATTGGACTTTGGGGTGGCCTCAAGTGTTGCTTTTAAGGGTTTTCATGTATTATAATGACTGCTATCGTTATATCTTGACTAGGCCATTATCCAGCAGCAAAGTTATGGGTAATGAGTAATATACATAATCTGTATATATCAATATATATATATATATATATATATAATATATATATATATATATATATATATAATATATATATATTATATATATAATGAAATTATTGTATACAGTGCTCAGGTGCACCACAAAGTTAGAGGTTGTGAATCCAACTCACTAAGGGAAAATATCTATCCAATATACTGCCGGTAGAATACCCAATTATTAATACACAAGTGTTTTGTATTGCATTGCAATTACATTACTGAGTGTACTAAATGGGTGAAGGTAAAGAGATATCTTACCATTAATTTATATAGGAAATAAGAAAATGGAGTAGAAAAATAGGTGGTACATCAAATTTAGACATTAAATTATGTTAACTTATTTATTTATTAAACTGATAATTATAATAACATACATATAGCATATTATTCTTTGCATATAAGATACAAGATATAAAATATAGTAATATATAAAGGATACCAGTAATTCTTCTGAAAATTTTCATCAAAACTTTTGAGAAGGATTTTGAAAATTTCAATCAAGATTTTTGAAAAGGTTTCTGAAATTTCCATCAAAATTTTTGAAAAGCTTTTTGAAAATTATCATCAAAATTTTTAAGAAGTTTTTTGAAAATTTCCATCAAAATTTTTAAAAGGTTTTTTCAAAGTTTTAATAAAAATTTTTGAAAATTTTCATCAAAAGTTTTGAAAATTTTTCTCTAAATTTTCATCAAAATATTAGAAAGGTTTTTTGAAAATTTTCATCAAAATTTTTGAAAAGTTTTTTTGAAAATTTTCATCAAAATATTGGAAAATTTTTTGAAAATTTGCATCAAAATTTTAGAAAAGTTTTTTGAAAATTTTCGTCAAAATTTATCAAAATTTTCATCAAAATATGCTTGATTTAATTTGTGTGGGTTATAAACAATTGTCAGATAGAGAGGGTACGCGTTTGCTGGTGAAGATTCCAATACACATGTCCAACTCTCTCTCTCTCTCTCTCTCTCTCTCTCTCTCTCTCTCTCTCTTACTCTCTCTCTCTATCTCTCTTACTCTCTATCTCTATCTCTCTTACTCTCTCTCTTTCTCTCTCTCTCTTTCTCTCTCTCTCTTTCTCTCTCTCTCTTTCTCTCTCTCTCTTTCTCGCTCTCTCTTTCTCTCTCTCTCTTTCTCTCTCTCTTACTCTCTCTCTCTCTCTCTCTCTCTCTATCTATCTATCTCTCGATCTAACTATCTGTCTACGATCATATTGTGAAGATCTTTACACTCATCGTAACACAGTTTTGACTAATAAATTTATGGACATATACTGTAATACATTACAACAATAATAATGAAATTTTATCTATACCTTGATACAACCATGATACTAACGACAAAATTAGTCCTTCATATAAGTTAATAATTTGTTGTTGTTGTTGTTGTTATTGTTTCCAAGGTGACCCAGGGCCTCTCACATTCAAGCAACCGATTCTAAGTTTGCCATGTTTCAAAAGGTGACAGAAAAAAAGTAGAAAAAGGCTCTACTTACTGTTGTTGGTGGTGGTAGGAGTGGCTCCCTTGTGCTTTTGCACGGGTGTTTCCACAATGTTTTTATAAAGTTTCTTAGAGAAACTTCTCCCTAGCGATCCGACGTCGTTAGGGAATTTCTCTTTTATGTCACTGTATGTCTTTTGGTTAATTTTAATGGTGAGAATGTGTGCTGGTGGTGTGTTGTGTGTAGGTATTATAAAATCTGTAATGTTTGTACTTGTGTTGTCTTTTATATATGAAACGAGTTTTTCATTTTTTGTGTTTATGGCTGTAATCGAGTCTGTGTGTGTTGGTGTGTGGGGAAGTGGCAGTAGTGGTGTCGAAGGTGTTGTTGTTTGCTGTTGTGAGTGCGTGTTGTTGTTGTTGGGAAGCACTATTTGTTTGTGCTTCCCCTGTGTGTCTTTTTGCTTCTTCCTCCTCTTCTTCTTCGGAGGCACTGTGTGCCATTCACCTCTCTCGGTATCAGTGCTCGCACAATCCGAGCTGTCCTGATCCGGAAAGGGGATGGTTGTCGGGTCCGCTTCAGCAGCAGGGCGAAAAATTGTTGGTTCTGCTGGTAGCGGTGGTGTTGCTGTATCTGTTGGTGATGGTGACGGTGTCGGTGATTTTTCTTCCTTTTTTGTTGTCTTTCTTGGTGTTCGGGTTGGTGTTGGTTTTGTGGTTGTTGGAGGTGGTGTCGTTCGTCGTGGTGGTGGTGATGGTGTTGGTGGTGTGGCAGCCTTTGGTGTTTCGTGCTTTTGTTGTTTCTGTTGTTGTTGTTGTTGTTGTTGTCTTTTGTTGTTGTTGTTGCTGCTGCCTCTTGCCGTCTGCCTCCATTCTTTTCTTGTAAATGGGGCAGTCCATTTTTAGGTGGCTTTCGCTGCTGCAGAGGTAACATTTTGGCTTTCGCCCCTCCACAGCAACGTGCAGCCTGGTGCCGTCCGGCAAATTTACCGAGTCAGGTATGGCATTAATGTTTTCCTGCTGGATTTGTACCAGCAGTTGAACTTCTATACCTGACCAGTTTTTTTTCTCTATGCCTGTGGACTTGGAGAATAGTGGCGTTGTCCTCTTTGTCATAGAGGACAGCTGCCACTAGCCAAGGAATATTGAGTTCAGGCGGGACAAGGTCGATGCGGATTTTTATTACTCTTTGACCGAGATACGTTGGCACGAGTAACAAACTGTCCGTTTGCAAGGGCGAAATGGCATTCTTCCGTGCCTCTTTCTCTGTTGGAATCTCACTTCCACGGTTCCATACCGCTTGCCTTTTGTCACATAGCTCTTTTGCCCCCATATGGGCTTTAGAGCTATTTCGAGTTGTTGAGGTGTAGCATTTGTGATTTTTCTTTTGTTTTCTTTCGAAAATTCTGTAAATTATTGTCTTTCTTTGTTTCGTTGATGAGCTCTTGGGGAGTGTTTAAGAAAACACTATTTCCCTCTTTTCTCAACAAAACCTTCGAATTTTTAATCTCCTCCATCGTAACTTTTATTTCCTCAGAGATCTGCTTCGCAGCTGAGGCGAAATTGTTACGACGGAGTTCCATTGTTTTGGTGCTGGTGTTTGTTGTGTCAATGTCCTTTCTTCCCTCCTTCTCCGGTACTGGAGCACTGGTTCTGATTGATAAAATCGTGTTTGTTTACCGGGATTCGTGGGAAAGAATGTATGTTTGATAAAACCGCAGAATCTGATTACTACAAAACACAATCGAAGGATGTAGTTAAACTATGAACAGTGCTTATAAGTAATTATGTGTGCGTGTTAATATGTACGTTTATATATTCATACACACATACATATATATACTTGGATGCATGCATGCACAAACATAAATACATACATACATACATTCATACATACATACATACATACATACATACATACTCAGACACACATGCACACAAGTATGTATAGCAGTAAGAATATATTCCCGCATATAAAAATAAGAGATACGTAGGACACTTCAACAGTTGATCCTCGATAATCTACCACTAAACAACAACAATGAGACTTTCTAGTAAGTAAGATGGAATCTTTTAATCTTTCTTTCTCTTGACTTTCATCATATTTTCAGATCATGAACGTCTGCTGTAGTTTGTTTTTTAAATTTCCTTTTTATGTTGCTGTGTGTTAAACTTTGCTCTCTCCCAGTTCAGTAGCCCTACATTTGCTGAAAGCCATTCTAGCCATCATTAATCTGAATATTTTTGTTTCAGGTATAGCACATATAGGATTACTTTTGTTGTTGGTCTTTGAAACCTGGACTGCCCTGATCCAGTATGATTATTTCAAGTTGGTTTTTTTAAGTTTTATGCATTATTACTGTTAAATCTCATTGGGAATTGATATTGCGTTGTGAATGCTTTCCCAGTTGGCTACTAAATATATAGTTTATGTAAAAATCATAAACCTTTTCTTAGATCTGCCATGACTTTTACATATATACATAGATTTATTTTGGACCCAAACACTTCAAGGCATGAAGAATAAAATACTACGAAAAAAATACAATGAGACTGGATGCATTAAGAACAGTCACTGAATGCTGTCAAAAAATATTTTAACTCCACAAAACTGAAAATAGATGTTATATGCTATCTACGGTATAGAATATCCACATTTATCTAAAGTGAATTTATATCTATTACGAATACTTGTTTAACCTTTTTTTAAAAATAAAATCTTAAATGGAAGCTGACTTTATCATCACAATCTATCCTTCGTTTCAGATGTATGTATTGGCATATTTTGCGAGAAATAGCGAGGTTCCTTTCTATAACATTTTACATCGTTCAACCTACACAAGTTAATGTAAGAAAAACAAAATAAGAATTTTGAAAGAAGTATCTATAAAACTAGTTTTTAAACATTCAATCGCTATGGGAGTCTACCAGAATATAATAATAATCAAAGAGGTCCATAGATAAGACAAATACACGAGTCTGTTCTCATAAATGAGACATTATCAAAATTGAATAGAAAATTTACATAAGAGGTTGTAGATCTTCAACACCAATGTTACCAAGTGGGTTATATGCATTCTGCATATAACCCCGCTGTTCTCAAACTTTTTGTGTCCGGGACCCACTTTTCATACCCCCAATAATTCCGGGGCCCACTGGAATGAAGACCTAATTAGCACTATTGATTTAATATAAGTTGCTAATTTTGTGTTGCCTTGAAAAGATTAATGTAGAGAAAGACGTACAAATCCGGCATACTGCATAAATCCTTCTGTCCCTAAAGAGTTAAATTTTTATCTCTTTTATAGAAATTTCGAATTTTTACAAAAGCTTGCAGGTGGCCCGGATTTGAAACAAATTTAACCCCTCTTTCGCGTAGTCCAACGTACCTATTTATACCAATTTATCTGGACTCTTATTTACTTGTTCTTGTAAGTGATTATAACCTTTTTAGAGGTGACGAACCCTAATCACGCCCACCGACCACTAACCCAAACTTTATCCAATCCACCGACCAATTACCGGACCCCTTACATATCTTCATATCGTGGTTCAGCTTAAGTTGTAAATCACCTCTCTTTTCAATTTGTCGTACATTTCTTTTAGTTGTGGGAATATGATTTGATGCAGAAAATCCAGCTTCAATCAAACACGTTGTAGAAAAC
Organism: Octopus sinensis; assembly: GCF_006345805.1. Lineage (NCBI taxonomy): Eukaryota > Metazoa > Mollusca > Cephalopoda > Octopoda > Octopodidae > Octopus > Octopus sinensis. The sequence goes on along the minus strand of NC_043000.1, from coordinate 106,680,215 downwards.
CATTAAAGAAAGGGCACCACCTTTTTAAGAGGACGGGAAATGAAGATTTCACTTCCAACCATACCATCAATCCTTCTTTTTGGGGTCTCCCCATCAAAATATTGTTTTCTTTAAGTTCGACCAAATCTGCGGCAATGATAGTATCGATGCTACCCTCCCTTAAAACATCAAAATGAGCATCATCAGAAATCCACTTAGTGGGTTTTATTTCGATGACATCCTTAAACCATCGATTGATACCTTCTCTTAAGCTTTCCAAATGATTTGTACAGTTTGCAATGACAACGGAGGAAGAAGAGGCCTTTGCTAAGTTGCCAAAGAACATGAACCCCTCTTCTGAAGGTGCAGCTGCCAAAGGTTTTATTCAGTTGGTTGACATGCAAAAACAGATCAACCAAATAGAAAATTTTAGCCTTTGTGTCATCTTCACTCATGGCTGAAAATAGGTCATCTGTTTCTTTGTGCAGGCTTGTGATTTCATAAGGTTGACAAAGGAAAGAACCATGCTCTACATTTCAGTTAGACGAAGAAGGGAATCACCTTTGGAAAGCCATCGAACCTCGCATAGTTTGTGAAAAATAGTTTGTGAAAAATTCAGTCGTGAAAGCTGAAACAGCAACCTGTAATGCCATCTCCATATCGCCACCGAGGAATTTTGCAGCTAGATGTTCCTGATGAATGATTCAATGAATGGACAAGTGCGGAGCAACTTCTTTGAATTTTGCTGTGCAACCATTGTGTTCGCCGGTCATCGCACAAGCACCATCTGTCGCGATTTGAAAAAGGTTTTCCAGAGGAATTCCTTTCTGTTGAAGATATCTGTGAACAGATATCTTCAAATAGTTTCACTTTTTGTATCCGGCAGTCTCTTCATGAAGAGCATTTCTTCCAGCATCTTTTTTCCTCAACACATCGAACATACGCCAATAGCACTGAGGAGTTCCTAATGGTTGTCTCGTCGATTTGGAAAGATAACTTCGAGAGTCTTAGTGCCTCAACCAGTTGTTAGTCGAGGTTTTCTGCCATCTCATCTTGTCTGTGCTTGACAGTATCATCGAAAGGGGGACTTTTTGTAAGACGGTTACGGCGTTTTGTCCAAGGAGTTCACTTGCATAGCTGGTTTCACTAAACTTTCACCAATTGTATGTGGCTTACCCGCTTTCGCGATCAATTGGCTTACCAAGCAGCTCACTTTAAGTATATTTTTGGTTTTTTCATTTGCTCTTTTCGTAAACAACTGATGTGGTTGTGGTTTGTTCTTCTGTCGTTGCTCGGCTTTCTTCTCAAAATAATTGCGTTCTTTGCCTACGGAACCAGGATGCTGTACTTACTGATGTCTAAGGATCTTCGATTTCTTCATGGATTCATTTGTCATTATCAACCCACATTCAATACATCGAGGCTTATCCGAGTTATCACTTGAAGGCAAAAAAAGCAAGTAGTAAAAGCTCTTGTTGGTAATTGCGTGTAAACGGCCTTTTATTAGAGCTTCTTGAAGTAATGGTAGGAAGTTGATAACTACAAAAAATAGAACGAAAATCAGAAAAAATTTGTGAGAAAAGAAATCACTGCCACATTGAGGACAGAAAACGTAGATATAGAGTCCAAAAACTGAATTCTGATAACTTTTAAATGTAGTATTGTTATTGCTCGGGAACTAAATCCAGGCAAAGATAAAAAAAACCCTATTCAATGGAAATAAGTATTTGAAAGTCAATAAAATAACATTATCGATTGATTTTGCCATATTATATTTCGTGTTATGCCACATATATTCAAAAAACCTTACTTATAATGCAGTAAAATTGCTCCTTTCAAATTCAAACGGTCTATACAAGGAGCAATATGAGCCTGAGCAGAATGTCTCGATTAATGTTTTAATTAACGTTTTCAACTTTAATAGGCTTGCAAAACTATTGGACAGTTAACATGCAATCACTCACCTTCAAACCCAGGTACGCACGTATAAGCACATTGATCAACAGCCTGAGGTATTTGCTCTGGCAAGCCGCAGCCGACGCCAACAGTAACTAAGGTCACGTCTAGGCGTGCACACTGAGTGCAAGCTCCTATATAAGCGCACCTTATACACACATCAAAAATTAGGGGGCTCACAGAACCCACTTTGAGAACCACTAATATAACCTATACATATAAATACGTGTAAATATCAACAGTTTCATACACATCCATACATATTCACGCACACGCGCACGCATGCATATATGTAAGCATAGGAGGTACTGATAAGATAGAAGAAAGAATAACAGCAGGATACGAAGAAATCCATAAACATTAAATAATTTAGCTATGAAAAACTCCTATACACAGCCATACAGGACTATTCACATCCACGCGCGCAGGGACGGGCACGGACAGGTACGCAATGCGTAAACGCACACACACACACACACACACACATACATACACACACACACACATAGGGGAACACAAGAACACACAACCACGTAAACTCTCACACCACGCATACGCATGTGCACACACGCACACACACACTCACACGTACACAGAAACACACTCACATGTACACAGGAACACATGCAGACATACAAGAACGCACATATACAAGAGCGCATAAACGCAAGCATACACAGAGATACACATAAACACATACGCAAGCATACACAGAGATACACATACACACATACGCTGGAATACTCTTACGTAAGCAAACACTCGCACATTCACACACACATAAAAACATACGCACTCACAAAACTGACTCAAACACACGAACACACACTCTAGACTACACAGTCGTGCGCGCACACACATACTCACACCCACGGACATGTGCGCGTGCAGATACCCACCTAAAGATCTACACTCTACACCCATAAATCTTTACAGGGTGACAAGCGAATCCCAGTAGATCTGAGACCGAACTTGCTTTGAATACAAGGCTAAACCCTTAAGGAGATGTCGGTTGGTTTATCAACACACATGCACGCACACACACACAGCACCAATACACAAACGCACACATACACACTCTCACACATACAAGCAGTCAAGCGGGTGTACACGCACAACCACACACACGAGTGCATGCCCGCCCCCTCTATCTACACACAGACTTTTCGTTTACTTTCAGCTTTACATCCTCTTTTAAGCAACCACACAAGCGAGTATGCAAGAACACAGGCATAAGGTCAATTATCAGACAAATTCACAGCAAACCCAGGAGAGAGAGGAGAAGTCTCTAAGTCACTAAAATGGTCGGAAATGATGACGGAAAAACAACTGATTGATTGTTTATCCAGCATAATAAACAAACAATCGATTAGTTAGCTGACCAGATGTTTAACCAATTGATTAACAATAACGAAGTGGCATTGAACTAGTATGAGTATTATTATCCCTATTGTCGTAATGACCCACCCCAAGACACAACACGATATATATATATATATATATATATATATATATATATATATATATATATATATATATATATATATGTATATTCATTAATTACTGGTGAAGGTTGGTTTAAAGGGTTACCCTGGAATTTCTCGCCATAAAGAGTACCTTTCTGATATATTTTCAGACCCTAGGACCTGTTAGCATATGGCTTCTTTAAAATATGGAGTGCGAAACGATACAGATGTAAACAATGGGAATTATCTCCCTTTGGTGCTGATCATCGGCTTCCGTCTGTGTCGTCCTCCTTCACTCACGCTACCTGTCGGCTAGGAGGCTAAAAGGTAGGGTACTCTCATCAGCAATCAATTTCCAGCTGTGGTGTAATTATCGCTAATACTGCTATTATCGTTATTATGCGGGTCCAAAAACGCTAATAGGAATCTCCTGAAATGCAAGCAGGGACTGAAAATATCCGTTCTGGAGTTCGGTATGGTCCATGGTACGTGCGAGTTTTTCAGGACTTTCATGCGTTCGGTTATGCATAGCTTGCAGCGTTTCGTTACATTTTTGTACGGACCCGGACGGTGGAGGATTTTCCATGATACCGAGTATGGAATCCCATCTTCATTCAGTTGCCAGATATGGCTGGCCAGCAATGTTACATATCTCATTTCCGGGACTCTGAAGGAGGATCTATTGCTGGAAAGAAATTCCCGTGCATCCAATGTATTTCCTTGGACGTGTGGTGTCGGTGTCATGCCGACTTTCGCTGCTGTATTTGCTGCTACCGCTGCTGCTGTCGATGCTGCAGTTGTGGTTGTAGTTACCGATATTGTGGCTGCTGTCGGTGCCGCTATTGATGTTGCTGCTGGTGCTACCAATGGTGTTGATTCTAGTGGTGCTGGAGCTGGGGCTGTTGGTGGTGGTGCTACTGGAGATTGCGGTTGCTTCGATAGTCTTACTGCTCCCGCGTATGTTGCCGGTAGTGCCTGTGTTGGTGTTATTAAGCCTGCCGATGTTGGTGTTGCTACCGTTGTTGTTGCTGCTGCTGCTGTTACCGCTGTCAATGTTGTTGCTAAATATAACGAAACGCTGCTATAACTGAAGGAGGACGACATAGCCGGAAGCCGATGGCCAGCACCAAAGAGGGATAATACTCATTGCTTATATCTATATCGCTTCCCTTTCCATATTTTAAAGAAGCCATATGCCAACAGGCCTTAGGGTCTGAAGATACGCCATAAAGTTACCCTTTATGGCGAGACATCCAGGGTAACCATATAAACCAGCCTTCATCAGTAATTAATATAGATTGCTCTACTTCCTAGAGTGTGCATCTCCGGATTTATATTTTTCTCAAAAAACTATCTCATATATATGTGGAGGTGGGTGTCTCAGAGGCGACTCCAGGTCATCAAGGTCACTCGGGCTCGTCACAGATTTTGCATAAGATACATGCCTGCTCGAAGAATTTCATGTTTTTTCCACTTTCTTTCTAGCCTCAAATTGCTTATTTGTTATATCTAGCACTATGTCTGTCTCCATTTCTAAGTTAAGGGTTTAAAATAAGGCAGCCCTGCAAAACACAGCTGGTCTTTGCACACAGACGCACAGAATCTTTTCTAGTCTAGGCAGGAGGCCCGAAATTTTGGGGTCATATTTAAATTTATTTTTATATTTATCTATTTGTTTCCTAATTATAATATATTGTATATGATATATTCACAAATATTCAAAATCTACCAATCAAATAAAATCTCAATACGTAACTTTTAACTTTTAACCTGCCAATATTATACATTTCCCTCAAAAGTTGCGTTACCTCTTTTTGAACCATGACGAAGTCCTACCACATATACCTTGAATATGGCAACTTCCTTAGCATTAAACGATATGCTTGTAGATTCCCATCAGTTCGGTGGTACAACTGAAACATAAATGTAGGTTCTCTTTTCTATTTTCATTTTAATTTATTTTTCTTCAAGCTTTCAATTTCCAATCAATTTATTTATTTATGTTTTTTAAAAAAAAAACGCTATCTTTTTATAACATGCAAATAAATCAGTAATTACATCCATTTATTCTCCATTTTCTTCTTATTTTCCCTAAACGTGTGAGTGTGTGTGTGTGTGTGTGTGTGTGGTGTGTGTGTGTGTGTGTGTGTGTGTGTGTGTGTGTGTAGATGGCTAGATAGATGTACATACATGCATATATACATATACACAGTCATATATATATATATATATATATATATATATATATATATATATATATTTACAGTTGTCTTTTTACTTGTGTTGGTCACTGCCTACTGCCAGTTCGATCCCTGTGAAGGCTTTGATGTACAGCAAACACTTACCAAAATAAAAGGAATTCTAGAGAATGGACTTGGGAATAAACTTGAAAAATTCTTCAAACTCAAGTTGCTCCTTTTCCCGGAAAGTGGGAAGGTATGTAAAATGTCTTGTTTATCTCTCTCCCTGAATGGGCTTTTGATCAAAAATCCTAAATCTCAGATATGTAACAAACGTTTTGTTTCGGTACTGCTGTGTACGATTGAACATATCTATTTGTGCATCAGCCAATACTTTGCGCTATGATAATAGCAACCAACACGTTTATACAATATTCTTGTGGATATAAGGCGGCGAGCTGGCAGAAACGTTAGCACGCCGGGCGAAATGCGTGGCCGTATTTCGTCTGCTGTTATGTTCTGAGTTCAAATTCCGCCGAGGTCGACTTTGCCTTTCATCCTTTCGGGGTCGATAAATTAAGTACCAGTTATGCACTGGGGTCGATGTAATCGACTTAATCCGTTTGTCTGTCCTTGTTTGTCCCCTCTGTGTTCAGCCCCTTGGGGGTAGTAAAGTAATAGAAATAGGTATTTCGTCTGTCTTTACGTTCTGAGTTTAAATTCCGCCAAGGTCAACTTTGCTTTTCATGCTTTCGGGGTCGCTAAATTAAGTATCAGTTGCGTACTGGGATCGATCTAACCGACTGGCCCCCTCCCCAGAAATTTCGGGTCTTGTGCCTAGAGTAGAAAATATTATTCTGGTGGATATAAAAACAAACAGCAATTATACATGCTTGATTTAATTTGTGTGGGTTATAAACAATTGTCAGATAGAGAGTACGCGTTTCCTGGTGAAGATTCCAATACACACGTCCAACTCTCTCTCTCTCTCTCTCTATCTCCCTTACTCTCTCTATCTCTCTTACTCTCTCTCTCTCTTTCTATCTCTCTTACTCTCTCTCTCTCTCTCTCTCTCTCTCTTTCTATCTCTCGATCTAACTATCTGTCTACGATCATATTGTGAAGATCTTTACACTCATCGTAACACAGTTTTGACTAATAAATTTATGGACATATTCTGTAATACATTACAACAATAATACTGAAATTTTATCTATACCTTGATACAACCATGATACTAACGACAAAATTAGTCCTTCATATAAGTTAAGAATTTGTTGTTGTTGTTGTTATTGTTATTGTTATTCTTTAACCTAAGAATAGTAACAGCAAAAAGTAATTAGATAAAATTTGAGGAAATGGTAAAGGTTGAGATGGTAAATAATTATGATGTGAATAAAGTACAGAATTCAAGAAGATTGAATTCTGTACTTTATACAGAAGAGAACAATTGATCAAGCAATAGAATGTAAAGATCCAGTATGGAAGACTTAGCCTTAGATACTGTTTGAACTTTCAAATGCATTTCCAGAGAACTGTTCCAATTTTCATATATTCGGATTACTAAGTGCGTTAGTGTGGCTGTCGTATTTATTTTAAATGTTGTAGGAGTTGTATCTCTCTCTATATATATGTCTGGAATTGTTAGTGGTAACAGGAGATTGAAAATAAAGTCTTTTCTGATTTCAATACGAAAAACAAATGCTTATTCTGTCTTAATCGCAGCATTTTCTTTTGCAATGCTTCCAATTGATGATACTACGTCGCATTAACTATCTTTCCTCCAGAGTATCAAACCACAATACAAGCTATATTATCCTGTACCAGTCCTCTTCAGTAATAAAACCCATTTCTCTTGGGTCTGTTCCTTTTTATGTATTGCATATCAATTTTGAAATTACACGAAAATATATTAAGTAAAACATAAAGAGGTGATTTTCTTCGATCACAAAAATAAAATTATCGATAAAAAAAAGCTTAGCACATCATAGACACCTACAAAAGAACAACTTCAGACATATCATAGCACCACAAAAATATATATATCCAAATATATTTTGAAACAAATAGTACTATATAAAACCTTGCAATAGGTCATTTTCGTTTAAAGAAAAATGCTTAGATATATCCGGCATATTGGCTACAAAGTTACCTTTACGTTCGCACGTCTGTGTGTGTGTGTGCGTCTGTGCATGTGTATGCGTCTGTGTCTGTATGTGCGTCTGTGCGTGTGTGTGCGTGTGTCTGTGCGTGTGTCTGTGCGTGTGTATGTGCGTCTGTGCGTGCGTCTGTGCGCACGCCCGTATTTGCACCTGTGTATGAGTGCATGAGTTTGTATACAGTAACAATTTTCAACATATCTTCCTTACTTTTTCTATCTAAGTTTGAAATCGATGGAACACCGCTGGTAATTACCTTCTATGCAGACAACTGTGAAGCGAAGATTGTTGGAAAACGAAGTCCATCTAGGTCTTATTCGGAGATTATTGGAAAACGAAGTCCATCTAGGTCTTATTCGGAGATTATTGGAAAACGAAGTCCATCTAAGTCTTATTCGGAGATTATTGGAAAACGAAGTCCATCTAAGTCTTATTCGGAGATTATTGGAAAACGAAGTCCATCTAAGTCTTATTCGGAGATTATTGGAAAACGAAGTCCATCTAAGTCTTATTCGGAGATTATTGGAAAACGAAGTCCATCTAAGTCTTATTCGGAGATTATTGGAAAACGAAGTCCATCTAAGTCTTATTCGGAGATTATTGGAAAACGAAGTCCATCTAAGTCTTATTCGGAGATTATTGGAAAACGAAGTCCATCTAAGTCTTATTCGGAGATTATTGGAAAACGAAGTCCATCTAAGTCTTATTCGGAGATTATTGGAAAACGAAGTCCATCTAAGTCTTATTCGGAGATTATTGGAAAACGAAGTCCATCTAAGTCTTATTCGGAGATTATTGGAAAACGAAGTCCATCTAAGTCTTATTCGGAGATTATGGAAAACGAAGTCCATCTAAGTCTTATTCGGAGATTATTGGAAAACGAAGTCCATCTAAGTCTTATTCGGAGATTATTGGAAAACGAAGTCCATCTAAGTCTTATTCGGAGATTATTGGAAAACGAAGTCCATCTAAGTCTTATTCGAGATTATTGGAAAACGAAGTCATCTAAGTCTTATTCGGAGATATTGGAAAACGAAGTCCATCTAAGTCTTATTCGGAGATTTTTGGAAAACGAAGTCCATCTAAGTCTTATTCGGAGATTATTGGAAAACGAAGTCCATGTAAGTCTTATTTGGTTTATTGCGAATTATTAGATACACATGTAATTTTATAATTGGTAACATGCATGCATAGCAAGAGATATCATTTGATGCAGTTCTGTCTACATCTCCCTATCTACCTATTTCTCTCTCCGCTACACAAATACACAACCGCACGCCCACTCGTGCGCGCGCGCGCACACACGCACACACACACACACACACACACACACACACACACACACACTGACGCAAACACTGATTTGCACACACACACTGACATGCACTGACACGCACACACACAGAGGGAGAGAGAGAAACAGATTGACACCCAGAATACAAGCTAATTCAGAATACCTGAAATATATGTCGTACTCAATTGCCTTAGCTTTAGCGTTTAAAAAAGATATTAAAACCTACCTGCTTTTCTAAAGCAAGCAGGGAAAAGTACTGGGAATCTTCTTATGGATATGTTTCGGAATGATTGGCCCTCTTCAGAAGTGTACTAAGATTCGTTGGCTACCTAGAAAACTTTGAATCGAAATCGCTATCACAGTAGCTTTCAAAAGTATAACATTAACAGTCGTTTTGATTTGCACGTTGCTCATGTCAATTCACCTGAAAATGAGTATAAGACCAATTGTAGAGAAGAGCCCTCTTCATCGAACTGTCTCATCTAGAGTCAAGTTGAAAGGGCCGAGAATGTGTGTAAATCTCCTTGTGATTACATAGGCAACAGAAACAGTTAGCGAAACCATAATACATGTTAACATGTCGTGCTCAATTGTGAATGGCAGCGAAGGTTTACGACTATAAATATATGGTGGGAACATATATTCTGTATGTATGCTAAACCACAGATGCCAGCCTATACATATTTTATTTTAGTTTGTGTTCTTTGATTCATTGGAGAGCTGAAACATCGCTTTCAGTGTAAAATGTTTTTCCTTCGTATCGTCTCTATTCACATATTATGGGCCAAATATTTTTGTTAGCTTTGTTAATATATGTGAGATTTTTAGATAATGGAGCTAAGAACTAGGAGCTATTCTCTGCTTTGGTTGAGGCGTATTGGATAAAGACGGCTGACGCAAAAAACTGGTGTAAAATGCTTCTCTATATCTTTTGAAGTCCTCAGAAATGTTTGATCAGTTTACGCAAACATTTCGTGAAGCCGTTGTATATTTGAAGGCATCCAAATACCCAGGTAAACGAAAGAGTTTTGAATTCTCTTCACGTCTTGGATATGGTTCATTCGTTGGAGTTCCTTTTTACGTAACAGAGAGGATGGTATCGCGAAATTAAAAGACGTGATATTCGCATTCTTCCAACTGTAATGAGCATCTATCTGTTGGCGCGCATAATTGTCGTCTGTTTTGACCACCAGCATTGTTATAGGAGAATGCCATGCAGCATCTGTTCCAGTTCACTGGATTCTCAAGGCACCGTCCATATGACACCACTGCTGCTAAATAGCTTCGATGGCGAGGAAAGGGGAGACTTGCATTCATCGGCATCTGCTAGATCTTTGTAAAAGAAAAATAATTAATTTGTGCATTAAGGTGCAATTTTCTAACTGCAGATACTCCGACTATGTAGTCCTATATAGAAGAGATGAGGAATTATGTACATTATTTAAATTTTTACATTCGACGGATATTTGTCCTCAACTTGTTTGTTGTTAACACAACGTTTCGGCTGATATACCCTCCAGCCTTCTTCAGGTGTCTTGGGGAAATTTCGAACCTGGGTTCTCATTCCTAAGGTATTATCATTATTATTATTATTATTATTATTATTGTTCAGGTCATTTATTGGAATCGAGTTCGGAATCTTGGGGTTAGTAGCCCGCGCTCTTAACTACTACGCTATATGCCCGTGGACAATTATGGAGTGAATTTTAGGCGTTATAGGTCTAAAATTTTTCTATCCTTCCTTAATACTGGTTCCCATATGCTGCTCATATCTGCACTCGCTCTGCTTAGGAGGTTGTTGAGCTGCTTCTTTTAGTTTTTGTATTTTCCAGTGGTGTTCTCTGTCTATTATTTTAACTTCTCCCTTCGTTGTGGTTGGTGTAATGTAACTGAGACTGAAGGCAGCGACTAAAGGGAAAGGATGAGGTCGAGGTATTTGGAAATGTGTTCTGTGGGGCAGTTACAGGTGGAAACTATGGAGCGGCCGGGGTTGTTGAATTTGTGAACTGATTCCTATATTCGTTGTTTTCTGAGAATCACTTACTTGCAACTGTTATACGTATATGTATATGTGCATGTATATCTAAACATATATAACATTTTGTCAACTTTCAGTTGAAGTGAGATGTCCAGCTGATGTGACTGAAATCACTACACTAACCAGACGTCACTGTGTAAAGTCAAGTCCGAAAAGCGCCGTGCAGTGTGCTACCAAACTGGTACTCGAAGAAATTCAGAAGAACATTGAAACTGGCAAAATCCATGGCGTATAACATAGATTCACACACACGAAGTGTTATATATATATATATATATATATATATATATATATATATATATATATATATATATATATATATATATATATATATATAATATATATATATAATTTTTTTAGAAAAACATAAATCCGGAGAAGAGGACACTTTAAGAAGTAGAGCAGTCTATATTAATTACGGGTGAAGGTCGGTTTATAGGCTTATCTTGGGTTTATCAGGTTACCCTGGAGATAATTCCCATTGATTATATCCGTATCGTTTCCCTCTCCATACTTTAAAGAGACCATGGGCCAACAGGTTCTAGAGTCAGAAGATACGCTATAAAGGTACTTTTTATGGCAAGAAACCCAAGATAACTCTATAAACTGGCCTAAACCAATAATATATAATATATATATATATATATATATATATATATATATATATATTCTCACCTAAACCACCAGCTACAAATAAGTAATAAAATAATTTTATCAGCAATCTCTTATTGCCTTTTATTTGTCTTTTCAAAAGCTATTAAACAGTGTATGCGTGTGCGGTGGGGTGTGTGTAAGAGTGTGTGTGCCGGTGTGTAACTACATGTGTGTGTATTGTTTACATGTGTTGGTGGATTCGTACGCAGTGCTTCTTCGCTCTTTCGAAATCATTAAGAGCATCGATATGCTATGCAGTCTGTTTTAAACATGTATAACATATGACAAGTATATTTACATTTACTTAAACACTTTAATGATAGTTACACGAGGTGGGAAATATAAATATCATACTTTAGAGCCCATGCTAGCAGCTAGTGCACTTATCTGTTGTTCAGCCTAACCTCTTAGTTTCTGAGTTTGTCAATCTGTCTATATGTCTATGTGTCTGTGTTTGTATATGTGCATGTAAGTATATCTATCTATCTATCTATCTATCTATCTATCTATATATATATATATATATATATATATATATATATATATATATATATCTATTCAACTATCTATCTATTCATCTATCTATCTATCTATCTATCTATCTATCTATCTATCTATCTATCTATCTGTCTGTCTATCTATCTGTTTTTCTTTCTTTCTTTCTGTCCTTTCATCTTTCTATCTAGCCAGCAAGCTATCCAGTCTCTCTGCCTGTCTCTGCCTCTTTCTCTATATGTTTATCTGTATCTGTCTCCAAGCACAAAGCCAAGACACATGTAATTCGTACGGTTATGTCGTGAAAGTACGCAGTAAGAATATGAGTAATTTACCATGTGCAGTGGTAACGAACCGGGACATAACAGGCCTAGATTCTACTGTCTGTGACGCAAGAAATATTCTAAGGAAATAGAAAAGAAGATAGCACTACGTACAATATAAGCCTGACACCCAACGACAGTATAACCCAAGAAAAACAGATAATGAAGAAGCAGTGTATGAAGGAAGTTATTAAAGCTATCATCTATTTTTCCAACTTACAAAAATAGCTGACTTTGAGTCCTTGTTGATTGTGTTCGTTAAAAAAAGAGAGACAGCAACTAAATACTCTCAATAAATTACGTTTTGTATAACGGTTTTTATAACAAAATTAGCGCTTTCATACATAGTGTACTCATCAGATTTCAAATGTGTTTAACTGACAGTCGAGTTCTTGACAACCTTAGTACTTTATAGAACGCTACAACCAGCTGAATTTTTAGAATACCTTTTTGACCTATCCGCATGCTCTTAAGCATCACGGTTTGCCAGGAGTACCGATATATAATCTAACTTGTTTATATTTATCAATCGACATCATTAACTGGGTGTTATATTATTGCTGTTATTTCTGTTCAGAACAGGTTTGAACATTTTAATAAACCGTTTTTCTTTCATCTTTCTTCCAACCTCACTTATGTCATGTAGTTTGTGGAAAGGAAAAATTAGAAACACGTCTATATGTTCGTTGAATGGAATTTGACGAACATTGGTGTTTCGGACTTGTTGTCTGTTGACTCGTGAGCGTTGCTATAAGGCATTTCCTGTCTCGCCTGTATATAATTCCTCACAATTCGGGCTTTTAATGCAGATCAAATTTTGCTTCTGACGTTCATATCTGCATTTGCAAATATCTGTCCATTTTTTGTTCTACCTGTATGCATGTATTGACACGTTTGATTAGTTATTATGTTTTTTTAATTTTTCACTTTGTTTCATGATTGGCAAATTTTGATGATATTAAAAATTTTTTGGTGATGCGAATTGTGTATTACTAGAAATGGTACTGTGTTCCTTTGATGGGTTCGTTTTTTCGTGTTGCTCTAAGTTGTTCTATAGGTATCTCTTTTGCTCGTTCTATGCTATTTTCTATAAGTAGGAGAGGGTAATTTTGCTTGAGCAGAAATGCTTTGAGTTCTATAAATTGTGTGTTTCTGGTATTTGGATTATCGACTACAGTACAAATTTTCCTGGCTAACTGTATGGGATGTTATGTTTTGTGTGTGTTGGGTGGAATGATTTGAAAGTTAGGTACTGGTGTGTATCTGTGCTTTTGTAATAATTGTGATTGTGGTGATGTTTTTAATTACCATTATGTCAAGAAATGGTAATTTGTCTTGTGAATTTGAGACTGGGGTGTAGATTATTGAGGAAGGTGTTGAATTCTTCCTGATTTTCTATGGATTTGGTCCAAATTAGGAAACAATCACTGTTAGTTTTGATGTAACAAACTTATATACAAACATTCAACATGATTTAGGACTTACTGCCATAAAATATTGGGTCGAAAAATATAGAGAAGCGATCCTCAGTAGACTCATCCTCGAAAACAATACATTCCTTTTCAATGGAAAAAAACTACCTCCAAATTCGAGCAGAAACCAGTGGGAAAACCAGCGAAGACTGACGTACCAGAGAATACGGAGAAATTTCCCCAACTCCCTCCCAACCCGAATATCCAACAAAAAACCGGAGCATTTCAAACAAAAATTATTTTAAACCGTCCCATTACTCACACGATGCCCATGACGTAAAATACAGCTATATACATGTAAGCACCATATGAGTAAGTCATTCAAAGGAACAGGCTATTAAGTGAGATGCCCAACTTGATTGACCTACCACCAGTGACAGACGAGGAGAGGGAGAAGAATAAGGAGGAGGGTAGTTCAATAACCTTGACAGCAATCCCTCCTTCACCGATTACAAAACAGGTAAGTAGCTGATACCCGTTCTTTGTGTTAGGATGGTTGCATTGAACATAGCTTACTTAAATGTGCGTGACCTGAGTTCGAAGTGGAAGCAAGCTTGTTTTCGCGACAACCTCAGGTCACATAACATGGATGTGATGGTTACTACAGAGACCAAGATGGACAGACTACAAACCTTCTCGGCTCTCCTGAATGGCTATGAGAAAATCATGTCTCCCAGCCAGACTGGATGTGGAGGAGGGGTTGTAGTTTTGCTCCGTAAAAGCTTGGCTCTGCAGACAAGTACACTCTTTGTAGACCCAGGAGTTGGGCTGGTCGTTCTGGACTTGAAGTACAAAGATAAGGAATTCAGGTTGGTGTTTATGCGCCGTGTCTTAAAAGAAAACAGACTGATTTCTATCGACGCCTGGAGAACACCCTCATGACATCGCAGATATTAATGGTGTTAGGCGATTTTAACACTATTCTGGATGCACGCCAGGATTGTGTTGGATCAATCAATAGGAGGAAAAAGTTACGTCACATCGATCTGCTTAAGCGGTTTCAGCTGGCAGATTGTTACAAACTTGATCACCCGCCATTACTCCAGTGGGAACCTGGAGTAATGGCGACGGGTCGTTCAGGCATTATCTAGATAGAATAATAGTTCGTACTATAGATAAGTCTAGTTTTAGTAGTCCACAATTTGTTCTGGTCTCCTACACGGATCACAAATTAGTGACATGTAGGAGGAACACAGGTAAAGTACATAGACAGGGATCTGGCTACTGAAAGCTAAACAAGGCTATTTTGTCTTGTGAAGTTTACCATAGTCGGATTAAGGATTTAGTCATGAGGGCATTAACCGGTACCGTGTTGAATAACAGGTGGTGGTTTGCCTTCAAACGAGCCATTCTACTTGAGTCGATTAGATTTAGCCAGCAGCTAAGTTCAGATAAGGATAGAGTAGAAGGGAATCTAGTCAAGGACTTAGAAGGAGCGTTAAGGTTGGGCTCTGCATTCCAAGTTTTGACAGCGAGATCGGCCTTGAACTGACACTTCAAAGCCAACCACGATGAATGCAGAGTTCGGGCTAAAGTACGTGCATTGGGTTGAGAGAGAATTAACGTTGCCGATGGGCCCGCACGGTAGAGACCCAGCGTGGAAATGATGCCATAATTGGGTCTTTGGTCGATGAACAGGAGCGTTTGATCGAAGGACAAGATGAGGAACGAGAGGTCTTTTACAAGCACTTTACCGAGTTGATCGGGAAGAGTGAGACGCTGGACTATAGTGAGATGCAATAAGTGTGCTATCATTTACACCAACGTCCCCACTCACGTCTTCCCGTTAAAATTTAAGAACTATAATTTCATAGTGTTATCTTTTAAACCAACAAGCATGTGCGTTTTCTGCGATGATTTGAGAAGCGGTGATGAGTGACAATTCTGTAAATAGTATTTTATAAGCTTAAAGATTATAAGCGGGCACCGTGTTTTGACTAAAAGAATAGTCTGATATTGAGGCATGTAAGCCCTCGACATCGCAGAAAACGCACATGCCTGTGTTTAACAGCATTTGTACCTAACAGTTGGTTACTTCATACACACACACACACACACACACACACACATACACACACACACACATACACACACATTGAAATATATATAAGAAATCGAGATGACTTTCGAAAAACAATTATTGTGTTATGAACTTCCTTAGCTTACAAGTGTTTCTCCTATAAGATGCAGTAGACATGTGGTTGAGTGCCATTGTTTTTTCCCGTGTCATCTCTTTCTCTTATTACCACTCCTAATCTAATAGTTTGTTTTGAAACATACGCATTTTAAGTCCTACACCAGGTTATTAGTCACGCAACACCTAAGCGATATATATATATTATATATATAAGAAACAATTATGAATGTTTTTATTACACTTAACTTTTTAAAATATTTTTGATATGGTTCGTTTTTTCAAGAAGAACCGAAACATGTAAAATCTCTAAGAAAATTAAAATTTATCTTATATAGTGGCGTTTTCAAACTTCATTTATATATATATATAATATATATAGTGGTGCTATTAAGTTAGACATGGCCTAGACCAATCTCTGGTCGAAACATATCTAAGTTTTATCTAAGTTTTATATATATATATATATCAACCTAAGTGATACGCACGGACTGCAGTTTCTGGGTATTGACCCGTCATCGGCGCACGACAATCACATGTTTCTCTTTATTATATGCACAATGGCCTGAATGAAGAGGGGACATAACAATACAATACAGGACATGGGGTACATATAATAAAAATACAAAAAGGATTATATGAAATGAAATGAGATATTAACAATGAATTAAATGAAATGGCTTACGAGCCCCCGAAAGCTCGCAGTTTCATTTACAATTACAGTTATACTATCTGGGGTGTTCGTTCGTAATGTAAACGAGTAATTCATCTTGCTCTATAACTCCGGGCAAACTGTCATATCGAACGTAATGCACTATGGTTACAGCTGTATCTGAAAACAAATTTTTTAATTTATTTACCGTCTCTTTTTCCACTATTGCAGCCTTTATTTGGTTATCGTATGTTCTCGGGTTCAATTCCACTCTCGTGAGATTTTTCGTTATTGCAAATTTTTTATCAATTTCTTTATCTTTTGTGCACAATATTACAGCTCTGAGATTCTTTCCTTTGGGTCTTCCTCCTTCCTTGCATGCTTTCAGACATTCTTCCAATTTTGTTGACCATTTTTCACATTCCTCCCATCTTGAACCTCCACTCACTTTAGTTGCTGCATCTCTCCCTTTGTGTGTTCGATCCTCTGTCTCGTCAGCATACTTCTTTTTAGTTTTTTTCTTTTTTTGGTCTTTGGGTGGTGATTCCATGCGTGTTCGCTTTCTATCCTCTTTTCTTCTGTTCTTTCCTCTTCTTTCTCCTTCACTAACTCGTCGTCACTTTCCATGTTATCTCCTAAATCCTCTGTCAAAGTGTTATCTTCTTCACTTGTATTTCTCCTTCAGGACACACATCCTTTATGTGCTCTCTTCTCTTACATTTATAACTCCACCACGACTCTCAGTCGTGTCTCATCGGGGAACACCAACGCCTCCGGGATGTTATACAAATCTGGCATGGTTATGTGAACTAAGGCTTCAACCGCATAACCCCACCAGTTTATTTCATTCGACTTTTCCACCTTAAGTATGTCCACGTTCTCCTTGCAGTTGTAGATTATTGCAGCTACTATTCTTTCGGTATCAAGTTCCGGTGGGATTTTGCTTATTCGTATACTCGCCGCTCTTCTTCCGCAATAACTAGGGAATAATACCCATTTTTCCGATCTCAACACTGTCGTTGCGTTCCTTTTCGCTTCATCTTCATTTTCGAAACGAACGTCTACCGTAGCGTATTTTCTACCTCTATTGTAGAAGGTAGTTCTTCCTTTTATTTCTTGTAGACATTTTTCAATCTCTTCCACTTCTGCTACTTCTATTCTTTTTGAGACCACATTCCATGTTCTGTATGTTATGTTTTTTTCTCCGCTTTTTTCACTTCGTCTTCAGGTGGTGTAACCCTCAGACAGTCTCCTTCCTTCTTAAAGCTGTCGTAGTATTTCCTCAGATTTTCCTTCTCGATAATAACTTCTTTTAACTGTTCGCAGTTATATATATAACAATTGCAGCGTGGAAGTTGTTTGTAAGCCATTTAAGAAACACACAAAAGCCGTTCGATTCACTTCAACATTTAAGTTTAATTTGTCAAAATATTTTCGTCGCTATAAGACCGCGACCTGTTCACTGACAAAACTCCGTGCTGCATCTATATATATATACATATATATATATATGCATATATATATATATATACATACATACATACATACATACATACATACATACATACATACATAATGCATGCATACATACATATATACATACATACATGCATACATGCATGCATGCATACATACATATATACATACATACATACATACATACATACATACATACATACATACATACATACATACATACAATAGTTTCCCGTGTATTCCATTTTTCGTCTCATTTCTTTTATACTCAACGTACACTGAGGAATTCCCGAGGTA
>NC_043000.1:106641640-106654140 GCF_006345805.1 Octopus sinensis | reverse complement strand
TGAGTAACGCTGCGATGGACTGGTATCCCGTCCAGCTGGGGGGGAACACATACGCCATATAAATCGGGAAACCGGGTCTATGAGCCTGGCTAGGCTTGAAATGGGACGCATAAATAAATATATATATATATATATATATATATATCTGCCTGCCTGCCTGCCTGTCTGTGTATGTATATATATATATTATATATATATATTATATATATACACATAGGCAGGCAGATAGATAGATAGATAGATAGATAGATAGATAGATAGATAGATAGATAGATAGATAGATAGATAGATAGAAAGAAACTAACGAGATAGTATTCGGTGTAGGTCGTAAAGTTAATATATCCATTCGGAGTCAACTGTTAATTGACGCTGGTCTTATTCGTAGTACTCTACCGTCTGCAGTTTTGAATCAATGTAAAATGGATTGAATTTGACGTTGTCTGAACGAGAAACCCCAAGAACCAATAGAGTGACTTTCCAGTTTTTCCAAATAAATGTGTATTTGCTTGTGTGTGTGTGTGTGTGTGTGTGTGTGGTGTGTGTGTGCGCGTGTGTGTGTGTGTGTGTTACTCTACGTGCACAGACGTGATCAGAGATAGATTTGTAGTTCGGGGGTTCGATCCCAATTTCTAGAAGACTGCAAGATGAAGTGTATTTTAATTAAAATATTTAGTTTTGTCATATTTTCGCATTGATTCTACTTACATACATATATATATATATATATATATTTATCTACAGTTGTCTTTTTACTTGTGTTGGTCACTGCCCACTGCCAATTGAGTTCCTGTGAAGGCTTAGATCTAAAGCAAACGGCCGCTAAAATAAAAGAAAGTTTAGAAAAAGGTCTGGGAAATAAATTTAAAAGATTCTTCCATGGCATCAAGGAGATATTCGTGGAAAGACACGGGCAGGTATGTAAAATGACTTGTTTATCCCTTTCCCTGGATTGGCTTTTAATGCAATAATTCGAAATTGCAGGGTTTCGATTCGTCCCTATCGTGTACGATTGAACATATTTTTATGTGTATCAGCCAACACTGTGTGTTACGATGATTGCGACCAACACGTTTATACAATATTTTTGGGGATAAAAAAAAAAGAAACAACAACTTACATGCTTGATTTGATTGGTGTGTGTTTATAAACAGTTTGATAGACAAAGAGGGCACACATTTGCTAACGAAGATTCCAAGAACAATCGAAACGTACATGTACAACACTTTCCCCTTCTCTCTCTCTCTTTCTTTTTTCTCTCTCTCTCTCTCTCTATCTATCTATCTATCTATCTATCTATATGCTTGTCTGCCTGTCTGTCCATATATTCTATAGCTATGTTGTTTACATTCATTGTAACACAGAGTTGACTAATAAATCTATGCAAATGTTTTATGGTGCTTAATAGCAATAATCCGAAAAATCTAATCTGAACCTAAATGTATCCATAATACTAACCACAAAACTAAGCTGAGAATTTGGAGTTGTTGTTGTTGTTGTTGTGATGATGATGGTAGTGGTGGTGGTGGTGGTATGGTGGCTATGTTCCGAGTTCAAATTCCGTCGAGGTCGACTTTGCCTTTCATCCTTTCGAGGTTAATAAAATAAGTACCAGCTGATGTAATCGATGCATCTCCAACTTCCCCACAAAAATGTGACGAAAATTTGAAATGATAATAATTATTATTATCATCATCATCATCATCATCATTATTATTATTATTATTATTATTATTATTATTATTGTTATTATTATTATTTCGTAACACAGTGTAGGTAAAAATGCACCGGAGTTTTAGTCATCTGTCAAGGACCTCAGATAGATAATATTTTCCTTAAGATGTGCGCTGTGCCCAATAAGACAGCTTTTTGTAAAACATCAATCTTGCATGGGATTTCTAGTTGGCTTAAGAAGTTTTGAAGTTTCAATGAGATTGAGCCCAACGCTCCGATCACCACTGGTATCTCTCATTCCATAGTCTTGCCATTTCTACTTTCAATTCGGAGTACTTGGTGATTTTTTCAACCTCTTTACTCACAATATTCATGCCATTTGGTATGGCTACAACAATGATCTGGCGGTATTTGTCTCTCTTATTCACTATGACAATATCCGGCCGACGGTGTTCGATTACACGATCCGTCTGAAAATCATAGTCTCAGAGTGTCCTTACTTCTCCATCCTCCTGCATAACTTTACTTGGTAGATGCCCATACCAGTTCTCTGTTACTTCATATTGGTATTTACGGCATAAGAGCCAATGAAGATACACGCACACACTTTATCGTGGCGGCGCTTGTATTCTTTTTGTGCAAGGCTCTCACATCCACTTACCAAGTGGGTCACATTTTCCACACTCTTTCCACAGAGTCTGCATTTCTGGGTGTCAGAAGTTTTATAGATGTTATATTTCACTGAATTGCTAACGAGAGCCTGGTCTTGTGCAGCAATGCTCTGGTTTTCGGTGGTACACTTCAAATCACCTCGCTCACTATGCTATATTATCCTTAACATCTTGTGTATTCCTTTCAAACTGTCCATGCATCCGCATTTCAAAAAGGTCTTCTTTTCTCTTCTCCTCAGCTCTTTGGTTAAACTCTTCCTTGCCCATTATTTCATCTGCATTTACACCCATATCTTTCGCAGCATATCGCTGCAGGTCTTCATCACTCTTTATCAAGTCCTCGGCAAGCGTTATCCTTTCACTCCTTATACAATGGTCTATACTAATTGGTCCTCAGCTACCATTCTTTCTTTTCATATACAGTCTGTTTACTTTGTTTTAGGGTGTAGTGCCCCATGCAGCGTTTAGCAACTTTCTCGTATTTTTCTCCAGTGTTGATATTTCCTCCTTAGTCCATTTGAGGATGGACGCACTGTATCTAACCACCGCAACTACCCAGATATTCATTGCGGTAATCAAATTTTGGGCATTCAGGTTGAATTTCAACACCATCTTCACCCTTTTTTGTTACGCCTCGCTGACCTTGACTTTCATTTCTCTGTGTAGAATGTCATCCAGCTCCAAAATCCCTAGATATCTATACCCACTACCGTCGGGTTCACCCATGGTCTCTCCTGATGGTAACCGCAATCCTCTGCAGGCTGCTATCTTCTCTCTTTTCATATTAAGTACTGAGCATTTGGTATTCCTAGCGCCCATACCGATGTCCCTACCTCACTTCTGGACTGTTTTGGTCAAGGAATCTATCTGAAAAACAGATAGATTCCTTGACCAAAACAGTCCAGATCCCTTCTTTATCATTCCCTACGCACCAGTTATCACTGGTATTATCATAGTATTCAGCTTCAGCATTTTCGGTATTTCAATTTGCAGATCTTTATAGTGAAAAAGATTTTCGTATTCTTTTCTTGAGACATTTTAATCTTGTGGGACAGACATATCTACTAACAGACAAGTTTGTCTGTTGTAGTCCTTAATCACAATGTCTGGTGAATTGGAGTCAATTTGCTGTCTGTTGTTATTATTATTTCCACTATTATTATTAATATTATTATTATTATTATTATTATTATTATTATTATTATTATTATTATTATTATTATTATTGAGTGAGAGAGCAGTGCATGCCATCAAAGTGACCCTGGGGTAAAATATACGAAGCCCAGTATACCCATCATGACTACCCGTCTGATAAGGGTACACCAGGCACATGCATCACAACCATATGTGCGTGACATAGTGATTTCATATCAATTATTATTATTATTATTATTATTATTCAGTAGTTTTATTTTTATAGCGTGCTTTCACTTCACTACCGAGCGCAGCTCTGTGTGCCTTGGGTATGTGCTGGTGATGTTGTGATGCTCTGATGGTTATTGTATGGAAAGTGTTCTGCGTAGGATGTGTGCAGTGCCTAGTAGTGCAATTTTCTGTATGTTATATGTGTTTGTAAGTCCTATTATTATTATTATTATTATTATTATTATTATTATTATTATTATTTACTTTTAATCTGCATCTTTGTTACAGTCACTTGCCGAGACAGACCTAGCGTCCTGGGGCGAGTGAAGGATAAGAGATGTTACAGTATGACTGAAAGCTATTATTATTATCATCATTATTATTATCACGCTAGTGAATATAATTTAATTAACAAGTATTTTATCTTGATGATTGAAGACAAGTACCTTTGCTTGTGTGTATGTGTGTGTGTGTGTGTGTGTGCGTGTGTGCGTGTGTGTGTGCGTGTGTGTATGTGTGTGTGTTCGTTTTTATGTATAAACAGGCTTACCTCGCCCTATGTTGTTAATTGGTTCCAAGAGACACGACTTAAGTCGTTTTTCGACTTAAGTCGAATTAAATTATCTCTAGGCAAGACTAGGCCGAATTTACTTAGGCTAAACCGATAATAACCATTGCCAGTTCTGTACTTTATTTATGAATGTGAATGCATTTTCAATACTACATGGTTAATAAAAACCTGTTTTAAGCTTACAAACAAATATTTTTTTTTAATTTTTTTAATACCGTGCAGTAAAAAAAAAGTACAATTTGGCGGTGTTTACCGTACATCGCTAACACTTTATTTATGAATGCGGTTTGCAATAAGACATGGTAAAATAAAGGGCTTTTTTAAATTAAAAAAACAAATTCAGTAATTATTATTATTTCGCAATTGTAAAAATGACTAAATCATTTTAAATTTGCAAATACGAACATACATTTTGATGATTTCGTGATTTCATGATTTCGTTCACTTAGCTACATTACTTTATGGTATGTATCTTAACATTTACTGTAAGTATTTTAAAATGATTTTATATGCTTTTATTCTTATTTATTGTACAGTAGCATGATTTTATGTGCTTTTAACAGTTTTCTAGTGATTTTACGATTCCAATATCTGTGGCGGGCAGGCGTAAAGTCGAGTAAAATGACTTAACTTGATTCTATTTTTCCATATATTATTTTTGAAAACCGTATCGTCATTTACGTTTCGAGCCTAGCCTGTATATGTGTGTGTGTGTGTGTGTGTGTGTGTGTGTGTGTGTCAGTGTGTCTGTGTATGTGTGTGTGCACAATAAATATTTTTAACATTTATTTTCATTTATTTTCCCAAGTTCGAAATCGATGGAACGCCGTTGGTGATTACTTTCAAAGCAGACGACTGTGATTTGAAGTTTGGTAGAAAACGTAGTTTCCGTAAGTCTTATTTAGTTTTTTGAGAATTCTTTGACACACATGTAATTTTATAAGTGTTAACATGAACGCCTAGGAACGAAGATCGTTTGAAGTTATTCTGTCTACATCTGCCTATCGACATTTATCTAAACGTACCACAAGCACACGCACATGCATACACATACATACCCCCACACACACACACACACATACACACATACACAAACACACTGAGGGGTAGGAAGATAGAGACAGACAGAATGCCTGAAACATTATATATTGTAGACAAGTGTAGTTATTTAGCTTTGGAGGTAAAAATAATGCAAACTTATCGGGAACCTTCTTATGGATATTTTTCGGAATAATTGGCTTTCATCACAAGTGTACCCTAATTCTACGGCTATCTAGAGAAACTAAAATTCAAATCGCTGTATGTAACAGTAGGATACATGGATGTAACATTAACAGCTGTTCTGATCAGTGTATGATCATTAGTCGGCTACATACTTGTTGTGGGAGGACCCCTTTACGTAACGGTGAGTCCGATTTCATGCCATTGAAAGACATTTTATTCTCATTCTTCCAGTCGTATACAGCATTTAAGTCTTGTTAGAGTGCATAGCTGTCTACATAGGTGAATACCATGTAGTGTCTGTTCCAGCTCTTTGCATTCTGACGGCAGCGTCCATAACATCACTATGGACTATTCTATGAGCAGCCTGGATGGCGTGGAAAGAAGGAATTTGCGTGCAACAGCATCAACTAGTTCCCCCCCCCCCCCCAAAAAAAAAATGGTGATGTCTAAGTCTGACCTATGGAGACTAAGTTTCCAAGTGCAGATATTCACACTGTGTATACCACGTGTGGAGACGCAATGACCCAGTAGACTCGCGGCCGTAGGATCGCGGTTTCGATTCCCAGACCGGGCGTTGTGAGTATTTATTGAGCGAAAACACCTGAAGCTCCACGGGGCTTCGGCAGTGGGTGGTAGACAACCCTGCTGTACTCTTTCACCACAACTTTCTCTCACTCTTTCTTCTTGTTTCTGTTCTACCTGTATTTCAAATGGCCAGTCTTGTCACACTCTCACACTCTATATCACGTTGAATCTCTCCGAGAACTACGTTAAGGGTACACGTGTCTGTAGAGTGCTCAGCCATTTACACGTTAATTTCACGAGCAGGCTGTACCATTGATCGGATCAACTAGAAGTCTTATTGTTGTAACCAATGATGTGCCACAACAGTATACTACGTATTAACATTCTCGCGAGTGGAGGCGCAATGGCCCAGTGGTTAGGGCAGCGGACTCGCGGTCATAGGTTCGCGGTTTCGATTCCCAGACCGGGCGTTGTGAGTGTTTATTGAGCGAAAACACCTAAAAGCTCCACGAGGCTCCGGCAGGAGATGGTGGTGATCCCTGCTGTACTCTTTCACCACAACTTTCTCTTACTTCCTGTTTCTGTTGTACCTGTATTTCAAGGGGCCGGCCTTGTCACTCTCTGTGTCACGCTGAATATCCCCGAGAACTACGTTAAGGGTGCACGTGTCTGTGGAGTGCTCAGCCACTTACACGTTAATTTCACGAGCAGGCTGTTCCGTTGATTCGGATCAACCGGAACCCTCATCGTCGTAACCGACGGAGTGCTTCCATCCATTAACATTCTCGTATGTGTGTATATATATATATATATATATATATATATATAAAATATACTGGTCCGTGATGGTAAGGTCAACAAAAATAGTACGCCATCTGGTGAGAGATAAATATTATTAAAATTTATTTTCTACTCTAAGCACAACGTCCGAAATTTTGAGGGAGGGGCAAGTCGATTATATCGACCCCAGTACTTAATTTATCGACCCCGAAAGGATGAAAGACAAAGTCGACCTCGGCAGAATTTGAACTCGGAACGAATAGACAGACGAAATACGGCTAAGCATTTCGCCCGGTGTGCTAACGTTTCTGCCAGCTCGCCGCCTTAAATATTATTTAATATATAATATATTCCTTTCTTGTGTGCTACTAATAGTTTCATATCTTGAGAAATATCTCAAACATATTCAGGGGGCTCAAACTACGTATAACATTATAATATGTGGTTTGTGCCTGATGAATATGTTTGAGGTATTTCTCAACATATGAAACTATTCTTTAGGAGCTAGAATCACTTTTTAGTTTGAGTCAACAGCTGATAGTTGCGTCTATGTCTAGGCTTTTCCAGGTTTTTTTTTTTTTTTTACTTTCATTTAACTCGTTGTCACTTCTTCATTTGCATTTTTATTTATTTTTCTATTGTGTTTTCTCTCTCGGCAATGGTAACCTATTTATAATCTACGCCTTGAATTCATCTCATTGACGAAGGTACCACCGCTGCGTAAAACTATTTATAGTAAGCCGCTATCAGCAATATATAATCCTTTCTATTAAAGGCTCAAGGCCTGAAATTTTGGTGGGAGGGGGCCAGTTGATTAGATCGCAACTGGTACTTAATTTATCGACCCCGAAAGGATGAAAGGCAAAGCAAACCCCGGCGTAATTTGAACCCATAATGTAAAGACGGACGAAATGCCGCTAAAACTTTTTGCCCAGCGTGCTAACGATTCTACCAACTCGCCGCCTTACCAGCAATATATAATAAAAATTAATACGCATGTATTGATCCCTATATTCGTTGTGTTTTGTTTTCCTTTTTAAAAGAAATCTCTTACTTTCATCTATTTATATGTATTTGTGCTTGTATATGTATACATATATATATATAACTTTATGTCAACTTTCAGTCGAATGGAGATGTCCAGCTGATGTGACTGAAATCATTACAAACACTAAACGCCACTGTGAAAGGTCAAGTCAGGTAAGTGCCGTGCAGTGCGCTACCAGAATGGTACTCGAAGAAATTCAGAAGAATATTGAACTTGGCAAAATCTCCAGTGGATAACATGCACCTACACCGCTGATGCACCAACACCAACCTGTGATATCACAGCCCATCAACTGTCAACCATCTCGGACTTCCTCCACCTGTATTCGAGCTTTGAAACTTTAAGTAGTACAGGGTTTGAATTAAACTGTTATGATTCATACACGTAGCTCCCAATAAATTTTATGAGTGCCCTTTTGCTTGTCCACTCATTCGTGTGTATATATATATATATATATATATAATATATATATATATATATATATATATATACTCCAACAAAAACACAAGCTAGAAATAAAGTGCTAAAATAATTTTACTAGAAATCTTTTAATGTGTTTTATTAACTATAAAATGATGTGTATGTGTGATGATGTGTTAGAGTGCATGTAAACATGGTGAGATACATACTACTATTATTGTTATTACTGATACCACGCAGGCCAGAGAGCTGGCAGAATCGTTAGCACTCCCGACAAAATATTGAGGTCGACTTTACAGTTCATCCTTTAGAGGTCAATAAAATGTGTACCAGTTGAGTACTGGGGTTGATATAATCGGCTTACCCTCTCTCCCAAAATTTCAGATCTTGTGCTTATAGCAGAAACAAATATTAGTAATAACGCATCGACAGTGAATTGACAGAATCATTAACACGTCGGACAAAAATGCTTAGCGGCATTTATTTCGGCTCTTCACGTTCTGGGTTCAGATACTACCGAGATCAACTTAGCATTCCATCCTTTTGGGGTCGATAAAATAAATGCCCATGAAGCACTGAGATCGATGTAACCGATTTGCTCCGCCTCTCAAAATACTGGACTTGTGCCAAATTAGAATTATTTATAATATCAGTGTGGTGGACTGGCAGAACCATTAGAGCGTCGGAAAAGTGCCTTGCAACATTCGTTTCGGCTCTTTACATTTTGAGTTCAAATCTGGCATTCATGCCTTGCGAGTAGATAAAATAAAGTAGAAATTAGAAAGAGAAGTCCATAGTATTGACTATCTACTCGTCCAAAATTTCATATCTTGGGGAGAAAACTGTAATGCAGTATTTAATTTTATGTTCAATTTGCGTTGCGGGAAACATTGCATTTTAGCCTTCAAATGTCGATAAAAGTAAGTGCCTTCTTATATACTGTAGTTAATTAATCGACTCGACCATTCACCCAACTTCATAGCCGTGCCAAATTCTAAAAAAAAATTGGAAAAGCTATCAAGTATAAATCGAAATTTCTCCTTATATTTCTGGCAGCTGGATGGATTTTAATTTTGAATGAAGAGATGGAAGTACATTTTTTTCTCTAAAAATGCGTATTACATGTGCTTCAAAATATAGAATGCTATAGCATTTAAAGTATATTGTACAACATACAATCAAATTTAGCTCAGTTGGATAACTTCCCTTTGCAAAGCAATAAATGTTTGTTTCTTACTTATGTTTGCTTCGTCACAGATTAACACTTGGTCCAAGAGCTATTATTTGTAAGACAACTAGACACAGATACAAAAATGTAATCAGTATTTCGTTTTTGAACAGTAGCTGGAAGACCATCTATGACAGGTTATCATCGCCGCTTCATCGGTATATTAAAAATGTTATACCAAGTGTGTTTGCACATATTGCAAATAACTTTGGTGGTAGACTTAACAAATTGTTGAGCACTGTCGTCACAGAAGTAAATAAAATCAAGACACGTGTTTGTTAAAGTTGACTCCTTACTGATTCAACAGTTCTACATTAGGAATGGTGAAGATTTTGAAGTACTGTTGTCGCATACAGTAGTTTCATGGAGAATAATGGGAAACCGCCAGAAAGTTTCTATCCTCTTTTTAAAACAGTTGTTGAATTCTTGCAAGACTCTAATTCTGTTTTTGCTTTGTTTGTGTTTTTTGCCTTTTGTTTTTGTGATGAACTAAAAAATATCAAGCAGGAATCACAAAGCTCAATGAAATTAATTTGCAACTGCAAGAAAATGGGGTTAAACCTTATCGAGGTAAAATTAGCTCTCTCCACGGTTCTCTTCAAGTTAAATTTATTCAGATGTAACATAAACCGTCGTGAGTTTTTTTTAGTTTCAGAGCCTTTCTAATTTGGAAATGGAAAAGCGCATACCAGAAGATAACAATCACGTGTATTGTTCACATTTGTGTTGTTTAAGTATATTGTTCACACAGATATGTCTCTGTGCAGATATGAGCTTCACAAAGACATATCTGACAGACTTCTGGATATTTACTTTTGTTAGAAATACCAGTCCGAGTGATTCTTAGATATCTGTAATGAGGAAACAAGAATAGCAGATAAAGAATTGGTTTCACTTTAAAATGATACTGAGCTGAGGCCAAAGTTCAAAAACTCATATTCTGACTGGTACTCTGCTCTGTGGAACAAAGTCAAGATGTACTTTATTGCTCTCCCAACATCATATTCAGTAGAGTACAGCTACCAAAATTCTTTCCAAGCAAATTCTTTCTAAGTAAAATTAAACTGTAAATTATTGAACATGAGGTCTAAAACTACTTCTTAGTGTTTTTCAGCTTGATTTTGAAAAGCTGATATCTCTGCACAAAGTACATCCATTGCAGTAAAAAATGAAAGCAACGTAGTAACAAGCGGGATGTAAATTTGCTCTTTCATGTTGCTAAGATTTATTTGTGAAAAACAGTTGTTTTGAACTTCCATTAGAATTAGATCTATGTTTGTAGTGAGTGGTGGAGAACACTAGGAATGTGGTCTAGGAGTCAATAGGCGGCAATCTGAAAAGGTTAACAATGAAGGCCCATATATGGCTATTGATATCATAGGCATTGGCTGTTGACAACAACGACGCATACATGGCTATTGATAATAGAGGCTTTGGCTATTGGCAACAAAGGATCATATATGGCTAGTGATAACAGAGGCTCTGGCTGTTAACAGCAAAAGCCCATATATTGCTATTTATAACAGAAGATCTGGCGGTTGGCAACAAAAGTGTATATGTGGCTATTGATGACAGAGGCTCTGGCAGTTGAAAATAAAGGCCAATGTATGGCTATTTAAAACAGCTCTGACTATTGACAACAAAGGCCTATATATGGCAATTGATAACAGAATTAAGCTTGGCGTTTAAAATTTGAGTGTTCAACTAAAATGAGCGTGTATCGCAATTTGTGCATGTGTATAATGGCTGGTGTTCATATTATTGTCAGTTTTGAGCAGTTAATTAGAAAACCATAGTTAATATTCATTGTCACTTCTTTTGCTACAGTTCGTATTTTTCCAGATATTCCATTTATTCCTCCTTTATTTTGCAACGATTAAAATAATATCCAAAACAAGTTACCAGATCTTTCCATGCGTCATCACGGAAGACCCCGATTTCATTTCAGCTGATCTAAATACAATGGAGCTGGTGATCCATTCTCCCTCTTTAAACGATCGAGAACACTTCTGTATAGACACAGAGTTA
The DNA here is from genome assembly GCF_006345805.1 of Octopus sinensis. Lineage (NCBI taxonomy): Eukaryota > Metazoa > Mollusca > Cephalopoda > Octopoda > Octopodidae > Octopus > Octopus sinensis. The sequence goes on along the minus strand of NC_043000.1, from coordinate 106,642,609 downwards.
TGAATTCTTATGAAGCTGACATTTCCATTTACTGGAAATCCAAGATAACAAGGAATAATACCATTGAGATTTCGATTAAGAAAAGAACAAATCTCTGATAAACAAGAATAACACTGTATTTATTCTATTTATTTATTTATTTTTATTATTATTTTCTATCATTCTGTGAACAATAGCGTCGTGGATATGGGGTTTCCAATATGACAATGACCGGCTCGCTGCGTTTCCCGATGGCAAAAGTGATAATGGATTGTATGTCTATGCAACACAGATTGAAAATATTACTCAATGTGTATATCGTTTGATATTGTATATCCAGATTATATATATATATATATATATATATTATATATATATATATATTATATATATATATATATATAATATATATATATATATATATATGTATATATATTCTTATAAGACTTCATTTTAGAATTCTCAAAAGAGTTCACTAAGTTTTCTGCCTTATATTCTGGTTCTTTGCTTACTTCAAATAGAAATAGAACTATTATATGCACACACAAACACACATACATACATTCATAAATATATATACACGCGCACACACATATACATACATATATATATACTGTACTGATGACAGCAAGGGATTTTACAACCTTAAGCCAGAAATCGATCTACAATTAACCATTTAAAAAAATCTTATTCATCAGCCCGCTTATAACCTCTGTTAATGGAGTGTAGATGTGGTATTTAGAGCCATTTGGCGTCTTGGTGCCAAATAGTTTTAGAGCTATCTGGAGTGTTGGGGAGGTTTATCTGCACCCTTTAATATAATTATATTATATAATTATATATTAGTATAAATTATTACCGGTATGGTTTTATTACACGTTGGTCACTTGATACAATCATTAAAATGGGTTTATTCTTAATTTTGTATATATATATACATGCTACACACCTTCCTTCCAAACACTTCTGATAAACAGCGGAAGTGAGATA
>NC_043000.1:106616640-106639140 GCF_006345805.1 Octopus sinensis | reverse complement strand
TTAGTGAGTGGGATTGACTCAGTGCACAGCCTTTCCTCACTTAAAAAAAAATCTTCTTGCACAGGCATTGCACGATAACAACATTGATTAAGCTTCGTGCAATGGCCATACTCGATAACGAGGGGGCAGCCACCATGTATGTATGTATTCATTTGCAGGCTTCCTACAGCATTAAAAGTATTTCAACTCTTATTTCTAGGTGGGAGAGAGGGTAAGTCGATTATATCAACCCCAGTACTCAACTGGTACATATTTTATTGACCTCTAAAGGATGAACTGTAAAGTCGACCTCAATATTTTGTCGGGAGTGCTAACGATTCTGCCAGCTCTCTGGCCTGCGTGGTATTAGTAATAACAATAATAGTAATATGTATCTCACCATGTTTACATGCACTCTAGCACATCTTGGTACATTAAGTCAAATTTAGTGACGATCGAATTTTTCTTTATGGTGTCGCATTGCTCTCTGCCATTTATATTGATATTTTGTATATGCATTAGCATTCCGCTAAATCATCCATAGACTTCTATGGTAAAATACATATATGATGACAGACGGAATTGCCCGACATCTGCAGAGCGAACGGTCCTACGGAAATAGGCGAAACATAACGTTTAGTCTGAATGATTCTCGGGGTGGTGATGGGGCAGTTACAACCCATGTTATCATTTGTGAGCTTCCTACAGCAGTAAGATTATTTTAACTCTTATTTCTAGCACTGTAGGTTCTTGGTACCCTTAGTAACACTTAGTTCTTCCCACTACTACTACTACTACTACTGTTGTTGCTGCTGCTGCTGCTGCTGCTGCTACAGCCAATGAACTGTTGCTACTACTCCAACAACCACTACCACCACGGTCACTATTACTACTACGACCAACAGTCTCTACTACTACTGCTATTACAGCTAAAGATCACTTTCACTACTACAGCCAACGATTCTAATCAACGCATGAGACAGCCATTATGTTCCCATAATGGACTCTCTTGAAACTAGTAAAAAATAATTATGAACTTTTCTTTTACTACACTTAACTTTTAAAAATATATATTTTTGATAAGGTTCGTTTTTTTTCAAGAACCGAAACATGTAAAATCTCTCAGAAAAATAAAATTTATCTTATATAGTGTGTAAATAAAATCGTTTTTCTTTGGAATAGAAAAAAAGTCTATCTTTATTTCTTCTTTTTCTGGTGTCATAAATTTAGGTTAAATCAGTGTTTCTCAAAGGGGAAGACTATGGGACGGTCGGACAAGTTGTTTTGAGAAAATGTGGTTTAAATGTTTGACAACTCAGCACCGTCCATTGGACGGAAGGGGGGGAGGGCGTTTTGCTCGTATATATATATATATATATATATATATATATATATATTACCTGAAGAAAACACACCTGATTACAAAAGTTCTACATGCATGAGTAAATTGTAAACAATAGTACAACTTCAAAGTTAATAAAAATCCTTAATGATACTTTGCCATCACAACTTACCATACAATCTAATTATCAGTCGAGAGAATTCAGCTTACCCTTGAAAATTTTAAATTAGCAGTTAAGACAGACAGACATATAGATAGATAGATAGATAGATAGATAGATAGATAGATAGATAGATAGATAGATAGATAGATAGATAGATAGATAGATAGACAGACAGACAGATAGATAGATAGATAGATAGATAGATAGATAGATAGATAGATAGATAGATAGATAGATAGATAGATAGATAGATAGATAGATAGATGATACTTTCATTCTGTTATCTTCATCTCTGTTCTAAAATCTATTCTAGTTTCTTTGTAATTTATTCTAACCTTTTTAATGTCAGTTATTAGCTAGTCTCTCAAATCTTTATCCTCATCACGTGAAACACTGTGCCAGCTGAATCATCGAGAGAACTTTATGAGAACAGTTGCTGCTCAACCTCTTTCGACTTACATCCATCCGGCGTAAAAGTACGAGCATATATTGGATAACATAGTTTTAAGAGAAATTAGCGAGATGGTAAATTCTGGAACTTTTTTGGTCATAATTATTATTAGTACTGACTCATATATTTTTTAGGTTACTAAAATAAGTAACAGACAAACATTGAGGGTGGTTTTATTGACAATACTCAACACACAAAATGCTTCTACGTGCTAAAAATCGTTCAAATGCTACCGAAAATAATTTTACCGTTCATTCTTTCAGAATTGATAAGTAAGCATCAGTCAATTACTAAAGTCGATACTATCGACTGTACCCTCCCACCAAATTTCTAACCTTGTGTTTCTGAAACAAACAGTTATTAATAGCATTTTCGAGTCAAAAGGTAGATCTACTTGTGCCATATCCCAAGCAAAAGTCTTCTGTGAATTTCTCACCCGCAGGATGCTAATTTAGGCGTTATAGGGTTGCAAGTAAAAGGTGTAGACGTGCTCAAACTACTAATTTGACATTAAATTATTTTTTAAAAAGCAAATCGGAAGAATACCTTTTCTGTTGCACTTTCTGGGTCTTCGAAAGTTACCCAAAGTTTACCATCATATAAATACGGTACACAGCATCTCTCATCATATACCCGTACAGCACCATTCCGAAGCGTCATTCCCACCTGAAGAAGAAAACATATTTAATATAAGACATATCTAATCAAATACGACATGATATATTTGAATTAGAAAGTATTTCATACAATTGAGTGTCTGGAATTTCTTTGTTGTTCGACTTACTAAAATTAGCAGCTAAATTTCCTTCATAATATATCTTGTATTTTTTTTTTTAAAAGGTAAGACTTCAGATAATGAAGTCCTGCAAAGACTATGTTTGGAAAATGCCAGCAGAAAGGCCACAGCTGGAAGGCTTCTGATGATAGGCCTGTTTGATCAGGGCTGGTAGCAATGGCAATCATTTGTTTAAATAAGCCGTGCCAATCAGTGAACCATTCTGCCTGTTAAAAATAATAACTAAATACCCTAAGATCATACCCTATGGACGGAAAGGTGCATTAGATAACGTATTTCTAGATAAACTGTGTCAGAAAATGAAGGGTGCTCATAAGCAGGACGTTTTTTTCTCATATGTGATCTGCATCAGGGTTGCGCTAATGTGAGGCTAATGAACAACTTTAAATAAACCCTTCTTGCTAAAAATGGCTACCAAATATTTATTGAATCAAGATATACGAACAATTTTTATGCAGGAAGTAAAGTATAAGTTACTTTGTGTGTGTGTGTGTGTGTGTGTGTATGTGTGTGTGTGTGTGTGTGTGATAATTAGGGTTTACACCATTCTAACTGCGGTTGTGGTCGGTTAGCAAATGTCGGCTTCAAGGGGTCTAGAAATAACACACACACACACACATGTATGTGTCTTTGTGTGTGTAAACAAGTACATAAATAAGCATGTCTACACACGCACACGTTAGTAATTGAACAAGTGAGTTACGCACGTGCCTTCTTCCAATCACTTTTTTTTTTGCTTCTTTATCCTCTTCTCTGAACTTTTCTTTGTATATCCAACGAAGGGCCACTTTTACTCTTAACTTACCTTTTATGACTTTCTTCGAACGTTAAACAAATAACATTCACTGAGAAAGTGTGTGTATGTGTGTGTGTGTGTGTGTGTGTGTGTGTGTGTGTGTGTGTGTGTGTGTGTGTGTGTGTGTGTGTCCATATATATCGTTGAAATCTCGGGCCGTAGAAGTTGTCTCATAAAAGATCCCTTTATTGATGTATTATGTTAAGAACGTAACGAACTTTAGAGCTAGACGCAACGAGATCGTCACGAAAGCAACGCGAGAGTGACAGATGTGCATTTCACTATTTTTGCGGATCGTTAATGTCACCTCCAGCACGATGTTTCCTTAGACGACCACTGTAACCTCCGACTTTAAAAGCAAAATCCACTTCTAAAAATTGCACACACACACACACACACACACACACACACACACACAAACAAACAAACAAACAACAAACAAACAAACAAACACACATACACCCACACTCACGCACGCATGCACACACACACACACACACACACACACACACACACATAAACATGTATATATAATTTTCAAAATCTTAGAAATACAAAAATACTTCTTCATATGTAAATAGTCCTTTTATTCGTAGAATTGGTCCTGGGTCTCCAACCTCTTCGCTTCGTGCTTTTACTCCATGTTGAGTGACGGTGTGCAGACGGTAACTCCGCCCATATGTCGGTAGACCCCATAATAGTTTTGATGGCGGTAGTCCAAGTTCAATGAAAAAGTCAACAAGTCCTGCCTGGAAAATAAAATAATATAAGTAATAAACAGATATAGCTAGCACCTCTCTCTCTCTCTCTCTCTCTCTCTCTCTCTCTCTCTCTCTCTCTCTCTCTCTCTCTCTCTCTCTCTCTCTCTCTCTCTCTCTCTGCATATATTGTAATCTTTAGAAACCTACAATAATGTGTCGTATTCCCAAAAAAAGCAACTTTTCAGGCCCCTATTCTACTTCCAGTGCCACAGAACTGACTTAAACAACCGTTAACCACTAAGTCTACCAACAACATCAGTCTCGTCTCTTTTCTGCGATCTTCATTACGGCTTCCCTAGAGCCACATTTCATTGGATAGCTACTCTTCTAAGTCACTCATCAATGAGAGAAGTAAAAATCTCCTAAGTTGCCCTCTTATGGGTACTGTCTTTCGTTTCTTTGAAAGAAAGCTTCCTGCTAGATAACAGTTAATTCATTCATAATTTGATCCATGAGATTATTTCTCGTCGCAAACATCGAATCTAAGTGAAGATGCCATGTTGCACATCATAATAAATTTATGTGTGAATCTGTTTATGCGTGTGTATATGTACGCATGTGGATATAATAGCTTAATCAGAGGAGAGAGAATAGCTATCGTGGTATTTTCCACAGCCTCTTGTCAGTTGGAGAAATGGATGAAGTTATCTATAGACTAGACACATAACTCAAATATTTTAGAACAGAGTAGAGTCTACTTAAAGCAACAAGTGACCATAATGGTATTAAAGCAGGCAATGTATTATACCTAACACCTATGAACAGAAACTGATCTTCCGTCGATAAAATTGCACTCACAACGCTTTGGTTGAGTCGAGACAGTGGAAAATTTGCCCAAAGTGCTTCCAGAGGTTTCCAACTCATAATAACGTAGACATATCAGTATCCATCTGTAGTTATAGCCTACAACCTATGCCGATGGTGCTAAATAGCTGATCAGTTATCCCAGGAAAGATAAAATGACACAATTAAAAATAACAAAAATTATTTTAAGTGTAAAATTTAAGACGGGAGAGGCAAATAAATCAGTGGTAAAATCGGTAACATGGTTATCAGATCTCATAAGTACAAGTTAGCACTTTAAATTACTAATTACTGCGAGTAATGTATGATATCATTTTACGACAGTAAAAATCTAAGCAGTTGTTTAATTTGTTCATAATATATCACCTACCACAGTAAAAAATTTGTTATCCCCTGATCCTGTATGTAAGGGACTGTGATAGCAAGTTTTCTTGGGAGCTGTGTTTAAATCATATGTCGTAGCGGTAGCGAAGTCAATGACTCTGTGGATAAACAATGTTATTTTTTAAAATAAAATCAAAGTTTAAATGGGAGTAGTAGTAAATCAAATCATATGCATAGCAACTTAACAATATATACAACATTTAACATATTTGACTCAAAAATACTTTATCTACTTGATAACATTCACATTATTTACTTAATATCGTCAATAATATTTATAATGTAATTCACATCATGTATATTAAACATGTAACTCCTCATTAACCCCTTGTTAGAAACAACCTTGATAGGAACGAAGATAAACCCAACAAAAACAATTGCCATACCCATAAAAATAATTTTAAAAGCTCAATTACTTTCGAAGTATGCTAAAATCAAATGTCATCAGCTGTGTTCTTGTGCTGGGCAGTGAGACGGACATCAATAGTTTTTGCCTGTTTTTATATCTAACTTCTCGTAATAAAGCTTCATGGAATTCCTACATATGAAACAAAAATACAGTCGTTAGTACAAAATATTAATTTAGATTTTTTTCTTTTCTAAATATATTTCATTTCAAAAAAATTTTGTGCACGTTTGTGTGTGTGTGTGTGTGTGTGTGTGTGCGTGCGTGTGTGTATGTGTGTGTGGTGTGTGTGTGTGTGTGTGTGTGTGTGTGTGTGTGTGTGCGTGCGTGCGCGCGCGCGTGTGTGTGTGTGACTTCTATTTTTTTAATTATTATAAATCTTCCACTGAGGGGGTAGCCGATTTCCAACAGATACAAGACTCCATCTTTGGGATGTAATTAACACAGACAAATTCACATTTGGAACATGAGAAAAGTCTTGCTCATTTTTACTGTTCCACTCACAGACTAGACTTGTAATGTACGAATCTGCCAGTCCATTTCTCTTTCTGAAAATCCCAGTTTATCCAGATCCTCCTTTAAGCATTTACTAACAAAACTTAGTTTCCAATTATTATTGTTATGAATAGTCTGGAGGTTTCGAAGCAGTTGTCCGTGGATATCCTCTTTTTCTTTGACTTTCAAAGAGATATTTATATCTGCAGGGCAGCTGACCTCTATGATGGTACATACTTTTGCCCCCTGTCCCAAACAACAATATCCGGTCTGTTATGTTTACATTTGACAGACGTTTTGATGGGAATATTCCACCAGTATTCTTTGAGTTGGTGTTTATGAATGTATTCCATAACTGAAGTTATTTTTAAAGTTCATTTCAGGGCGGGTCTTTTTTACAAATGGCATTTTAAATTGTTTTAGCGACAACATCGTGCCGCATAAGGAGGTAGTACCAAGACGACATGGTAAGACAGCTGCTAATCACATGCGTGTTGTCTTCCACAGAAACATGACATGTATGTATGTATGTCATTATTCAGTCTATCTCAAGATTTCTTGCCAATAGAGAAAGAACCGGTTTCTAAGCTAAATCCAAGACTCCTTCATTGGAATTTCAACATCAACAACAAGGTATTTTTGTACGTATGTATGTATGTATGTATGTATGTATGTATGTATGTATGTATGTATGTATGTATATATGTATGTATGTGCAGATTTGTATGTTTTATGTATGTATTTTCATTCATATAGTTGCATATCTTGACAGTATAGGATGAGACACTACTGGTGGAATATCCCAGTGAAAACCTTAAGAAAATGCAAACATAATCTACCAGACATATTGATTTGGTGCGGATAGAAGAGAAACTATGAACAGTAACCCGGCTAAAGATTAATGAAAAGGAAAACACCTGCGCTGAACTATGGAGAAAATTACAAGTTCAGATTTATACATTTAACTATTTGGTCACAAGGATATGTAACAAACAGACTAAACACCAATCTTGAGAAATTAGGCTTCTAGATACAAGCCATCGATGGAACTGTCAAAATCTGTAAAACTTTCCAAAAGTTTAGCATCTAAGTATATGTGCTCATGTCTTGACATTCAACCTTGACATTCATGCATGAGAATACATACATAAAACAAATACACAAACCTGCGCGTGCATTGAAACAAATATTACGCACATACGCACAAATATGCACAAATACCCGGTTGATGTTATTTAAAATTCCAATGAAAGAGCCTTAAATCTAGGTTAGAAACCGACTTTTTCTATTGGCAAGAAATCTAGAAATATAACTGGATAAAAACATACATATATTCATGTATTGATCGACATGCTGTACTGCTTGGCAACCGCGCCGGAAGCTCCAATACGAACATTTCAGAGTGTTTGAGTGTCAATTTGAGGACAGTGCAGAGGATTCGGAAAGAGTTCGATGAATCTAATGGTGATTACGAAGGTACGGCAGCTCGGAAAACTCACTCTAATCATTCTGATAAGAAAAGAACTCCGGAATTTGTTGGTGAGATCCAGGCCATGATTGACAACGATCCCTGCAAGTCATTCAGGTTCATTATCAGGGACATGTGAGTGTCTGAGTTTCTCGTCAAGTAGGTAGTACATGTCATTTGGTATTCCTCACACAAGATGAGAAAGGGTCAATTTTTATCCGAAGCCGTCAAGGGCAAGAGGAAAGACCGTGCTACGAATCTTCTGAACAAACTCAAGCATCTTCGTCAACCGAACATGCTTTGGTTTTCCTCAGACGAGAAATAGTTCAGATGGTGAACACACAGAACAACCGTATTTGGGCGTGAATCTGAGGACAGTGCAATCGTAGGACATGTACCGAGTGTGATAAAAATCAAACATCCAGTCAACATCATGGTGTTTGGAGCGATCACTAGTGATGGCGACTTTATGCCTCCATTCATCTTCTCACACGGCCTCAGACTCAACACAGAGGCTTACATCAAGTACCTGGAGGAGATAGTGCTGCCCAGGTCAAGAGGGTGGCTGCTGGAAGACCCTATGTCTGGCAACAAGACAATGCACCAATGCGCACAAGGAGAAGCCAGTCGTGCATGTCAGACAATTTCTGCGACCACATCACCCCAAAAATCTGGCCACCTGACTCCCCAAACTGCAACCCCCTTGATTATTATGTGTGGGGCGCAGTTGAGCGAGAGACCAACAACATTCCTTGTAACACCAAAGATGAACTGAAGGCAAGGATTATGGTAGCATTCACCACCTTAAACAAGGGGACCGTCCAGAAGAATTGCAGGAGATTCCGAAATCGTCTGGAGACCCGTGGTTGAAGTCAATGGCGATTTTATTAAATAAATTTACTCTTTGATATTTCAAGATATTTTAATGTAATTTTGGTAAATATATTTATTAAAATGAGATGTCAGTGTTATTTTCATTTTTGCGTAATTTAGACAACAATTTATTCACCGCACTCTGTATACATATATATATATATATATATATATATATATATATATATATATATATACACCATCACACACGCATATATATATATATTGCAGTGAAGCAACGTGAAATGAAGTGTTTTGCCCAAGAGCACTATGCATCGCCTACTCTAAGAACCGAAACCACAAACTTGCGATCGTGAGTACGGCACTTAACCACCCGGCTACGCGCCTTCTGATTGTATTTACACGAGTATAATTCATGAAGTTTACAAATTCAAAATTTTTTGGCAGCATTATTCCTGTACATAAAAAAAGATAACCGTACGAAAATGAAGATCAATAACAAATGTACGAAGATGAAGATCCGAGAACCGTAGCCCAGAGACAACTAACTATTAATATATACTCTTTATTCAAGGCGGCGAGCGAGCTGAATTGTTAGCACGCCGGACAAAATGCTTCACGGCATTTCGTCCGTCTTTACGTTTCATGTTCAAATTCTGCCGAGGTCGACTTGGCCTTCCATCCTTTTGGAGTCGATAAAATAAGTACCAGTTTAGCACTGGGGTAAAAAAAAGTAAGGTTAAGTTACCTTCTCGAGTCATGCTGACTCACAAGGGCTGGTTTCCCAGTTTCATGGCCTATATATTCCGCACATGGACTGGACGCCAGTCTGTCGCAGGATTACTCATTTTTGCCAGCTGGGTGGCAAATGAAGTGTTTTGCTCAAGAATACAACGCGTCGCTCGATCCAGGAATCGAAACCACAATCTTACGATCAAGAGTCCAATACCCTAACCACGCGCCTCCGCAAACACCGGGGTTCAACGTAATCGACTCATCCCCACTCCCGAAATCACTGGTCTTATGCTACAAATTGAAACCAGTATACACTCTTCATTGTCTGCAGCAATGAAACTGTGTGCATACAATGGCGGATGTATACAATGACATGTAATTCTGTAAGCAACCTGATGATCTATATTCATACAAACTATTGTTTAAAAGACGTTGTTTGATTTAAAAGATTAGAAAGTGATTACTTGATTTAGAAAGTATAAGCTACATTAGTAACATGTGCTGGTAGTGAAAAAATATCTCCAGTTTATACCTTTACAAATACTGTAAATTTCTAAAATGATTCTATTTCATTGGTTTCTTAGATACATAATACACCGTTGCTGAGGATCGTGTTTCCTCATGATTATATTGTACTCGAGTAAAGTATATACATGCATATATAAGTATGTGTATGCGTACACAAATATGTATACATACATACATACATACATACATACATACATACATAAATATACATATATATATATATATATATATATATATATATATATATATATATATATATATATATATATATATATATATACATTACGTGTGTGTACGTGTGTGTGTGTGTGTGCGTTTAAATTCTCTTGTAGCATGAAAATATAAAGATACTGACCAGTAGAAATATTGATAACGAACTTTTGTCCACAAGTTTTGGGTTGTTAACCGATAATTCAATTCCGTCGAATTCATATTCTTTTAAAAATATTATGGCTTGCTTGAAAAATCTGAAAAATAGACAAAACATTGATGTATTGCAATTTTTGAACAATTGTAACAACTAACAAAGACAATAGGCTTTTGAAAACTTGAAGGATGCAGGGAGTAATGTGCACTGCCTCATTTCATCGGTCTACTTATATATACGTGTGTGTGTTTGTGTGTGTGTGTGTGCGTGTGTTTACACCAAAAGCAAAAGTATTAAGAATAACAAGCGGAATAAGGATAACATCTGGCTAACAATCCCCTTCGCGAATGACTAAATATAAATACCATTGGAACTCACATACAAGGTACAGGAAATTTCTTCACCACTTATATACATCATTCTACTTGAATAACGGAATGCAAATACAATAACCTTATATATCTCTCTTCTATTTTCATTCTCTTATTTTCCTCTGTATTTCGTATCTTCTCCACAATAATTAATGCTCATTTTCTCGCACCGTCTCTGATGAAGGGATATATAAAATATCCCTGAAACAGCTGTAAGACCTTTTCTTGATAAATGTTCTGAAAACTATTTACAGCCTTGGATTTTTTATCTCAATTTATATATATGCATTCTAATATATGACCCACGTGGGACTCATCATTCGTATCTTTATCGAACCTGGAGCTTAACTATGGTCTATCCATAGCACTTACTTAGCGTTACCCGACACTTTTTGGGTGTTCTTGACACCAATACATCTCATACCCTACATTATATATATATATATATATATATATATATATACATGACTGTATGTACGTATGTAAACACCTATGTGAGCGTGTGCATGTATATATATATATATATATATATTATATATATATATATATATATATATATATATATATATTAGTACGGTGTTCTAACGATCTTACCAGGCAATGTATTCTACTGAGAAGTAAATATTTTTCTCAAATAAATTAAATGAGCTTATCTCATTAAAACTACGCTAGAATTTGTTATTTCTATCTTCTGTTTGCTGATTCAGAATTGGTTTCCATGCCAAAATCTGGAATTTTTTCAAAATTTCTGGAGCAATTTATCAAGTAGCAAAGCGTGACCGATTGTTAGCAATTTTGTGTATTTAGTAAATGAAATTAAGTTACAAGGCATTGAAATAACTCCTACTCAGACACACAGGGTTACATACAGAATTACACACACACACACATACACACACACACATACACATACACAAAAAATCCACATACAGACTCACAAACACTCTCACAAACTACCACGTGCACAAACACCCCGAAGATAAGTGTGTACTTACCAAGATATAGTTTCTTCATACACAGATATATATAGACTCACACCTCATTTCTACGGATACACACACACACACGCACACACACACACACAAACACACACACACACACATAGAAGCATACTAAAGAAAACATACTTATTTAATGTATATTCTTTTATTTTTCACTTGTTTCAGTCATCTAAGTGCGGCCATACTGGGGCACCCCCTTAATGGAGTTTTTAGGCGAAGAAATTGACCCCAGTACTTAATCTATCAGTCTCTTTTAAAGAACTGCTAAGTAACAGGGACGTTAACACACCAACATCGGTTGTCAAGTGTGATGGGTGGGGAACACAGACACAAAGACATGCATAAATGTATATATATATATATATATATATATATATATATATATATATATATATATATATACACGACGGGCTTCTTTCAGTTTACCAAATCCGCTCACAAGACTTGGTCGACTTGAGGTTTTCGTAGAAGACTCTTGCCCAAGCTGTTACGCAGTGAGACTGAACCGAACATGCGCATATATATATATATATATATATATATATATATAATATATATAACGGGAAGCTTTATGAAAATAGACAAAAGACGAAGGCAGGTTTACGGAAATAAACAAAAGACGAAGGCAGGTAGAATACAAACAAACAATTGTATTAGTATGGCGCTCAGGAAATATAAATAAAACAAGTCTTTAACGTTTCGAGCCTACGCTCTTCAACAGAAAGATACACAGAGAAAAAACACAGAAAGAAGGAGAGAAAAAAATATGCGTGCAGAAGCTAGCGAATCAACATGGCGATCTGATTTCGGCCAGAAGTCAAAGATCAAACATGAGATGCAAGATATATACCCAAGACTCAAATTACATTCAGGCATCGATCGCAAATAAATATAGCCTCTTATTCTTTTCTTTTTATAAGTTGTTTTCTCCTTTTCCAACTTTTGTTGAAACCGATGGGAGCTACCATCATGCGTGCGTGTGTGTGTGTGTGTGTGTGTGTGTGTGTGTGTGTGTGTGGTGTGTGTGTGTGTGTGCATCAGAACAACATATTTAATATCCTTTCTACTGGAAGCACAAGGCCTCAAATTTGGGGGAAGGGATTAAGTCGATTACATCGACCCCAGTGCGTAACTGGTACTTATTTATTCGACCCCGAAAGGATGAAAGGCAAAGTCGACCTGAGCGGAATTTGAACTCAGAACATGAAGACGGGCGAAACACCGCAAAGCATTTTGCCCGGCGTGCTAATGATTCTGCCAGCTCGCCGCCCTAACAGCATATTTAATATAAACTTCATTTTATTTCTGCAAGTTAGATACATATCACAGCACTCGTTAGTTTATATAACAGTAGCTTCAACGTATCCGTGATAACCATAACAGTTTAAACGATCTAAACATTATTTCGTAGCAATTTTTTTTTCTATTTTCATAAATGCCTCATTGAAAACTGTGATTACTTTTGATCTGACAAAATGATGATTAAAAAGAGAATTATTGAATCTTTTAATTAGAAAACCATCAAATTGTTATATTTGTTTGAAAAAATCCATTCAGTACATGCACACACACACACACATTTACAACACACACACACACACATACACACACACACCACACACACCACACACACAACATAATATTATATATATATATATATATATATATATATTATATATATATATATATATATATATACATATATATATATATACATATATATATATATAGGTATGTATGTATGTATATAGGTATGTATGCATATATGTATATATGCATGCATGTATGTATGTATGTATGTATGTATGTATGCATGTATGTATGTATGTATGTGCCTGCATGTTAACAGTCTGCTTCCTAACCACATGGTTTCGGATTCGATCCCACTGTGTAGTACCTTGGTCAAGTGTATTCTACAATTCCCGCAAGTTGATCAAATCCTTGTGAGTGGAATTGGTTAGGCGAAAACGGAAAAAAGCCCATCGTTGTAGGGGGGGGGTGAATATGTAAATGGTGGGCTTCTGAACAGTTTACATCTCAGAAAGCATTCAACTTTAGTTGAGATACACTTACCAAAAGTACTTTTCAGCTGGATCGAACCTGTTACCGCTTGTTTTAAAGAGTGCTTTTCAATTAAACAATTTAATTTGGAAAATTACCTATTTCTTCTATGATGGGTAATAAAATCTGCTCTCATATATATATTACACCACACTACACATATATATATATATATATATATATATAGATATATATAGGCGTAACCAAGGCTGTGGTTAAGACTTTACTTCGCAACCACGTTGTTCCAGTTCCCGTCCCTATGCACAGTCAAAAATCGGCGTAGTTTATGTTAGTATCGCTTTAGCTCTTTTAACATAGTGGTTCGATAAACAGAGAGCGATATCTTAAGCAACGGACCTAAAGAAGCATTTAACAGTTTTGTTGTATTATCCAACTATCCCGTTGTTAGTCTACTCCTAGGCCCCCTACCAGTTAACTCGGATTGAAGGATCCATCCTGCGATTCTTTCCTGCGACATTCTAATCACATGAGAAATAGCGGCCGGTGAAGCTGCCTGATATCCGAGCCACACACCCTATCGAGTAACGTTACTCCAGAGATCCTTCGAAGGCACCCTATTTTGGCCGCTTGCATTTGTGATCATGCACTTTCGGTCTTTATGCAACATTCTTGACCATAAGTGACGACAGGCACGAAAACCGAATTGATGGTAGCGTTTATAATACAAAATATAAATGAAGTAAAATTTATTTGTCTATAACGATCTTGAATTGGTAAGTCAGAATATGAATGGTAATTTTTGAAAAGTAGTGAATCTTCAGGATATATGATGACCGAAATATAACTGATACTAAGATCGTGATACTGCTACAGCTAGGAGATACACCTGCACACGGAAGGAAAAGCATGGTTATAATAGTGGGTGGTCGTCTGTCGAGAGTATCGGTATACATGTGTGTGATGATACCTATCTATCTATCTATCTATCTATCTACCTATATAATATATATATATATATATATATATATATATATATATATTCTCTTATGTTATTGGAGCAGTGCTTTTTAGTCGAAGAAATCGATGCCAGGACTTATTCTTTGTAAACCCGGTACTTATTCTATCGGTCTGTTTTGCCGAACCGTTAAGTTTTGGGGACGTAAACACAACAATGTAAACATAGACACAAAGACACATACATAAATACACACACTCTCACACACACACACACATAATATATATATATATATATATATATATATATATATATATATATATATAATATATATATACATATATATATATATATATATATATATATATATATATATATATATATATATATATATATATATGTATATATGTATGTATGTTTGTATGTATGTATGTATGTACGTATATGTATGTATATATATAATTTAGAAATGTGTATCTGGTGATGAAGATTTGAATATTTTTGCTCGACGGAAATTACATAAACTATAGAGCATATAAATTCTTTAATTTTATATAAGAAATAGTTCTTATATTTAATTGATATCGCAATAATTTCACTGGGTAATTATTGAATTTAGAAAATGTATTTATTGTAGACAAGAAAAATGTCAAAGTAGAAAGGAAATATGTACAAACCCGGAAAGATTACCGCGATAATTTACTATAAATTCGAAGAGACCTTCTTTGACAGAGAGAAGTATTTTCAGTTTAGGGTTTTTTTCCTTGAGTGTAGCGAGTTGACGATAAGGTTTCACATCTTCGCCTCTAGTCATAGATAGTTCTCCGTTCCTCACCTCAGCATGAGCAAAGACAATATGCGTACAAAGAAATGGATCAATATCTTTTGCTTGAAGTAAATTACGTTGGTAAACGTAGTAACCCAGAATTTTGGGCTGCGGCGCTACAAATAAAAGTATACTTTATTTAGAATAAGGCTGTAAAAACAAATATCAGGGAAAACATTTTTTAAAAAATGGCTTTTACTGAAAGATAAATCCATGAAATGGTTGTTTGTGACCAAAACATTAAAATCTGCCTTGCGGTGAATAGGTACCAGAGGACAGAGTAAGCCTATGCTGTTATGGCTTACTCCTTCCTCTGTAAACATAACTGTGAAATTGACGAATCTTTCATCACTGTGTGATTTTAAGTTCAAATTTTCATGTATCTTTGCAGTAAAATCACGA
Source organism: Octopus sinensis (assembly GCF_006345805.1). NCBI lineage: Eukaryota > Metazoa > Mollusca > Cephalopoda > Octopoda > Octopodidae > Octopus > Octopus sinensis. The sequence continues at coordinate 106,623,254 of NC_043000.1, read as the reverse complement.
TAAGTATGTTGTTATGCTGGGTAAATCAGTTTAGTTGAATAGAATATTAAACTTTATTCTGATAATTATAGATTCTATCCAACTTTATTCTTTATCCAACTGTATTCTTTATCCAACTTCAGAATTTTGTTTTTAATTTAGGATACTTGAATATAAAATTACTTAAGAACTCACCCTCGAAAAGGTGGGCCATTTATCAAAATTTCTCTGGAAGCTTGACGTCACTGTGAAATGAGAAGAGTAAACAGCATTAATTTAAAATATTTTCAATAGATATTAAAAAAATGTAATTTCTCAAAACATGTCTATTTTTTTTTTTTTTTTTTGCTTTTATTTTACAAAATAATATTTATTACCAGTAAATTCCAGGTACATTCAAAAATACAATATAGTCAAGACGGTGAATTGGCAGAGCTCTTAGAGTTTTTATAGAATGCCTCGCAATATTTGTTCCGTTTCCCTACCAAGGTCAATTTTGCCTTTTATTCGTTTAGAGTCGATAAAAAGAAAGAATCAAATTCGGATAGTGGATTGGTGAAACTGTTAAAAGTTGTCTTGCAGTATCCCTTCTGATTCTTTACATTCTGATAGCAACGCCTATGACGTCACTGGTGCCAAACTGTATCGAACCAAGTTTGTGACTTTTCTCCAAGACAAAATCAGTGTCGTGGAGACTAACATACATAGGTAACTGCAGGTCTTCCTTTAAAATATTGTCCAAGCCTACACGTGTGCATTTAGATGTATAGTCAACGCTGATCAAGGGAAACCCTACAACAGTATAACCATTCAATTAATTAAAAAAGTGAAGCAGATATTTTATTATAATATACTCTTCTATTGAAGAATTTATATTTAGTAATCAATCCTGTTAAGTGCTCTCTCTCTCTCTCTCTCTCTCTCTCTCTCACTCTTTGTCTCTCTAGCGCGCACACAAATACAAAATAGCTGTCCGTATCTACATCAGAAATCCGGTCATTATTTTTCATTTGTAAGCAGCGCAGTTGTGTCACACAATCGAAAAAGCACCGTACAAGAAACCGTATTGTTTTTAGTTATAACTTTTAATGTTCTGAGTTCAAATTACATTGCGGATAAATCTAACTTTCTTCCTTCTGGGTGCTATAAAACAAAATGCGAGTCGGAAATAAGTACTGGGATCGATACAATCAAAATGAAAAGCCATGCTCCTGAACGGCCGCAATCCAATGGCTGAAACTAACAAAAGAATAAAATATAGGTAGTTAGTGGTGGCGCAGAGTCTTTAAAACGCCAGACGAAATATTCTTGCAATATTTAGTTACACTAAGGCGGCGAGATGGCAGAAACGTTAGCACGCCGGGCGAAATGAGTAACCGTTACGTTCTGAGTTCAAATTCCGCCGAGGTCGACTTTGCCTTTCATCCTTTCGGGGTCGATTAAATAAGTACCAGTTACGCACTGGGGTCGATGTAATCGACTTAATCCGTTTGTCTGTCCTTGTTTGTCCCCTCTGTGTTTAGCCCCTTGTGGGTAGTAAAGAAATAGGTATTTCGTCTGTCTTTACGTTCTTAGTTCAAATTCCGCCGAGGTCGACTTTGCCTTTCTTCCTTTTGGTTTCGGTAAATTAAGTACCAGTTGTGTACTGGAGTCGATCTAATCGACTGACCCCCTCCCCCAAAATTTCGGACTTTGTGCCTAGAGTAGAAAAGAATATTTAGTTACGCTCCGTTGTCTTCTGAGTTCAAATCCTGTCGGATTGGGGGTGGGGTCGACAGTGCTTTCTAAACTTGTAGAATAAATATCATTAACACACTGAGGAGTGGGGGTTCATCTCCACCAAATTCACCCATCCCTGAAAATATGTGGCTTTGTGAAAAAGAATGATATAAATCTTTAATATATCTGAAATATTTACCTAAGGGCTATAGAATTACCTATTGTGATAAAGTTTGTATTCGGATTTAAAATAAACATACATTAATGATGTGATAAGACAAGTAAAAACAAAAACGTTCCGCTGGCACGATGAAATGAATTTTCATTCTTACGAACCACCAGGCAAGAAGTTGTTACCAGTGAAGATACAATAAGGGCAATATTTTCTTTAGCATTCGGATATATTACGTTCTAATTGAATAACATACGTTCCAAATTTAGACACGAATGTTACAACAATAAACAAGCACGTTTAGAGCATTCGCAAACATTCCTCGTGGCTTACTGCCACTTCTCTTTCTCTCCCTCTCTGTGTCTGTCTTCCTGTTTCGTTCTTTCTCTCTCTCTCTCTCTCTCTCTCTATCTCTCTCTCAGTCTGCCTGTTTCTTTCTCTCTCTGAATACTTGATCATTGTGTGGGGGTGTATTCGTGCGTGTAGATATGCATACACTATAATGTGTGTGTATGTGTATGTCAAGAAATTTCATGTAAAATATATAATTATATATATATATTTATATATGTGTATATATATAGATATGTGTGTGTGTAAACGCTGATATGTATTGAATGAATGAGAGAAGGGGTATTTAATACATGTAGAATATCTGATATATTTAAACTGAATATTTATCTCGAAAGCCAACTTTCATGTTACTGTGTTGTAAGACTACTCGCCTGAAGATCGCACTAGCATGAAACTCTGGTCATGAAATTGATAGGCAGTTTAAATTGATATATACACGTGTGTGCGTGTGTGCGCGCGCGCGTGTGTAGCCACTACACATTCTTTATTTTCTCTCCTTGTTTCTTTCTGTGTTCCTTTCTGTGGAAGTGCGTAAGCTCGAAACATTAAAGACTTTTTCACTTCCTGAGCGTTAAACTAATACATCTGCTTGTTGTCTACACCACCTGTCTTCGTCTTTTGTTTTTTTATATGAATTCTCCCCATGTATATATATATATATATATATATATATATAATAATAAATATTAGGGAATAAATCCAAATTTACAGGGAAAAAATCAGATTTAGGATTAAATCCAATTTTATAGTAAAATATTATAAAATATTATTAGAGACAAAACCACTATTTTGCAAAACAAACAAGGAAAGACTTAATCAATACATAGTCATTTTCATACTTGGTAGCAAATTTATTAAAATTTTATGTATTGATTAAGTCTTTCCTTGTTTGTTTTGCAAAATAGTGGTTTTGTCTCTAATAATATTTATATATATATATATATATATATATATATATATATATATATATATATGTGTGTGTGTGTGTGTGTGTGTGTGTCTTGTAAACAACTTGCACATGCAAATGCTACCAGTTAAAAGCTCCGTATATCGGAAGCTAGCAAGTGTATGGGGTCATCAGGAGAGAATGCGCGCCGTTTCGGGGCCTACCTCTCGACGGCATCAATGCGCACTGCCCCCCCCCCTCACTGATATGAGGCCCCGCTTGCTAGATCAGCTGGTTATGAAGAACTCAATATACTTCTAGCCATCGCTCATCGTCTCTTTTTAACCAAATCTAGTGGCTAGCCTTCTCCACTGTAGATTGGATATCAGTCATGGTGGTATTGACTTTACGATGAGTTAGGCCTAACGATAACAACAGTCGTCTCACGCTGTGTCCTACAAACCCTCTACATCCGACTTCGATAGGAAAATGTTCCGCTTTCCAGCCTGCGTCTTCACATTCCTCGGGGAGGTTTTCATAACGGTTTAATTTTCGAGCTCGAGCGGCGTCCGTATTATCTTCGTGAGGAACCGTTAGCTCGACTATATTTACAACTTTCTTTCTTTCACACCACATCAAAATATCTGTATGTATGTATGTATGTATGTATGTATGTATGTATATATATATATATTATATATATATATTATAATATATATATATATATTATATTATATTAAATTAGAGATAAAACCACTATTAGGCAAATCATTTTTCCCTGTAAGTTTGGATTCATTCACTAATATTATTATATTATATATATATATATATATATATATATATATATATATATATATATATATATATATATATATATATGTATGTATGTATGTATGTATGTTTGTTGCAACGAAAGAGGTATTGGTTTAGAATAGCATTCTGTATATCTTACTTAACGTGGACATACTATAGAAAGCCACGGCGGTATTCGTCTTGAAAAAGTATCTCGTACACACGTTTAGTTCTAAGAAGCACAGAAATGTATGAGTAGCAAATGAAAAGCGACTGGCAGTGGCGGTGGAATTACTAAATCCAGATTTCTCCCTGCCTGCTATTTGCGACACCGGTAATCTGTTAACCAGTTTTTCTATATAAGTGGAGGCTAAATTTGTCTAAGCATGCTGTTGATAATGAATATTTGCTACCGAAGCTGCGCAAAAATGCAGAAATCTTTGCTACCAAGGGATACTTGTTTGCGAGAGGTGACTATGTATTTTTTCTCCTCTTATTGAACTAAGTGTAACAGGAAATTTAGTAACATTAAAAGCATAACTCACAACATAAAACCGTTTCGATTTTCTATAGGATCAGCATCTTTTACATCTGAAATTCTGCAGGGAAGTGTAAACATCACAACACGAATTCTGTTTTTTTTTGCTAAATATCTGAAGTGTCTTGTTTGCAGATTCTTATATTATAATCATTATCAGTATTATTGTTGCTGTTGTCGTAGTTATTTAGCTCAGGTTAACTTAACTCTGACCTTTAACGTTTTGTGACAAAATTTGTATTTATTTATTTTGTATTTGATCAGTAAATGTTGTTTCCTATTTGTTTCTATCTAGAAATCAAAGGAAATGACTACTATTCCCTTCATACTTTGCTTTTGTGATCTGGAGATCAACGTTTTGAAACTGACCTATTTTCCATCACATTTCAGACAGATTGCTGAAGCATGAATATTGTTATAGCAAATATTCTGCTCAAAACCACAGATTTACTTATCAGTTGCTTTATCTTAACCACTTGAGCATGTCCTTTAGTGGCTGACAATATGTGAACCTCTGATCATAACCATCATAGCCATGTGTCGAGAGAGATTCTTTGAGGTTTGAATAAATGTAACAAATGCAAAGTTTGAAGGAAATATTTGCCATTTTCATACTTTCAAGGAAATAACCGTTGCTACCCAAGGACAAAATCGTCCTACGCAGAGTAATCAAAGGCATTTCGGAGAACTAATTCTAGCAAGTCAAGCGACTAGGTAGAGGTGTCCTCATTGGATCAAGGTGGAGGCTACTGATCTTGTTATTGATGTCAGAGGCCTATCGAACCTTTCTCAAAAAAAAGTGTTTCATCTTGCAACATTTACATCATGCTCTAATCGAATTCGTTTTTCGCTCCTTTAGAAAGTTGATAAATTAAATACCAGTTGTGAACGTGGATCAGTCATTTCAATCGAATACAAATCTATTTTACTTACTAACATATACAAATGTACATAAATTATTTATTTAATTGTTTAACTATTTATTGTTGCTTTGACATGATAGAAACAAAATACAAGTTGCAATACATCTGGAAATAAGTAATAAATGGCAACGTTCCTTCGTGTGTGTGTGTGTGTGTGTGTGTGTGTGTGTTGCGCACTTACTTGAGTCTGTGTGTATGCACGCGCATATGGTATATGTGAGAAAGCAAATGAGAAGTTAAAACTCTGTGTGCTATTTATGTATGCATTTATGCATGTATTCATGTATGCATCTATGTGTGTATGGATGTATGTATAGGCATTTTGAGAAAATTGCTAAGAAATTGTAAAGCAAAACATAGCAGACAGTTAAAATAACATCTGTAAATGTGCGCAAAAAACTATCTTCCCGAATCTTCAATTGTTATGCAAGTCAGTGATGTGCGTGCATATATATATATATATATATATATATATATATATACACATACATACATATATACATACATACATACTCATATATATACATGCCTATGTATGTATGTATGTATGTATGTATGTATGTATGTATGTATGTATGCATGTATGCATATTGCCAGGGGAGCTTCCAGAATTCTTTTCACCAACAAGCAATTCACACGTGGATGGATGTAAACCGACAGATTTGTGTTGTCTATGAAACACACTGGTTTTATGTATGTGCGTGTGTGTATGCGTGTGTGTGCGTATGTGAGTGTAGGTGTGCGTGCCTACACACACGTGTGTGTGTACCTACAAACATATGTGTGTATATCTACACACACACGCACACATTCACACACACATATATACTGTATATATATATACAGTATGTGTGTGTATATATATATATATATATATATATATATATATATACATGCTGTATAAATAAATGTATAAACACACACACACAACTTTTTTACTACTTGTATTTATAAATATGTTTGTTTATTTGTCTTTCTGACATCTATATCTCTATACTTCTGTCAGCTTTTTGTTTTTCTTTTGTCCCTACCCTATCTTAGTCTCTTCATGCACATCCTCGTTTTGTACGAGCTTTTCTTTTTTTCAGTTTCTGCATGAATATATGAATGTGTGTGCGTGTGTGTATATGCGTGCGTGTGTGTGCATGTGTGTATCTGTGTTTGTAGGTGGGATTGTATATGTCTGTCTTTCTTTGCTCTTTCCAAATCATTAAGAACATCAATACGTTGCACAGACTGCTGTAACTATAT
>NC_043000.1:106609140-106611640 GCF_006345805.1 Octopus sinensis | reverse complement strand
CTTTCTGATTGTTTCTAAAGTTTGCCTTGCTGAGAAAGACACGCCTACATACATATACACATACACAGATATGTATATAAAAAAGATTACTCAGAAACTACAAGCAATTTTCAAATTGAAGGGCCCAAGATTTGACTAAACTTCGAGACTTATTATAATTCTCATTAAAACTGAATAATTGGTTACAGATGGCACAATGTTTTACTCTAAACGAGTTATTCAAGCGCTCAAAGTGTTCGCTTAAAGCGAAACATATGACCGTTTGTAACGAAATATTTCAATTTAATGTAATGCATGTGTGTATACATACGCACACACACATGCTTATATCTATACTTCATTAATTTACATGTCAGTTTACCAGCCAATGTTGCAGCCTCTGTAAGGTCGGCGTATCAGTTAGAAATAGCAGACAATCCCTCACCTCAAATCACACCCTACTGTCATTGATAATGAAGGACACATTGAATGAATGGTTCCTAACCGATGTGCTGTGGTACACGTGCATGGTGCTGCACGAACATAAAATTATATTTAAAAAATGTGATAAGTGCAAACTGCAATTCTGAATTTAAGAAAGTCTTGGTAACTGTGATTCATTTATCAAATAAATAAGTACTTAATAATTTGCAATAGTTTAAATTATAATCATACCCCGCGTTACAGAGGTATTCCATTCCTGAAAACCTTATGTCATAGATTCCATAACGGGAAACCTATTTTCTCATTGAAGTTTTTATAAATTGTGATACTTTTCGACGGAATATTTTTTCGATAAAAAATACAACCACATTCATGCGTGAAAATAACAGTTTTTATACATACAGAGCAGAGTGTGTGAAGACAATTAAATGATGAAACAATTAAGAATACAATAACATCATAGAAGGGAACCTGCTCGTCACAAAAGGTGCTGGTTTTGCTAAGTGGTTTTGTTACTTCAGATGTAAGAATGAAAACGAGAAAATGAAAGAGATAGAGGGCTAGTGTAGGCAGCTGAAAGTTGGATGATGTAAGAGGAAGATGTACGATTAAAATTAATGTCAAGACTCATCTCAGTTGAAATTGGACACGCACAAAATAGAACGCAAAGAAGGAAGTGCTTATGTGTGTACAAAGATGTTGAAAATAATTTTTTTAAATGTGAAGGGAAATGTTGGAATCGTTAGATATTAGTAAAAATGTTGAGAGCAATGAAAAATAAAAAGAGAAGATCGTAGGAGAAAAAAAATTGATTACATATAAAGAATTTAATTGGTAGACTGTAAACAGCTAAAATGTGCAGAAAATGACGACAAAAGCAACCGGAAGTATTAAGCCATCACACCGAGTTCCTCTTATTTCCCTACAAATTACTTTTTACATAGATGTGTCATGATTTTGGTTTTTAAAATTGACAAAATTTATCCGAGTTTCCATAAGTGCAGAATTGCATTCCATATCCCAAAATTAATGGTCAATTTAAAGAATTTCCTATCATGCGGATTCCTGTTATTAAAATTTCCAAAATGTATTATGTTTCAGAGTTGGAGAAATGGTTGTTTGTTGAAAGTCAATCAACTATGTTGCGAAAGGTTCGTTTTAATCATTTAAGAACACATTAAGAAAGACATTATAATCCTTTCTACTGTAGGCAAAAGGCCTGAAATTTTGGAGGAGAGTGTAAGTCGATTTCATCGACCCCAGTACTTGACTGGTACTTCATCGATCGAGCCTGAAAAGATAAAAGGCAAAGTCGACCTCGGTGGAATTTGAACTCAGAATGTAGCGGCAGATGAAATACCTATTTCTTTACTACCCACAAGGGGTTACACTCAGAGGGGACAAACAAGGACAGACAAACGGATTAAGTCGATTACATCGACCCCAGTGCGTAATTGATACTTAATTTATCGACCCCGAAAGGCTGAAAGGCAAAGTCGACCTCGGCGGAATTTCAACTCAGAACGTAACGGCAGACGAAATACGGCTACGTATTTCGCCCGGCGTACTAACGTTTCTGCCATCTCGCCGCCTTTAAGAAAGACATTGTAATGACACCCAATAATAGACAGTTATAATAGGAATTTTATAACAGGCAGTTACAATAACTATTATTATGAAAAACAATCGATAAGGGAATGTGATAGTTTTTGTGAGTTCTTTAATATCTAAAAATGACCATTTTACGAACCTAATTGTCAACCTGTCTATATTCATAGGCTCACATGTACAAATCTCATTTTTAGATACTTTTGTTTTTCTATTTTATGCCCACTGCTCCTAAACAAGGTTTTGGTTCAATGCAGTTCCTGGTATACAAACAGGAAGATTGAATAATACCGTATGTCTGACTAAAGAATGAAATAATAACCGTAAGATATGAGATAATAACTGAAATTACAACGATTCAATGAATGCTGATTTAATGTTGAATAGCCACATGTCAGTTTATATTTTTACAAATTAAGTTAAGGTAATTAGAATTTGTAAAGATATATATTAAAAATCCTAAAGTGTT
>NC_043000.1:106579140-106604140 GCF_006345805.1 Octopus sinensis | reverse complement strand
ATGATAAAGTCAAAATATGATACGCTTCCACCATTCGCCTGTATAGAAAATATGTGTTGTTATCAATTATTGTTAAAATAAACAACGTCTAAGAGAAAATTAACTAATAACATCCAAACTAGTATCTTAGAAAAACATCGAAATATGAAACAGTCCAGAACTGAATTTTGAGTAAATAAGATGCATTTCAGAAACTTTTACACCATCCTCATAAATACTGTAAAAACATTTATCTAAAATCTAACGGATTACGAGAGGTATTGAATACTATATAAACTAATACTAAACTTTTCTTCTCCACTTTTAGCCTTAAAAGATGTTTAAATATAATTGTAGAGGCCGGTTTTTAAGCGATTTTGTAGTCTTATTGAAGACATGACTACCTGCGTATTTAGTTTGTCTTTTGTCCAAGTTTTTTTTTTCACTTTTTTCTTTTGTATTAATTTCAAAATTGTAGCACTATAAACAATTGAATAACAGACGGCCGTGTGTTCATCTCTATAGGTTTCTGAAGTCTGAAGGAAGAGAATCCTTATTTTATACGTCTTAAATGGCGATGGGTGACACAGAAGGTAGATTGCCTAACTATATCGCGGTACTTAATTACAGCCACGCACCTTATGAATTTAAAATTCGCTAGAATTTAGGTTTGTATTCGGTTCTTCCAGGATCGATAAATTAGAATTATATATTCGATTGATTCTATTAACTCTATGTTTCCCTTATAAATCTGTAATATTATACCAAAGTGAGAATTTAATATTGGTGGGTAGATTGGCAGAACAAACAAAAAGTGTGCAGTGTTTACCGATGGTCATTTATGTTCCTAATTCAAATCTGGTCGCAGTCAACTTTGCCTTCCATAAACTTCGCATTGCTTCATATTCCTACAAATTCGTTCTGCTTATGGAGAATCTACACAGAATATGTGCAAAGTTATGTGTGTATATATGTGTTTCTTTGAGATTTATTTCAGCTCTACATAAACTCCAGGCCGCTATCAACGTGAAAAATATTCATTGAGCTACGTAGTTCCAGGAGTTTATAAATACGTGGTTGAGTTAGTGGTTGCATTTCTATAAGTTTATGCTCCTCCGGCATTTATGATCTGTATCCAACAGAACTCTTTAATACTTAGGGATTTGTGGTGTGCGTGAATACGCATGATTACTTTTTTACATATGTGGCTTTGTAGATGCATACAATCATGTGTGCGCATATTTCATTTAAAGAATCTCAGTGTATATATCTGTGTGTGTGTGTGTGTGTGTGTGTGGTGTGTGTGTGTGTGTGTGTGTGTGTGTGTGTGTGTGTGTGTGTGTGTGTGTGTATGTGTAAACAACATTCAATATATGTCAACCAAATCGGTACGACGTCGAACAAAGTACCAAGCAAATCACGTTGTGGTCATTTGGCGTAGTGGTTAAGAGCGCGGGCTACTAACCCCAAGATAATGAGTTCGATTCCAAGTAGTGACTTGAACAATAATAATAATAATAATAAAAATAATAATAATAATAATAATAATAATAATAATAATAATAATAATAATAGTAACATCAAAAAATACCTTAGGAATGAGAACCCAGGTTCGAAATTTCCCCCAAGACACCTGAAGAAGGCTGGAGGGCATATCAGCCGAAACGTTGTGTTAACAACAAACAAGATGAGTACAAATATCCGTCGAATGTAAATAATGTAAATAACTTTGTCCTTTAATTTTCTAGGGTTAATTAAATAAAGTACCAGTGAAGCAGAAGAATTCAATAAATCGACCAAAGCCCGCTTATCAAATTTGTGGCCTTGTGCCTATGTTAGAGGATAACCTGATATCTATGATGTTTTCTATTCCATGTACTTCTCGAGATTTTTCCTCACTGTTCCCAGGGCTCCGACAATTATTGGTACTGCTGCCACCTTTTTCATCGACCACAACTGCTTGACATCCCAAGCTAACCTGTCATATCTCTCCACTTTTCTTTCTTATCGCATACCTTGTTGTCAGCTGGGCATGATCCAGCATAGTTTGTTTTCTTTCTCAATTAAGACTATGTCTGGCTTCCTATTCTCTATCTCATGGTTGCACTGAATCATAAAATCTCATAGGATTTCTATTTTCGACGATGCCTTCAGGTTTGTGATCGTACCAACTTTTTACTCTGTCAAGTCCATACTTGTTGCAAAGTATCCAATGGACAAACCTGGCTATATTTTCGTAGCGTCTCTTATATTCCTTCTGGGCTAGTGGCGTACATTGGCTGGTAATATACCATACGGTTTCACCGTTTTGTCCACAGATTCTGCACTTATTACTTTCTGCTGTGTTGTCTATTCTGTATTTTATGTAGTTTGGTCTTAGTGCTTGCTCTTGGGCAGCACAGATTAGAGCCTCCGTTTCCGGTTTTAAATCACTTTTAGTCATCCACAGGCATCTTTTTCTCTGTCTGTCTTATCTTCAACATCCCTATGAAATTGACCATGCATTTTTTTCTTTACCCACCTATTTTCAGTTTAATTCGTTTTCAATTTCTTGTATAGTGCTTTATCTTTGCAATCTTTCATCATACACAAGCCTGACCTTACTTCTAATAATAGCTGTTCTGTGGCATTTATTATTATTATTATTCAAATCCCGCAGGGGTAACCTCTAAACAAGGTCAGCTTTATAAATATTTATTTTTTACATATATCCATTTTACCGTCTAACGCTGAGACAAAAATTACTTCCTTTTCGAAATAGCCCCCTTAGAAAGATGGCTTTGAACTAAACAAAATAACTAACTACAAAAGTAAAATAAAATGTAAAGCAAGTATTAATCAACACACTGCCAAACCGCAGAAAATGAGAAAAATAACAACATTCCAACAGAAAAACAAATTACATACAAGCTTGACAAAAACAAAAACAACTACAACAACAGTAAACATGCAGGTATTTCATATCAAAATAACAATAACAAAACGCTATCTTTTGCGCTATATTCTTTTGACCAAAAAAAAGTGTTAAATATGAAACATGTGGCTGAAAGATCTAAAAGCTTGGCATAATTTTGTTCACGAGACAAGCGCCAGCCTGCTACAATACTTTACAGATGTGTGCAAAGGAATGCAATCTGCGTTGCCAAGGCCACTGGTACGTTCCATTCAAATAAGAGATGGAGACAACTCCTATCAGGTGCTTTACGTGGAATGTCCTTCATTAGGAGAGAGCGAGTGTATGGCACTAAATATATCATCTTTAGAACAGCAAACGGGATTAAAGTGCGCCCCCAAATTGTATGTGACACAGCTGCTTAGAGGTTTGTTCTGCAGTATTTGCAAAGGAGGAACACAAGGATTACTATAAGGGACATCAGTGATAATGTTGATCCCTGGTCAGTAGTCACCTTTAGGGTACAATACGAGCAAATAGTTAGTATTGGTGTAAGTTTCAGCGACATGTAGTTGGGTTGGATCCCGATAAACATACAAATACCCATGACTCCACAAGACGACAAAATAATGCAAGAATTATGTCCTGTTGAAAATGCTGATAGGAAGACCATAAAACTAAACCTCTAAGGTTGAAAGACCTGTTGAAAGAAATAGAGAATCTATTTAAGGGATTTGTGCCTAGAAAACCTGAAAGATCAAAACAAGAAATCATGGAATTCCCAAGGCCAAGGAACAACTCAAGAGTCATCAGAAGAAATTTTTCTCTCTATTAATAATCGCTGAGACCCAAAAGTCTCTTCTCTCAGCCTCAATTGGCAGAAACAGTGAGAACTTTTCACAGTAGCGCCAGCAGCAGCCGTTCAAGAATTTGGACCTGAAGATCTCCATTTCCAGCGACTTCGAGGGCCATCTCCCAGTGGTGTCGGGCGTCAACGAAGAGCCCTCGACTACAACAAGACGACCAAAGTATTTTTTTTCCAAGGTCTGGGATCTCCCGCCCCTAAGCCCTAGACCATCACTCAATCACCCTTACCCGACTTGTTGCTTAACAACAACAACAACAGCAACCCCAGCAGCAAGAACGAATACAAAATCATCAAGAAGCTCCGCTTCTCAGTCATACTGTGGGGAACAAACGGATGCTTCTTCGAAGAACGACAAAAGACCCAACGAAACCAACTGGAAAAGGCAATAAATGAGTGCGAAGAAGGTTGGATCTCAGATAATGAGGAAATACTTTTCTATGCAGAGACAATCTTGTGTGATAAAAAAAAAAGAGCGTGCCAGTCTCGTGTGAAAATTAGACCCTCTCAACTGAGGAGGAATCCCTTTCTTGCCCGAAAAAAGGGTTTTCACAACCACTCCATAGACTAACGAAATTCTTAAAGAGCACATATAGAACTGCAAGAGAACAATTCAGACGAAGATAAAAAATAGTCAAAATAAAAAAAAAACAATAAAACCAGAGATTGCTAGTATAATTTTCTACAACATATTATACATTTTTATTTCCCGACTATCACAAGACTATCACTCTAACCAAGGAGCTCCTCACAGCGGATTCTAGGGTCACTAATATTAAGCAGTAAATGGAGAACATTCAGAAAATATGTAAAGAAAAGACATAATCAGCTCAGTATGGTAATTTGATCAACACAAGTAAACATTTGAAATTTTACATACATGCATGTATGTATGTATGTATGTATGTATGTATGTATGTATGTATGTATGTATGTATGTTTGTTTGTATGTAAGTATGGGAATCTATGTATGATTTTATTCATTGTTTTGTTATGTTTCGAGTAAATATTTGTGTGTATGTGTGTGCGTGTTTATCTATACTATAATGGAGAAAGCTGCTTATTAATTAGGTATGTAACAAATACTAAAAGTACTAAAAGAAAGCAATATTAAAAACTTGACTATCTGGAAATATTTTTATAAATTCATGTTCTAAGAAATTGCCTATAATTTCGATTTCTGAAGTTTATTAAATTTTTTTAACTCCAAATTCTCGCAAATTTAAATATTCATTGCATTCACTGCGGAATAGATTCTAATGTTTATTAATAAAAACTATTTTTTCGTGTTCTAAGAAATTGCCTATAATTTCGATTTCTGAAGTTTATTAAATTTTTTTAACTCCAAATTCTCGCAAATTTAAATATTCATTGCATTCACTGCGGAATAGATTTTAATGTTTAATAATAAAAACTATTAATTCGTTGCAGGAAACATTTTACGTTTCCAATTGCAACAGTCTCTCATTCTCGCTCGCCTCTATTTTCATTAATGATAATTTAATAATAGCTATATAACTTTGATACGAGACACAATTTCAAGAATATTATCACTTTCCAGAGTTTGTTAAATGAATATTTTTGATAGAATGAAAATTCTTTAATATAACCTGTATAATTTTTAAGTGATTTTGTGTTGAATGAATGCATCTATTACACAAAATAGCTGTATAACTTTGATACTAGGCACAATTTCCAGAATATTATCAGTTTCCGGAGTTTGTTAAATAAATATTTTTGATAAAATGAAAATTCTTTAATGTACTGATATGATTTTCTTTTTAAAGGAAGAGGTGATTTTGTTGGTATGGCTACTTGGAACGTTACAAGCCTTACAATAATAACTGTGATCGCTGCTATTTCTAGCACGCTAAACAAAATAGTTTTTAACGAACTTTCGTTTACATATAATGTGCGACTGGAAAAGAAAAGGGAGCAAAAGCACAACGGCAGAGAGAAAGACGAGCAACTGAATCAGGGCAAAGCGACTGAAACAGATGCCTGAATATTCACGGAGACGTAGACATGATTCTGTTTCCGCTACACATGACCGACAGGTTAGGGTATCTCGAGAGGAGAATATTCCACTTCAAAATAATGGTATCACAAATTGTTGATGCAACACTAAAGAGATCTTTTCTTTGGGATCGTGTGGAAGTAGTGGAGTTGACAACCAATCTAAGACTTCTTACAGAAGGTCATTCTGATGAAAGAGAGTTTGTTAATTACGTTCTTGATGTAGGAAATGGTAACATTTCTGTTGAACAAAGCCTAGGTGAATTCAAAATCAAACTACCCAATGACCATTGCCTTGAAAGTAATACTCTTTCAGATCTATGTGATTTTGTATATGCTGATCTCAAAAATAACTTCTCAAACCCTGCGTGGTTTGCAAATAGAACAATCGTTAGAACAAAGTGACTGAGCAATCCACAGATACGCGTACCCCTAACGTATTCAGGGAGATTCAACGTGACACAGAGTGTGACAAGGCCGGCCCTTTGAAGTACAGGTACAACTCATTTTTGCCAGCTGAGTGAACTGGAGCAACGTGAAATAAAGTGTCTTGCTCAAGGACACAACGCGTCGCCAGGAATCGAGCACACGGCCTTACAATCATGAGCCGAATGCCCTAAACACTAAGCCAAGTGCCTTCCCATCGCTAAAAATAAAGTATCAATTTGCATGTTAATCATTAGAAATCCACCTCAAAATATTCTGCATACAAACAGTTCAAAGGTCATTTTAAATCTTCGTTCTGTCACTTTACTTCACTTTAAACTATTTCTGCGGTGTTGACTCTTCAAAGATCTATATTCTTCTTCATTGATCTGATAACACACTCGCACATAACTTCTTTCTGCTCAAAGATAACATCACATAGCTGTGTGGCTATAGAGATTGGTTTGCAACCACGTGGTTTCATGTTGGGTCCACTCCGTGAGATTTTAGAGTTTCTTCTCCTAGTGCCTCGGGTTGACCAAAACCCTGTGGGTAGAGTTTGGTTGATGGGAACTATGCGTAGCCCATCGCATATATATAGTTCAAATTTACAGAAAACAAAAGACAAAGACATGTGTAGGAAACACAAGCAGGTGTATTAGTTTAACGCTCGAGAAGAATGGAAAAGTCTTTTACGTTCGAGCCTACGCTGTTCGACAGAAAGGATTAAGAGGGGGAAAAAAGGGGAGAGAATGTGTAAGGATAAAAGGTTCAACATACATACATAGTTACATACACACACACACACACACACACTCAGATATAGATATATATATTTCTCTCCTTGTTTTTTTCTGTGTCCCTTTCTGTAGAAGAGCGTAGGCTCGAAACGTAAAATAATTTTTCTATTCCTGAGTGTTATACTAATACATTTGTTTGTTTTGTACACTGCCTGTCTTCGTCTTTTGTTTTTGTTTTTTTTCGTAAACTCTCCCCATATATATATATATATATATATATATATATATATATATATATATATATATATATATATATATATATATATATTATATATATATTATAATATATATTATATATATATATATTATATTATATATATATATATATATTAATATATATATATATATATATATTATTATATATATATATATCATATATATATATATATCATATATATATATATATATTATATATATATATATTATATAGTATATATATATATATTATATATATATATATATTATTATATATATATATATATATATATATATATATATATATATATATATATATATATAAACACACAAATTTCCACACGAAAGCACGTGATCTCTGCCCTTGGCATGTAGCTTCAACTGTGTTTTTCTGACGTGAATTTGCTACCCAGGTATCGGTTAACCGAATTATCCATACTAAGATAATTCATTCAACTACTTAAATATATATATATATATATATATATATATATATATATATATATATATATCTATAGTTATGGTACTGGGAAGTACCAGCTTCGCTAGAAATAGTAGTCAGATGAACTCCGAAGCCACAGGGAGCTCACAAACATGGTGAAAGGTGGGCGGTGAATTAAAATTATAGTTCTTATTTCTACGAAGTTCACAAAAGGAATGGCAGATAATTTAGTAGCGATTTCGGGCTTTGTGCTCCTCGGCTACGTCTACTACAAAAGAAGCTAGATTTAAAGATATTCATGCTTGCTCTTCGTTTGAAGGCCTAAGTCACATTCTGAAACGAACTGAGTAATTTATAAATATATAGAGATGTTACTAGTAAATAATAATATTAGTGGCCATCCAAAGAATGAACCGTGCAAGCAAGTTTAGGAACATACATATATATATATATATATATATATAATTCGATTCTATTTTGATTCGTTTGTCGAATGTTCGTATCCCAATCATTGGTGTAGTGCAGTGTTCTTATGGGAATTGAAATTATGCTTTGAAATTTAACTTGTTAAAAAGAAAACTATTATTAATAGCAATGTTAACTACGGTAGTCACATGCTGGACTTAATTTAATTACCTAATATCTTCTTACATAAACTGTAGCTCCCCAGTCTGTTAAAAATATTTTTTGTTACAGAAAAAGAATGGAGGTTGACAAGTTGTTTGTTATATAGACTGCAGTTGTTTTTGGCGCTGAATTTTGGAGCTGCATGTTATTATTGTAAAAGAAATTGCTCTTGAAATCCAATCAACCATTCTAACCAAACTAAGCAATATTCTAACCATTTAGGTGCATTCTTCTGACTACAGCAACGTACAGGCAGAATTACATTTTAGAACAAAATATACCCATTTGAGTTCTGGTTTATAAATTAGATGCTTCTTGACTATAAAACAAAAAAATATTTCTCGTTCAGCCCATCCATCTCCTTCTTAATTGCTGGCTAAAGGATGGTAGTATAATTTCTCTTGAGTATTTTTTCGCTTTCCAAACTTTAGCTCATTCATAAGCTTTACACAACTTTCGTTGAAACTATCTCTTTAACTAACGTATGCAATTTTTAAAACTGTCTATTTCATTTAACTACTTAGGTTGTTTTTTTTTCGAAAGGTTTTTTTCCTTGGAATTTACAAACGAGAGAAAACAGGTTATTTTTTTTTTATTATAGTTGTAATAAAATTTTACCTATTATTTTATTTTCGAAAGGAAAAACAAAAAGAAATTTATTAACAATGATTAAGATTATATATTAAGGCACCGCGCCAATATATTCTCGGCCAATTTTCCGCAAGTTTTCTAACACCTTATCCTCCCAGTAAGATAATTCACTGGGTGTGGGAGTCTGTTTTACAGTTCATTAAGTTACTGAGATAATATTTATCTCTTTGAACGTTACACTGACTTAGTTCATATAAACGAATTTACTATGTTGTTGCTTTGCTTGTTTGTTTGTTTTTGTTTTTGTTTTTTTTTGGAGGAGGTTAGACCTGCAGTATTGCCCAATGCTAGAAGTTTTCCATGACTTTGATGTTGCTTTATGATGTTGTTTTTTTCACCATTAACCATTTGTCTAAGAATAAATATTGATCACGTTGGAGGAATGACAAGAAATAAATAAAAGTTTTATATTAATGATAAAAGCAAAATAAGTACTAATATTAGGTACAAGGCTACACATGTTGAAGCAATATTGTCGATTATAATCGACTCCAGACAACTCAGTAGAACTTGAACTCAGCACGTAACAGGATACAACAAAATACCGAAAGAAAGTTTGTCCACCATTCTACCATTTCTACCACCCACCGACCGGAGTTAAACTCACATTGATTTCTAAGATGGCTATACATATATTTTTGGTGGGGGAAGCGAAGGTATAGTCGGTTAAAATGATTCCGGATACTTTATTTAATCAATTCCTGAAGAAAAAAAGAGCAAAGACATCCAGTGCCGGGTTTCAACGTAAAATTTAACTAAATGTCAGAAAACATTTTTTTTCAATGTTGTAACGCTTCACTATCATGTCCTGATGAAAATAAATATCAATATTAAACATGTTTGTATTCCAAAAAAAAAAAATGTAACGAAGATTTAAAAGCAGTTTCTCATAAATATATGACAAACTGGTTGGCGTATAACTTGAAGAAATCAACGACGTTTTATGCGAAGGTAGGATAATTCTCGCCATTTTGTTGTTTGTTTCTTTGTTTGTTTTTGTAGTGGAAAGAATTTAATATGATTTTGGTATTTTTCCTAATTTTAAGTGTAGATATTTTTCCTTACGTGGGAACTGGGTTAGAACGGCTCATAACATTATTCAGAGTATTTAACTTGTAGATTTTAGATATTTTTTCATAAATGAGGATGTATATTCAGTTTAACATAATCGTTCATTTGGTATGTTATAGCAGAGATTATAGCTTCCATTGACTTTATCAAATCCCTATTCGTATCATTTGCCGATGCATGAAATCATGGCAAATGCCACATCTGCGTGCCATGAAACTCTTTAGCTTTAGATCATCATTTACTTCTAAATCGCTAGTATAAGTAGTGAATATATGCCGGCTGAAGTCAGATCGAGGCAGAATATTTATTTCTTTATTGCCCGCAGGGGGCTAAACATAGAGAGGACAAACAAGGGGATTAAGTCGATTACATCGAACCCAGTGTGTAGCTGGTACTTATTTAATCGACCCCGAAAGGATGAAAGGCAAAGTCGACCTCGGCGGAATTTGAACTCAGAACGTAACGACAGACGAAATACAGTTAAGCATTTTCGTCCGGTATGCTAACGATTCTGCCAGCTCGCCGCCCTCGATGCAGAATATTGCCTTATCTACATCGATAGGAATGTAATGTCGTGAATCCCCTATAAGCTCAATATGCCTGGTATCCCTTCATGACACTGGCCACCTCGTGTTGTGCGGGGTATTCGCGTTGATCCTGAGCTGGATATCGAACAACCCATGAAGCTGGAAAATTATATACATCATGAATTTTTAATGGAAATTTGAAGTTGTTAGAGACACTATAGAAAACAACAATAATTAATATAAAATTATAAACAGCTAATGTAAGTAATATAAGTTACTCGCTTTGAAATAATTAATATGCTATTTAGAAAGTTAATTTTACAAAAACATACTTACTGATGAAGAACATTGGAAGAAAAAAGAACTTAATAGAAATCAGAATGTGATTTGAGCTAAAGTAAGAAGGAAATGTGACATCGTGTCTGCTTGCATTTCAGTTCGTTCAAGACTTTTCCGTAAGTATTTCCGAACTCTGCTGTTTTTGTAAATTAGTAATGCCAGTTGTTGCGGCCTCTCATCTTCATCTTCGCCATTGGCCCAGTGGCAAACACAGCACGGATGAACAGTTATTTATATATACAAGTAGTCGATGCATAAGATGCTCCACAGAAGTTTAAAACGTTGCCTGTCTACCTGATATCCTTGACTGTCTCTCAACTACAAACCATGAATACAGAGAAGCGATGTTATCGGAAAAGATTCGGGAGAAGAGGTATGAAACAGAGACGGTGTGTGTGTGCGTATTAAGTAGTAAAGGTTTGGATGAGTTATGCGGAGCAGTGCTGTGAGAGTTGATGTCAGAGCCAGCAGAAAGTGGTATGTGTCAAGTGGGGGATGTGTCTTGCACAACAGAAATGTCATGTGATCAGTCGTCGCCTGTCAGAGACAGTGCTATCAGAGGCACCGAGTGCGGTTGGTAGAAAGGTGTCAGAATATGACAATATTTTCTTATTTATTTATCAATTTATTTATTAAGTTTAAAGGAACATATATATATATATATATATATATATATATACATATTTATATGTATGTATGTATGTATGTATGTATGTATGTATGTATGTATGTATGTATACACTTATTTGCAAACTTACACAAACACTACTGCATGCAAGCATGAGTGTTCTTGCACGTGATATCGATATAAATTTTCATTAAGAAGCAACACAAGAATATCTTTCATACGTTATAGGCTACATGCTAGAAGCTGATCTTGTCCAAGAATCTCAGGTTTGAGTATCGAACGGAATATGTGACTTCATGATTTCAATTTGCTTTTTTTTTTATCAACCGTAAAAGATAAATTTAATGGAATTTACAAACTGTCTAATGTTGAATTTATTATTATTTCGATATTTCCTACGAAAGACCATTACACATCTCACTGAAAATAATCTTAAAACATTATAAACTGCTGACCTTTATCTTATTATTATTTACTGACTTTTGTTACGAACCCTTACATTTTGAGTTCAAACCCAACTGATATCAACTTTGTCTTTTATCTCACCGGAGTTCTATAAAGTAAAATACTATTAATATCTCAGGATTCTATATATATTCTTTCCTGTACTGCATCTTAGGCTTGAATGAAATCATCATAGAAAACCAGCACCTAAACTTGCTTACGTTGTTTGTTGTTTTCATTTGCTCATAAAATAAAGAATACTGTGAATAGTTTTCAAATAGAACAGTTCGTCGAGAAATGGAACAAACCATCTCACAGAATACCATCCAATTATAGATGGAATGTGTCAACTTTGATACACGATATTTCAAAAACACTTGAAAGACTTGTCTGAACACACCGCAGGAATTCTTTAGCACTTTTTTGCCATCAATATTAGTTACCTTCAAAATAGGACTATTTCAAAGAAAAGCCAATTTAAATGTATGATGCTAATTATTTTGATTTGTTTCCAAAACATTTTGAGTTTGTTTTATCTAAAAGTTTTCCGCAACTTAAATTAGAAATTTAATATGCTCTGAAGTATTAAAATTTTTTTTTATTTCAGTAATGTAATGTAATTCAATATTAACCATACGTTATTTTGAAGAACACACAACAAAGGTTTAATGCTGTTTGTTCACAGATCAAAATGTGTTTTCTTCTATTGCGGGTTGCTGGTGGAGGCGTAAGTTAAAAAATGTCTCAAGTTTGGTTTGTGGCTGGTTATGACTTTTCTGACTATGGAAGGTTATGAATACAACAAATCTAAAATCAGGTCATGAACTCAGTAATTATTACTTTTTATCTGTAGACCAAAAACTTAATTCTACTTGCTTAAATATTCATATCCACATGTTCTCTGATTAATAATGATATACATTTGTGCGTGTGCATGCACACACACACACACACATATATATGTTCGTGCGTAGCTCGCATGTGTGTTTGTATGTGTATGTATTGGTGTGTCCAGTTGTGGATGATATCAAGTGAATAAGATAATTCATAAACAACGTTGGCACACACTTATGTGCTAAGGGCTAAATAAAATCCGTTGAACCTTTGTTGAGAGCAAAACAGAATTCAACATATTTCACATAAGATGCTGAAAAACATATATGGCGGACGACGTGAAGGTTATCAACGCTTGTGTTTAACATTAATTCAATTACAACTGAATTGTGGAGCATACGATTCATGACTAATGTCTAGAGATGTCATATATTTTGTCGGGTATGGATAAATCACACAATACTTCAGATTACTGTGACGGATAGATATGTAAAAGAATCAAGTAACGGTATTCGTATTGTTTAAGGCGGCAAGCTGGCAGAAACGTTAGCACGCCGGGCGAAATGCGTAGCCGTATTTCGTCTGAGTTCAAATTCCGCCGAGGTCGACTTTGCCTTTCATCCTTTCGGGGTCGATTAAATAAGTACCAGTTACGCACTGGGGTCGATATAATCGATTTAATCCGTTTGTCCTCTCTGTGTTTAGCCCCTTGTGGGTAGTAAAGAAATAGGTATTCGTATTGTTTTTGAAATGGCTAACCTAATTTTCTTATGTAACACGAAACACAAAGTTTAAGCGACTTTCTTATTGCCGTGTATGCTATCAACTGATTGGTTGTGAATGACTACAATGTTTTGTTTTGTTTTATTTTTATGAATGAAGTATAATGATGAATGTGCGAACATCAATTATCAAAAATCTTGTCGGATGAATAGAAGTTCAACTTGTTCCATCTTGCAGGCGGAGTACAGTACACCTGACCTTATACGGGAGAAATTTTTCACCCAAAGTGGATTAACTATAGTTAAGAAAATGGCAAAGACAAGATTTGAAGTTGCGTGACTGGAAAAAGTCTGACCCATACATCAGATCAAAAGCATTATGAACAGTACGGCCTCTATGGAAATCTCGAAGAAGGTTTATGCTTTCATATATCAAGAGTCATTCCAGCAAGTCGTAGATGTTTCAACATGACAAAGACCTAATCCATACTTCAGGAATAATCAAGGAATTAATGAAAAGCAAGAAAATCCAAGTAGCCAGAACAATACTTGGATTTAAACTCGATAGACAATTTATGGAAACGTTTATTATATAATATAATATAAAAAATCTAGAAAATTAAGCAAAGTGTATGAGTATATAAACCAAAAATTGGGAAGAAATTCTAGATGACTGTCAAATTTATAGATTAAATATCTCATATGTGTGATTTGATTTTGAGAAATTACAGGTATTTGACCAGGATTAGTAGTGTATGAGTGTATTCTTTTCGATAGACACATATTTGCGTGGTATTACTGATTCTGTCAAAAACTGCATTAGGCTACTTTAAAATGCTTGTGTTGAAACTTACATCATACGAGTAGAAAGAATGTATTTTGTTGCGCTTTTAAGGTAAAAAAATTCTGTTTCTTTTCATTTATAATTTGAATCGTAGGTGTTTAAATAACCGGAAGCAATTAAAGATTGGTCATCACTAAACTTTTGTATATAAATGACGCATATATATATGGTGTATATGTATATATATATATATATTATATATATATATATATATATATAATATATATATATATATATATATATATATTCATGCATATATATGTATGCACATATGTTCGTACATATACACATATATATATCTATCATGCGAGTGTCTATATATATATGTATATATAATATACACATATGTACGTGCAACTCTATATATATGGTGTAAGTGAAGTGCGCGAGCACTGTGTGTGTGCGCGTGCCAAGTGCGTGCGTGTGCATGTGAATATCAGCATGCCTGTGTGTAGGCGAATTGAGGTATTTGTACTATCGGTGAAAATATTCCGAATGCTTATCCAAATTCGGCCATTTTACTTGACGGGCTTTCTGATTGGAAAATAAGTACAAACGTTAGAATGGCAACATGACGCATTAATATTACATCTCTCTAAGGCAAAAGTGTAAAAAGATGGCGTCAGGTTGTAATACGATATGTACAGTTTAACATGAATGTTATTTCATTACATAACTCATATTAATAATCTTAAAAATTAAATAAAATAACTAGTTATAAGCTCCAACCAATATGGAAAACAACGAAACTAAAGATATATTTGTTTTTCCCCTCGTTAAGCTGTGCCTTTATTTCTAAAGGGCAGTGCAATTTTAATCAGTTATCTCTTTGGGTTAACGAAATCATTTGGGCCACCATTTTCTTTACTGGGTCTATTGTTTTGTCATCACTTATCCGTTCGTTAGCTACAACCAAATTCTGTTTGTTTCTTGATATACACATTATTATTAAGAAAACTGGTGCAAAGTTTATTTGGTGCTTTGGACATTGACCAAAGCAAAAAAAGAAAAGAAAAAAGTAGTGCAATTAGCAAAACAAAAATAGACCGAGATGCTGAATCGCTATCTCCCTGCTCAGAGAAATATTTCAACATATGAAAATAGCGATTAATGATAGTGTACTAAAAACTGACTTTTAAATGTTTTCAATTCACTCACAAAAGCAATCTATGGTGTTTCAATATGTTAAAATGAGCATTCATTACTATTACAGGGTTGAGTAAAATCCTAACATGCATGTATGTATGTATGTATGTATGTATGTATGTATGTATGTATGTATGTATGTATGTATGTATGTATGTATGCATGCATGTAATTAAAGAACATATGAAATTGGTATCAGAAATATATTAAATCAGAATCTAACGGGAAATATAAACACTTAATGGTCTGATGCTTGTATAATAATAATAATAATAATAATAATAATAATAATAATGATAAATAAATAAATGCGCCCTTTTTAAAGCCTACCAGGCTCATGGGCCCAGTTTCCCGGTTTCAATGACGTATATGTTCCCCAGCTGGAGGGACGCCTGTCCCTCGCAGCGATACTCATTTTTGCCAAGTAAATGGATTGGAGCAACGTGAAATGAAGTGTTTTGCTCAAGAACACAACGCGTCGCCCGGTTCAGGAATCGAAACCACAACCTTACGATTACGATGCTGACACCCTAACCAGTAAGCCATGCACCTCCACAACAACAACAACGATAATAATAATAATAATAATAATAACAATAATATAATAATAATAATAATAATAATAATAATAATAATATAATAATAATAATAATAATAATAATAATAATAATAATAATAATCCTTTCAGGTATTGACACAAGATCTAAAATTTGGGGATAGGGGGCTTGTTGATTACGTTATCCCCAGTGCTCAACTGGTACTTATTTTATCGACTCTGAAAGGATAAAAGGCAAATATAACTTCGGCGGTATTTGAATTAGTAGTAATAATAATAATTTATAATAATAATAAGTACTAGTTCATAAAATCGGTTTATGTGTTTTGATTTGTGCCTTTTTTATCAAACCGCACCTCGGTTCCTGTAAAGAACGAAAGTTAATTCAACCTGGATATGATATGAACCCAGAACAGGATGTACCTAAATAACACAAGGTATTTTCGCGATCCGCTAGTAATTCTGACATCTACTTCTCTATGTGTACAATGGTATGTAGCTTTATATCAATAATAATGATAGTAAGTCCATAGAGTAGTTATATCAGAAACTGACGCTATGATACTGCTTTGGGTAAATCGCAATACCTACAAGTTTCTATTCTCAATCAAAATTATTTTACTTCCATAGCAAACAAAACATGTATTTTATAAATTCTCTTTTCTCTTAAACTTACTTTTCTTTGAACTACAATCTCATATAGAATATTAATATAGTATATTTTGCATGAAACATTTTTGATTTGTTGTATATATATAAATCCATAAAAAAAACGAAGAACAAACACAAAAAAACAACAACGCGAGGACGTGGTACATGTAAAGTATTAGCAGACGCTCAGAGAAAGAAAGAAAGGTGGTTTTACGTTTCGAGCAAAGTTCTTTTTCGGAAACAGAGGAAAGTCCAATAGAAAAGGAAGACGGGGGAAAAATCGCCAACGATTCACATGTGGTTACATTTTGAAATATATATATATATACATTTTAAAATATATGTCTGTGTGTATGTGTGTGCATGTGTGTTCAATTTTTTTATTCTATGAAACCAAAATAATGCAAGTTATATGCAATAAAACAAGTCAATGGTTTGTAGTTTTTTTTTATTTCAATGTTTCAGAGTTAGAACCCTTTCCTAAAGAAATCTCCGGAGAAATGGTAGACAGAGAAGTCAGCTCACAGCACAATTTCTCCGAAGATTTCCTGAGGAAGCGGTCCTAACCCCGAAATATTGAAATACGAGGTAAGAGTACAAACCATCGACTTGTATTACTTCTTATAGCTTTTCTCTTTATAAAATAACAAAATAAAAGAAACATTTAACGGTAGATAGATAGATAGATAGATAGATAGATAGATAGATAGATAGATAGATAGATAGATAGATAGATAGATAGATAGATAGATAGGTAGATAGATAGACACACATGCATATCAAAAGTCAGTGAACAGTTCAAGTTTGTATGAGCGAAAACAAAAAACTGTAATCTCGTTAATTCTCAACCACCTTTCCATCACTACCACATCTTTTTTCATATCTTCTATGCTTTGATTTCGCAATTGTATGCAGCCAAGGGTAGAACTGTAAAATATGAACTACATCTAGTAATCGGTTGGATGACAGGTTGACAATAAAGTAGATGTCGTTTCAATACATGTTCAAAGTAATTCCCAATCTGGCGCCATCTTAAATTTATTGAAAAAGTTGAGAATGTGTTGATGCGTTCGCAAAACGAAACATTTTCAAATTCGACAATGATGATTTACAAAAAAAAATATAGTAATGATGTGTATATTAAATAACTACACATAAAGGGCCGTAGATTGGCAGTATGGTTAGAGCTT
The DNA here is from genome assembly GCF_006345805.1 of Octopus sinensis. NCBI lineage: Eukaryota > Metazoa > Mollusca > Cephalopoda > Octopoda > Octopodidae > Octopus > Octopus sinensis. The sequence goes on along the minus strand of NC_043000.1, from coordinate 106,586,294 downwards.
CAGTTAAATGCCATGAGGTTTTCGTTTTGGCTTCTTTATGTTCTGAATTCAAATCCTACCGATGTCTTTCCTTCTCCGGGGTCGATTTAATCGACTACCAGTCTGTGGCAATATACAGTAAGTAAACTAGTATAGTAATCATAGAGCCTAAATTCCCACCTGAAATGAGGGGCTCTAACGACAGGTAAAGTAACACACCTCCTGAAACACCTTGTATTTCTACCAGCCCGACATAACATTGACACACACATACTCCCAGAGTGAGGGAGGGGGATAGAGAGAGAGTAAGAGAAAGAGACACATTTTCTTAAAAGCGAAACCCATTAAAAGGGACAAGGCAAAAAATACATATAATATATATATATATATAAACATGCACGCAGAGACAAATGAATGCATTTGCAAGTGTATAAATGTGTGTTTCTGAAAAATACATATATAGATAAATGTGTCTGCATGTATGAATATATGTATGAATGCAGGCATGCATGCATGAAATACATACATACATACATACATATATATATATATATATAAAGCAAACATTTACAGATGAATATATACAAATATACAACACTGCAAATGGGATTTATGGTGAAGATAAAGATTATTTGTCTTACCAGATTGATGTTGCGAATATCAGTAAGCAGAATTCGCTTATTGGCGGAGTTGTGTTCGCGTCAAGAATTCTTTAAAAGTGGTCGTTAGTAGGACTGGTACAAATTTGTTTTTGTTTGTTTGTTTGCTTGCTTTGCTTTTTTTTGTTTTGTAGATAATATTGTAAATATGTGTGCATACTATTTATTCCATATCAGCGTGAGTATCCCAACAGAGAAATTAGTTGGTTTGTGTGAATGAGAGAATACGCAAACTTTTTCCCCTCCACCATCCATCTTTCCTTATATTTTTATTTTATAGACGCCCACAGTTATCTATTCTTTTATTACGTTGTCTTCTTTCCATTTGTTCTTTCGTTTTCTTTTCTTTTCTTTTCTTTTTTTTTCTCTATTTTGGTTCTCCTTCGTGTTTTCTTTTTTTCTTTTTCTTTTTCTCTCTTCTTTTCCTTACAGCATGCACATCCATCGTTTATTTATTTATTTTCTTTGTTGTCTTTTTATTTTTCTTTGGCTTTCTTTTGTTTGCTGTTTTTTATTCAGCGCTTATATACGCTCATCAATGCAGGGTGAATGCCGAAAAGCAATTATATATCAATGAAGCATTTTGCAAAAACCGACGACGTATAGTTTACTCCACCTGCATTTTTCAGCTGCTAAAATGCAGTTGATAATAGTTAAGGCATGGTACGGTATGGCATGGACAGAAGTTGCAGTAAGGGTTTTGACGAGGGCGGTGGAAAGGGAGGGAGAGCAAGAAATGAAAGATACGAGGACAGCAATCGAGTAGCTGATAAAATCTAGTTACTAATCAACTAAATGCAGAAAGTGTGGAGACGAGAGAGAGAGAGAGAGAGAAAACCAAGCGACAAATTGACTCAGATAATAAGCTTGTCTGAAACGAGACTACATGAATTTAGTTGGAACCTGATATCACTTGTGCACACTCACATATGCTGACACACACGTGCACACATAACACACACATACATACACATACAAATATAATTGTGGGGGGTGTATATATGTGTGTATATACATACATATATATACATATTTATGCGCGCGATGCATGCATATTTACAAGCAATTAAAGACATGCATAAATATTTTCATGTACATATATATATATATACACGTATATATATGTGTGTGTGTGTGTGTGTGTGTGTGTGTGTGTGTATGTGTGTGTGTGTGTGTGTGTGTGTGTGTGTGTGTGTGTGTGTGTGTGTGTGTGTGTGTGTGTGTGTGTGTGTGTGTGCATGCATGCATATATACATAATTGCAAGACAGGCATCGTATAGCACAATACCAAATTAAATTTGCTGTGTGAACAAGCAAAATTTCGTTCCTTTGTATGGTTTATCTATCACCATGGCCCCTTGCTGGGCCGCCTAGATTGGTGGTAAAAAGCTGAAAGATCTTTAATTCAGTAGGCCGGAGACCCGGCCCGAATGCTTGCAACATAGTGGGCTCCACTAAAAGCACAAACGGTCAGAATATGATGTTTAAACTGGGTGACAGATGGACAGGAGCGTGTCTCCAGTAGGCTTTTGCATATCTTTACTCCCAACTGCATAATATGAAATCCCTTTAGATCCATTTGCTCTCATTACTATTTCATCTACAATTTAATTATGTTCCCTGCCAATAGATGTAGAATCCCTTTATACCCCCTAGTTTCAAGTTTTTATTTTTTTCGTCGAACTTTAGAACTCATCTTGTCAGTCATCTTGTTTCCATGACCGAGATCACAACAGTCTCCCTGAACAAGTCGCCAGTCCGTTGCAAAGCTCAAGGCGAGTAAATTTTGAGAGGAGGGGCGACATGTTGATTACATCGACCTCAGTACTTGACTGGTACTTTATTTTATCTATTACGAAGGAATAAAAGGCAAAGTTGATTGCGGCAGGATTTGAACTCAGAGCGTAAAAGGCAGGAAAAACGCCACCAAATAATTTTGTTCGACCCTCAAACGATTATACCAGCTCGCCACCTTCATACTCCCAACTACATCATACAAAATCCTTTTATCCTTCCTACTACATTAAGTACAATTGCTTTATTCTCCCAACTGCATAATATACGCAGACGCAGTATGGACGAATGGTTAAGAAGATCGCTTCCTAACCATGCAACCCTGGGATCGATATCGCTGGGTGGCAACTTGGAGATGGGTCATTTTCTATAGCTTCTGGTCAACCCATACTTTGTGACAGAAATAGGGCAGACGGAAACTGAGTAGAATCCCGTAGGATTGTTTGTTCTTGTAATTCGCAGCGTGCAGCTTTGTCCTATACTGTGTCATTCAGATTATGATTATACCAGAGAATTACGTTAAGAGTATTCGTGTTTGTCATATTCTTGGTCACTTACACCTCAATTCAGGAGCAGGTAAATCATTTAATTGAACAACTGAATCCTCTTCGTTGAACTACGAGGATACTTCAACACTAATACTGCTACAGGATGTATATTTCTTTGGTACACCATGCCACATTATATAAAAATCCCTTTACATTGGCTGCTACATCATATATATAATTCATTTATACTTACAGCTATATCCATAAACAATTCATGTATACTCTCAAAGAGATCATGCTAGATGTGTGCATGTGTGTGTGTGAGCGCACGCGTATGCTTGTGTGTGCACACGCCTCTGTGTGTACACGCCTGTGTATGTGGATACACGTGTGTGTGTGTGTGCGTGTTCACACGCTTGTGTATGTGCACACGCTTGTGTGCATGTGTAAATTTAATACCTGGGTTATCCTTCAATTACATAAGAGCTAAAATTTTCCAGATCTTCAGATAATGAAATCAAATTTACTTCTTCAAGCATATTAAAATGCTAGACTCAAAATCAAGATAACTTTCTTGTCTTTCTTTCTCTAAATTAACTGTTGAACCTAAATTCCTGTAGATCTGAAAACAGTAGCTTTTTCTTTTATTTTTTTTTAAATATAGCTGGAAAATAATCCCGTTATTTAATTTATATATTATCCTCAACCGGGGTGCGGAGAGCTGGCAGAATCTTTAGCACGCCGGACAAGTTGCTTAAGGGCATTTCTTCTGCCACTCTAGGTTCGAATTCCGTTGAGATTGACTTTACCTCTCAGCCTTTTGGTGTCGACAAAATAAGTACCAGCCAGGGGTCGATATAATTGACTTACCCTTTCCCCCTCAAAATTGCTAGCCTTTTGTCAAAATTTAAAAGAATTATTCTCAATTACTTGATTTGCTTTTACCATCTATAAATGTGAGTAATACTAGGTATATCAACTTCTAGAACAAAGGAGAGTATATATTTTACTAGGGATAAATCAAGGTACATCTCCTCGCAGTATCCTTCGCTATTTCATTTCTGTAGCACGATTTCTTTGAGCGTATAAATGACTTATATATGGATATAGTAGGAAGAATATAACCTTATACTACGTATTCCATCCATCCAAGACTTGACAATTGTCTCGAACACCTCAACGCATTAATTCTAAGATCCTATGGAAACATGTGAGATGGCATGACATGACCTTCATGACCAACCACTTCTAAAACCCGTCACAGTTGCTGGAGGTTTAGTGTGCATCACTCTGGAGACATTAGAAGAGTCTTCGCGTAACTCTCTGTCATTTCTTCCGTTAGACTTTTGGTGTTGGTTGAAGTTTTTCTCGTCAAAGAACTAAAGCATGCCATGTTCACGAGGCTTGAAACTGATCAAACAGTTTTTCTGTGTTCTTGCAGGTATGAATTGGCCTCTCTTCAATACATATGGCTTGTATCGAATTTCCTCGAGCACCACAGTTTTGACTGACCACACCAATACCTGAAGTTCTTTGGTTTTCCGGGATCATCAACGATAATGTTTTGAACTCGTTGAATGAATTACGGGTTCCTTATAGTATTCGTATGTTTAAAACGTTTTTTCTCTTCGATAAACCGAAACATTCCCACCAGTGGCTTTCACTTCCATCCGAACTTTGTGTACAAAAGACCTTGCAGCATGTAGAAAGTTAGCAATTTCTAAATCGCTAAGTTCTGCATAAAAGGCATCAATGACTGTATGTCTTTTCGTTTCCTGTATTAGCATTTTTCTGCTATAGGAGACTTCAAAAAAATTAAAATGTTTCAATGGATTTGAAGAGTGTAATATACCAATATTTAAGCGTCCTCTCTCCACATATATATAATCCCATAGTGCTAAATCGAACTGCGACAATGCAACAGTTAATCAATGTTTAAACGCCTTATTTAATCCTTGTATATCTAAATTTTAAGGCGCAGGAGTGGCTGTGTGGTAAGTAGCTTGCTTACCAACCACATGGTTCCGGGTTCAGTCCCACTGCGTGGCACCGTGGGCAAGTGTCTTCTGCTATAGCCTCGGGCCGACCGAAAAAAAGACAGAAACTGCTGGTTTGTTCTCGTCCTTGTAACGTAGCTGTCCCGCAAAAAAAACCAATAGAATTCGCACCAGGCTTTAAAAAATAAGTACTAAAGTGGATATGTTCGACTAAACCCTTCAAGGCGGTGCCCCAGCATGGCTGCAGTCCAATGACAAAAACAAGTAGTAATAGATGACCCTAACCCTTCCCGTTTCCGACTACCTGTTGTAGAAGACACTTGCCCAAGGTGCTGTGGTTGAGAAACTGACTTCTTAACTACGCCACAATACCTGCGCCTATATGATTGAAAATTCAGCAGAACCAACAACAGTAGCGCAACAGCAACCAGAAACCTGCACCAACAAAAACAATATCAGCAACAACGAAAATAACAGCAGTTCAGCAACAAAAACAAGCAAACAAAGAAACAGCAGAACTAACAGCAGCAATGACATGCAGCAGCAAAAAGAAGCTCTGAGGCAATAACACCAGGATCTTCACCTAAATCAAAAAAGATCTACCCTGTCTCCACCTTCGTTTCAGACTTCTCCGTCTCTACCTTTACTTTCCTCTTCAAATGAAATTTGAAAACAAAATGAATAAGGATTTAACAGAAGAAGGGTCTGTCTTCAGTCTTTAGTTTTTTCGGTCATGCCACCACACTAGGGACTTTCGCTAGAGCCTCCAAACAGAAGTAAACTCCCACATATCCCTGGCCAAAAAGGCAATGGGTGGTCTTCCACGATCGTCTCGCCTGTTAGCTTAGCAGATACCATCCTACATGCGTTAGCAGCTATTCAACAAAACAAATCAACTGTTCGAATACTGAACGAGTGCGTTCAAAACAGTTTCGTTGGTCAGCGCACATTACGAGTAGGCTTAGCCGATGTCACATCCAGGCCAGAGAATTTGTTCCGAACCGGCAAAGTCTCTCGACAGCACTGCCAAGCCGGATATTTCTCGAATTTATCCAGTCTCCGGACCAAAAGTTCTTGGAGACATACCAAGTTGATTCGAATCGACGCCTAAAATTTCCCTGAGAAAGTTCCTACCACTAGTCATCTATAGAATATCATTTCTGAAGTTCCACCAGTAGCATTGCCTGACTAGCAGGGGGTTGCGAGTACCTAATTTCGGATGCAAGTGCCCACTTTTCGTCTTGCCTTGACCCAGAACTGCAATACCGTCAAATGAGAAAATGTGGATGGCAAAGAGTGACCTTCATCAGGTTTTGAATTTGGTTAGGCAGCGATGGCAAAGCTTTTTAGCCTGGCGTGTCGACATTTCATTAATAATTCTGTTGTCGAAGTCTTACTTAAGTTCTATATACGTATTTTAGTTTGCGGCCAATTTTTTCATAATATGACTTTGGAGAAAGATGCTTTTTCAAAGTCCGTCACGTGTCACTAAAGCTCTTACTGCGTGTCATAGTTTCGCTATCACTGGTCTATAATATTAATATCTATGCATGTAGCAAAAGTGTCGAGTCAGATATCAGAACAGCACTACTGTATGCGTCTTCCTTGAACTCTCTAGAATGCGTAACTGACCAGATCTGGAGTATTTTCTAGATCAAAAGTAAGAGGATAAACTTTGGAATGCATTTTATAAATGCTGGACCGTCAAGAAAGAGATTTAACTGCGTGTTGTTTGGGAGAAGAGAAAGTGAAATCTTAAGGCTAAAACTTTTAAGACAGTGATGAGTGTCGGTTTAGTAGTAATGGAACAAGGTTTAACTTCCTGATATTGTTGTTCAGTCACGTGTCACTCCTGATCATAATGATCTGTATAATCAGAGGTATCCTCCCTTGACCGTCCAGCCTGTTTTTCTTGTTTTTTTAACATAATTTATCTAGTGTTACATTTATTTAATGTATTCTTTCCTTTTTTAAACAGTTGGATGTTTGAATGTGAAGGAGATTTGGCTGCTATTTCTAGCAGCTCGAGCAAAGCCTGTCCTAATATGTCTTGTTTTCAGGTCTCTTATGAATGGATTGTACTTATTGTGAGTTTTAGCAAAAACAAAAAAATTAACATTTTTTACATTCTTGTTCCCGAAGAATTCTCGTGGCAGTTTTGTTTCTGGGTATATATGTATATATATATGCATGTATGCATGTATACATTATATATATATATATATTGCATATTTGTA
>NC_043000.1:106553444-106568444 GCF_006345805.1 Octopus sinensis | reverse complement strand
TGCAGGACTCTAATGTCACACTTGTATCGAGCTTTTATCAGGACTGAAGTAGTTACAGGCCTCAAAGAAGGCGACTTGAATTTACAATGCAGTTTTGGCAATGTTATATATGTGATGTCATAATGAAAAATTACAAAAACTAGCATTTGCAGTGAATTTGAATTCCTTAATTCTCCATTGCTCGTGTGTAGAGATAATGTAGTCCAAGATTGGTTACTTGTTTCCTTCTGATAATATACGAAGGAGTGCTGAAAAGTTCCTGGCTTTGGGTAAAAGAAAATACAAGAGGATAAGTTAATTATGATTTTATTAAACATATTTCCTTCTCAGATTCACACATTGTAACGGTTCTTCAGTTTTTCTAAGCCCTGTAAAAAAACTCGGAAAGTTGGGCCTCCAACCGGGCCTTACGCGAGACCCTTAAAGCCACCTTCAGCATACCCTCGTATACAGTAATTAGGTTTCACAACTTTTGAGTAATAATGCCACCCCACTCCAGTTAAGGATATTTTTCAAAGTATCTATTCATGAAATCAATGTATGTTTGACTCGAGATGTTTATGTTGCATTTTGATGACGCCTGTGTTTGAAATACAGATACTGCGTAGTCGAATGATTAGAAGTTCGCGAAATCTTGGGTTCGATCCTACTGTTTGGCCTCTCAGGCGAGTTTCGTTTACCATAGCCTCGGACCAACCCAAATCTTGTGTGTGTGTGAAACTGAGTAGATAAAAAGTGTGCAAAAGCCTGTCGGTTGGATTATATAAGTAATTCAAAGATCCAATTTTATTACATAGTGTCACATTGATTCTTCCTTTGAGTTACTTTAAATATACGCATGTCTGTGTAATACTCAGTCACTTTCAAACCAATTCGGTGAGCATATAGTTCAGTTGATCTCACAACTAACAGTGATACTGTCAGAATAAGAGTGCTTGGTCAAGGCTGATTTGGTGTTAAATTTCAGCAACAGCAGTACATATTTTGTTAAATATGGTGAAATATAACAAATTTGCTAAACGTGTGATTTGAACTCCTAAATGAAAACAACCTGTTTAGCCCCACCCTCTATCTTCTACGTCATCACCGACACCCACTTTGAATTTTTTTAACACAACATCTGCTTATGCAATATATGAATTGGTGGTTAAACAAGCCGAAACAATATATTAAACTGCAAGACTATATACTAATTCTCTGGTGGATGGCAGGGTTAGGGCGATATTTCTATTTTACTCTATTTCTAATCTGGATTCAAGTTAATGAACCGGCTTCTAATGGCTGCTCGATCTGGTATAAATAGCAGCCAAATTCTTATGAATTTACAAACTGCTTTCTTTAAAACAAAACAAAAAGGAAATGAAGACAACCTATTGAACAAGCTACTTTGAGTTCAACTACGTCTGAAACAAAATGGGATGGTCACGACTGGAAAGGCCTTTGTTCAGAAGCCTGCTCAGTTAGAGTTAGCCTGGATGTAACGTTCTCTCTAAATGTTCCCTCCCACTGAACGAAACTGATACTTTGAGTAAAAATATTTTAAGTTCAAAGCTAATGTGCGCAATTTAAACTTTAGTGCAGTTTACCAAGCACACTTTGATAAATTAAAATGAGCGATAACCTTTTGCTGTACGCGGTACGAATACAGCAACTATCGTGGTCGTGCACCCGCGCAGCTTTAGACGGATCTTTCTCAAGAAGTTAAACAATAACGGCAACAACAACGACATCTAAAATGGTAGCTTGTAATTTACATCGAATACTTCCGACATTTTATGTCACGTATTTTAGCTCGACAAACCATACCTAATTTGATTCACCACTAAAAATAAGTGTATATGCAGGCGAATGTGTGTACGTGTGTGTGTGTGTGTGTGTGTGTGTGTGTGTGTGTGTGTGTGTGTGTGTGTGTGTGTGTGTGAGTATGCATGCACGGGTGCAAACAAACTGCTTGTTTTTAATGTCTGTTACTTTGTTTTTAACTTTACATGGGAAAATCTAAACGAGAAAACCAGTTACTATTTACCGCCTACCATACTGCCGGAAATCAAACTACCAATACGTACGAGATCTAAATTTCTTCATTTATTTATTTTTCTTTAGTAATTTATATTCCACAGAAAACGAAAACATTTTGAAATAAACTATTCATAACCAGCTTCCATAGTTTTTGAAATTTTCATAACAATATAACGATAAAGTATTATTTAAATGTGATAACATTTTATTCAATTTCAAACTAGTACAGTAATAACTGTCATAATAAAACAAAATCTTTCAAATGATTGCTAATTGTCGTTCTGCCACAAGTCAGCTCTGACCGACTCTTAACCAGCCCTGATCGAGCTCTGATTTATGGGCTATAACCGTGATCTATACCCATGACCGGCCCTGATCGATCGATAATCCATGACCAAGGATCAGGACCGGTAACCTATAATCAGCCTTAGTTGATCTATGATCTATAGCCTACATTTAAATGTAGTCCAGTCGTAATTTTTGCATCTTCTGTCTACGTATTGTTCATACATTAGGCGCAGGCATGACTGGTTGGTAAAAAGTTTGCTCCCCAACCTCATGGTTCCGTGTTCAGTCCCACTACATGGCACCCTGGCCAAGGGTCTTCTAGTATAGCCCCGGGCTGACCAAATTGGTAGAAGGAAACTGAAAGATGTGTGTGTGTGTGTCCCATTACTGATTAACAACCAGTGCTGGTTTGTTTACGTCCCCGTAACTTAGCGGTTCGACAATAAGCTTACAAAATAAATGCTAGGGTCGATTCGTTCGACTACAATCCTTCAAGGCGGTGTACCAGCATGGCCGCAGTCTAATGATTGAAATAAAAGAAACATAAAAGAGGTCATTCCAGCCTAAATTATCAAATATTTTCTTTTTTAGAACAGCAGAGGTATGATTTGAGGAATATCTAACTGCTATTTTCACCAAGTCGAATGACCACTCCGGAGCTCATATTTTCAGGTAGTTGCCCTTATCCAGTATCCAGTAGTACTTGCCCTTACTCTGCTACTTAAATAGTTTTAATGATTTCTTAATCGAATCATCGTACCACCATTTGGTAAAGAGCTTGTCACATAATATTAGAAGGTATTGTATGGTAGAAACATTAGAATAGTTGGATAAATATTTGTTAGTGATGGTGGTAGGGAGGGGTTGTGCTCAAAAACTTCGTAAATATTCTGAGATGGAAGAGAGTGGTGCAACTTATGTTCCACATAAACATCCTTACGATAATTATTTACGCTGAGAGTCTTTTGTTCTAGGTTCAAATCTTGCCGTGATCGACTTCGTTGTTTATCCTTCAGAGATCGATAAAATGACTGCCATTCAAGTAAGAAATAGCATATGCCTCTCGTTTTCGACAAAACGACAAAAAAAGTATTTAACCAAGTCTGGTTTAAGCCATATTGTGTACACCTCACGCCTATCAAGAGATTTCTCTCGCCCTGATTTCCCAGTGCCTGATGAAATATTAGGTCTATACAACTACAAGAGACAACCGAATACGAGATTGTCGAATAAATTGGCTATTCTAGGCTCAAAAGTCATAATGGGTATCCGGTCTATTTTTAGGTTTGATGAATGGGCGTTGAGACCTATAATCGACGGTATCCCTACTCCTATCTCCCAAAATTTATGACGCGCTTATGTTAGAAACTACTTTTATAAGTAAACAACTGACCGCTTCTCTCAATGATTCACAGTTGCATGCAAATATTTAAGTTTACCTACTTCAGGTGCCATCATCTTGGGAGCATTTGTATTTCAGTTAGTTCGCGATTTAACCCCTCTTTCAAATTATTCTGTAGCTGTGTAGGCAATGTTTTAACCACTTCAGTTTATGCTTACTATCAACACAATGACTTTTCGAGTGAAGTGATGTCACAAATGGGCTTAGACAGAGACATGTGGTTAATAATTCCGCTTCTGAACTACATAGTTTCAAGTTCAATCCCAGCATGCGGCATTTTGGGTGAGTATCTTCTTCCATAACATTAATTCGCGTGAAATATGGTAAAGGAAAGTTATCAGAGAGATCATTCCTATTCTCTTGTGAGTGGGGCGGATAGATTTTATATGTCGCTGGGTTTAATGCTACCACTTATTATATCATGCTACCACTAAAGATAGCTATTAGCTATCTTTAGTAGGAGGTACTCTGGTTCAAGGATTTGGACAAGGTTACCAGCTTGAGGATATATTCCTCTCTACCTCCACCATTCCCGGAGACCCTGAAAAAGGTCACGGGGGTAGGAACTGCTCTTTCTCCTATGATTAAGAAAAAAAATATGTCGTTAGGTACGACAGCTGAGTTCAAAGTATAAATGCTTAGAATCGAGCTCAAACCAAGACTGAGTGGGGCTAAACAAAATAATAATGCCAGAGAAGGATCTTCTGTGTCATCACTCGACCTACCGTCTTAATAGGTGGGGGAGTATTTTGTAGTTCTAGATTCACTGTGACTGGAAAAATTCACAGAATAGTCACAGCTGGAACGCTTTTGGTCATAGATCTGCTCAGTCAGGTTCGGACTGAGGCTAAAAAAATGTATGCCTCACCCCACCACCTTTTTATTTCTTGTATATTTAAAGATATGATCCAACGAAGGGATTATATATGGTCACATGAAAGTCATCAATTCACACCACGGTGATTTAAATAAAGGATATATTAGACTTTAAACGAACTCCCTAATATACGAATTGTTATAATTCTAGCAGGAGATGTAACTTTGATCGTAGGTTTGCTCCATCAAGGCTGAAACAAGGCTAAACAACAGATAAATAAATATGGTAGCTGCAAAACACGGGAGTTATTGAAATGATTAATTCTAGAAGAGATCATGTTGAGTTCGAGAAATCAATGTCTATTGTTCTTCTTTGTGAAGAGAATTAGATATTGAATTAGGATTCAGTATTTAATGCTGACTCTTGACAGAGCAGCACTATGAAACAGATTTACACAAAATGTGGGTCCTACCTTTCATGACAACAATGTTACTATAATGTCCAGTAGAATATGTCATAGATATTAGCTTACATTGTGTGTAGTAATCAAATATAAATATAGTGCTATTTTTATATTATCTTTGTTGACAGGAAAATAAGAAATCAACCATTCTAGTTTCAATCTTGTATCGGGATTTCATCTGTGACTGTGTACCCTCTTTAACTATTTCATAGAGGTACTACTCATCACTTTATAAGTGATGGCTTACGTAAATTGGATAGATTGATCTGCATACGTTAATGCATTCTGACAGTTAGTTCAATTAATATATTAGAGGCTTGTTACGAGTATTGCTACAATTCAATGCTATACTAATGATCATATCTATACACTATAATCAACACTGTATAAATAGACAGATAGATAGATGTCCATATATACAATATTGTCGTAGGCAGTAAAAGGGAGTTATCAACCGGATTAACTTCAGTCCTTTGTTCGGATTTCATCAGCAATTGAGTCGACGATATATATATATATATATATATATATATATATATATATATATATATATATAATATATATATATATATATATATTATCCGATTCATAACTATATATATATATATATATATATATATATATGCGTACATATATATATATATATATATATATATATATATATATATATATATATATATATATATACATATATCAAATTAAATAAATTTAATCCTAAATCTAATTTTTCCCTAGAAGTTTGGATTTACTCCCTAATATTATTATATATATAAAACATAAAATGGAGATAGCATTGATGAACAACAATTGCAATTATTATTTATTGATAACTTACAAAAAGACTGCATCCCATTTAACAGCTGTTTCTGCTGCCAATGTTCTTTTGAATTACCATTATGAGGCTAAGAGAATATTTATCATAGTTAGTAATAAAACCAATTTGAATCATGGAGCTTCAATCAGAGTGGAAAATAAATAAAAATAAGAGACAAGAAAAGACGAAGGAATGGTTGAATATGATGAGAGTTATGTCATGTTGCGTGTAGAGCTACTGGACGATAAGTAAATGACCAAAATTTAAAATAAATGGGGTATTTGGTGGGATATTCCTATGTACGGTGGTGGGGTAGCATAGGTTAGAAAGGTAATGGCTATCTACGCAAATAGGATAGGTCAAAGGAGTAGTAAAGTGTTAGTAATAATAATTATATATATATTAATCCTCTTTCCTTCCTTTTCTGAGCGTCTGATAATACAATACTTGTACCACGTCCTCGCGTTATTGTTTTTTTCTTGTTCGTTCTTTGTTTGGATTCACTGTATGTGTGTGTGTGTGTGTGTGTGTGTGTGTGTGTGTGTGTGTGTGTGTGTGTGTGTGTGTGTGTGTGTGTGTGTGTGTGCGTGCGTGTGTGTGTGTGTGTGTGTGTGTGTGTGTGTGTGTGTGTGAAGGCACATGGCTCAGTGATTAGAGCGTCGAGCTTACAATCGTGAAGTTGTGAGCTCGAATCGCGGACCGGGGTGCGTGTTGTGTTCTTGAGCAAGACACTTTATTTTACGTTGCTCCAGTTCACTCAGCTGTAGAAATGAGTTGCGACGCCACAGGTGCTAAGCTTTATCGGTCCTTACCTTTCCCTTGGATAACACTGGTGGCGTGGGGAGGAGAGGCCGGTACGCATGGGCGACTGTTGGTCTTCCATAAATAACCTTGCCCGGACTTGTGCCAAGGAAGGTAACTTTCTAGGTGCAATCCCATGGTCAGTGTCGTGACCCAAGGGGGTCTCAGAATATTTATATATATATATATATATATATATATATATATATATATATATATATATATATACATATATACAACTACATGTCGAGCGTCATTCTAAAGTCAGTGTCTACGAACTTAAAAAGATTTTCCTGCTTTTTCCAGTTTATTCGAAACAGGCAAACAGAATCTTAATGTATTTTAGACAGCTTTGTTGACATACATTATATTCATTTCTTTGCCTGAGAGATGTTGCACAAAACGTTTATTAGCAATTGTTTAGTCAGTCATTTCACAACAGGAATTCGTACACAGAAGAAAATACAGAGGATTCAAACTTTAGATAAAATGATGAGTAAACAGAATAAAACAAAAACAAAGGTGCGGTCGGATCCAATGACATTATCTATATTTTCACAATTCTCTCGAAAGAAGTTTAACGCTAATTCTAAAGTATTTATTTTAAGCGCCTTTTCTTGGCGTCTTTTTTCTTTTCCTTGCAGTATAATGGTGATTTACTCTATTCTCAGATGTAATGACTTTGCAGGAGATTGACACTCATAGTTAAAAAAAAATAGACCCATGTGATTGCCTCAAAACACTGGAAGATTGTTTAGAATACATCTCTTTATCGCTACGCAAACATATTCAGCATCTTGTATATTCGTTTAATGCTGTTATTCCATTATACAGTAAATTAGCCTGTCGATTTCTTACAAACCAGAGAAGGCATACATGTGTATGTGTGTATACATACTCACTCACACACATATGCATGCATACATACATACATACATACATACATACATACATATATATATATATATATATATTATATATATATATATATATATATATATATATATATATATATATTATAAGGTGTTTTATTGAAAACAAGACAGTGTTTTATATTAAGTTTGGTTTGTTTGTCTGCTTTTTCATATTTCCTTATGAGTTCTTTGAACTTTGCTTGAAGTGGCAAAGTTCTTAGGTTCATTAACCTTTCTAGACTGTGAATGGCCTAGTAGTTTGGGTGCTGCACTGACGATCGCTAGATCGTGGTTTCGATTCCCCAGTCGGTGTGTGTGTTGTGGTCTTCAACAAAACACTTCATATCGCGTTGCTCCAGTCCATTCAACTGTAAATGGGTAACCCTGCGATGGGCTGGTTTACCTTTCAGGTGCTCACTGCCCTCCACCAAGGCAATAGCATCGATGGATGTTCTACTTTAGCGATATAGAGAGGATTAGTGGCGGAGAGGTGCAACGACGATGTCCTCGTGGAGAACCTGGACGTCGACGAAAGCAAACTGGCTAGTCTCTTCCGGAAGACTTTCCAGTCGTGGACTACTATGGATAATTTCCGGATGTATTTGGCCTGGCAGTGCTACCGGGAAACTACGGATTCAAGATAAGCTCTACAGAAACGGATGTGCTGTCAGACAGGCTCGTCCAAGGTGCGCGTAGAGCGACAAAACCGTTCTGCATGCGTTTACGCAGTGTCCGTGCATTGCTGATTTGTGGAGTTTTGTCAAACTGCTGCTGTTGCGTGTGGAACAGATCCGTCTGTCGGCCGAGTCCATAGTGATGATTGCCCCGCTGCCCTCTTTTAATAGGGCAGGCAATGCAGTTTTCCTTTGATAGGTGACTGTGACAAAAGAGGTTGTCTCGTGGACGAGGTTGAAAGGAATGAGGACCGGGATATTCCTCTTTGGTAGAGCCCTCATCAACTTTTTCAAGTTTCACTTGAAAAGGAAAGTGAGGGTGGAGAGGGAGGTGCTGTCCTCGAGTGAATTTATTAAAAGGTGGGTGAAAGTTGCGAAAATGGCTAGGGTGGATGGTGCCACTCTAGGTGTAGACCTATAAGTGGGGGGAAAGGAATTGGAGAGGGCACTTGTCTAGGGAGTGCAATCCACTGGGAGCTGTGTTTTATGCTTATTTCTTCTATCCATCTGTTTAGATCTTTAGAGATAGTTCCCAATGTACCTCTAACTACTGGGATACATTTTACCCGCACTATCCATAGTCTCTGTAATTCTATGGCTTGATCCTGGTACTTTGCTATTTTTTTCTATCCCTCTTATATTGATTTTTTCATCATTTTGGACTATAAAGTCAATTATCTGGCCCATTCTATTCTCTTTCTCTACTACTAGCTTCAGGCCTTCTAGCTTCTATTACTCTGTCAGTCTGAATGTTAAAGTCCCACAATATCTTGTATTTCTTACTTTCTAGTACTTTACTAGGTTCATGTTCATACCATTTATCAGTATGTTCAAACCCTAGCTTTCTACATAGCTCCCAGTGGATTGCACTCCCTAGATTGTCATGTCTTTTCTTGTAGTCTTTCTGTGCCAGAATGCTACATTCACTTACTATACGAGTAACGCTTTCCTCTTCTACTTTACATAATCTACATTAGGAATCTATTATTATTATTATTATTATTATTATTGTTATTATTATTATTATTATTATTATTATTATTATTATTATTATTATTATTATTATTATTATTATTGTTGTTGTTGTCATTTACTTTTAATCTACATGTTTGATGCAATCACTTGCCGGGGCACACCCAGCGCCCTAGGGCAAGTGAAGGTTAAGAGTTGATGAAATATAGCTGAAAGCTTGGGGAGGGGAAGTAGAGAAATATCTCCATGTAATACAACACAAACATTTACATTGATAGGGTTTTTCTAAGGATGTGGGCAGTACTTGTTAGCACAATCTTTTGGATTTCCTTGAGACATGGTTCTCCAGGGATATTGTCTAGGTGTTTCTGACATCCCTTTTTTATCATACCTAGGACACCTACAATAACAGGAACAGTTTTTGTTTTAAGATTCCACATCTTTTGTATTTCGATTTCCAGGTCCTTATATTTACTAAGTTTGTCAAATTCCTTTACAGATATTTTTATCAGTGGGGACGCTTACCTCTATTAGTCTGCAGGTATTTTCTCCCTGTCTTTAACAATTATGTCTGGTCGATTAGCCTTGATCGTTCTGTCAGTGTTGACTGGAAAATCCCAGAGGATGGTGACATTTTTACCTTCAACAACTGGCTGAGGATGGTGTTTATACCAGTTAGCAGGAGTGCCGAATTTGTAGTGTTTACATATCTTCCAATGTATATACTGTCCTACCCTGTCGTGGCGATTTTTGTATTCGTTTGGTGTCAGCTCAGGACATCCCGAAACGAGATGGTCTATTGTTTCGTCAAATGTGTCGCAGAATCTGCATTTAGGGTCAGTACCGTTTCGGAGAACGTTAGCCTGATAATTTCTGGTAAACAAGCTTTGATCTTGTGCTGCCAGTATGAAGCCTTCAGTCTCTGCTTTCAATCCTGAACTCTTCAGCCACTGATGGGTTGTTGCTTGGTCTACATCAGCATTTTGGCTTCAGAGAATATATTGTCCATTCAGGGGCTTCTGGCTCCACCGCATCTCAATTTGATTCTGCCCGTTCTTTTTTGCAGTCTGCTTGATTCGCTTTGCTTGCTTGGTAGCAGTGGTTTCCGGCTCTTCATCTGATTCAAGGTTAATGTCTAGTTCCCTTTCGAACTTATAAGCTTCCTTGAAAATACTGCTTTTTGCTGCTTTCATGTTCGCACACAAGTCGCAGCATCCAGTCCTTTGTACTAGATAGGTACCTGTTCATTCCTACAGTGGAGGTCTTATAGTACAGCTCTAATTGTATCATTCCTCTCCCCCCCCCGCTGCTTCTAGGTAGGTACAGGCGGTCTACATCTGCCTTAGGGTGGTGCACGTTCTTGGATGTCAGTAATTTTCTTGTCTTCCTGTCCAAGCGTTGGAGTTCCGTAGGGTTCCAGTTAATGATGTTAAAACTGTACTGGACTACTGGAAGTGCCAGGGTGTTAATGGCCTCAATGCAATTTTTGGAGTTGAGTTCAGTCTTCAGTACAAGCCTTATTCTCCTATAGTATTCCTTTCTTATTTTTTCCTTTATAGTAGCATGATGTATACCATCTCCTTCGTTGTTTCCTAGGTATTTGTAACTTTCTTGTGGGTCAAGTTCCTTGATGGTAGTGTCAATATCTAATTTAACAGAAGCTGTTTGCCTGAGCTTGCCTCTTACAAAAGTTGCTTTAGCACACTTATCAAGGCCAAAATCCATTCCGATATCATTGCTAAACTCTTTAACAGTTGTTAGCAGCCCTTCTAGCTCTTGGTCATTCCTGGCAAACAGCTTTAGGTCGTCCATATAGAAAAGGTGGTTTATCAACTTACTAAAAACTTTGTACCCATATCTGGTACTATCCAATTCGTTTGAGAGTGGGATCAGTGCCATGCAAAAAAGTAATGGAGAGAGGGAGTCACCTTGAAAGATGCCTCGTTTGATGTTGATGCTGTTGGACTGGCTCATCCCATTACTATGGCTTAGCAAGAGACGTGTGTTCCACATGGTCATGCTATTCTGTAAGAATTTTGAGATGACAGGAGAGATCTTGTATATCTCAAGGGCCTTGAGTATCCATTTATGTGGGACACTGTCAAACGCTTTCCTGTAGTATATCCATGCCATACTCAGGTTTTTGTTTTTGCTCCGGCAATTCTCTACAATCATTCTGTTTATGAGCAATTGATATTTGCACCCATAAGAGTTTCTTTTACAACCTTTTTGAGCTTGTGGAAGGATAGAGTTTTGTTCAAGGAAAGCGTACATTCTCTCCGTTATTATGGATGTGAGGATTTTGTAGGTGGTGTTGAGACATGTTATTGGCTGGTAATTCTTTGGGCTTTTTTGTGTCTTCGGTTTTAGGTAATAGGTAGGTGGTTCCTTCAGCCAGCCAAGCAGTTATTTGTTCTGGCTTCTGAATAACATCAGACAGAGATGCAGCGAGATTTTCGTGTACCTCTGTCAAACAATTCAGCCAGAAGTTAGGGATCCGATCCAGTCCTGGGGTTTTCCATTTATGAGCCTTCCTAATACTTCTACCTTAGCTCCTCTATTCCTATTGCTTCCCATTTCTGTTCTTCAAGTTCATCCAGTCTCTCTTTCTCACGTTCTATCCAGTCAGCCTCAGCATTAAACTCTTTTTCGTTACTCCATACCTTCTTCCAGAACTCCTCCACTTCCTCATCTTAGGTGGATCTTCTATGTGTATTTTACTTTTGCCAATTTCCCAATAAAATTTCTTTGCATCTGTCTTAAAAAATTTATTTTGTCGATAAAATTTGTTTCTTTTGTCATACCTTCTAAGCCGTTGGGCTTTCAACTGTATCCGTTGTTTCAACAGTTCCTTAGTTGCAGGGAGGTTTATGAGGCTTATTATTATTATTATTATTATTATTATTATTATTATATTATTATTATTATTATTATCATCATTATCATCATCATCATCATCATCATCATTATTATTATTATTATCAATATTATTATTGTCTTGTTGGCATGCGAGAACTTGTCTTAGATTCGCTTAGGGGAATTTGAATTATTACTAAATTTTACTTTGGAGAATTATTTTCCCAACAAATGACTTTGGCCTATTTCAATGTCCACCTCAATTACCTTGGAGCGGAAAAATAAGGTTTGTTTATGCAAGCATTCGTATACCTGTGTTTCAATACGGCTTTTTTAGTCTGGGGAAACCGTAAGAGGTTGTAACCGCGAAGACGTTGGCAGCATATACACCGCCGAGAGTTTCGAGTATGATTTTTCCAAATTATGGAAACAAAAACGTGCATTTACAAAGATGTGACTAACAAAGAATGTTGGCACCTAAACAAGCCGATACAATTATAAATAGACTTTATAAAATACTTTGAGAAAATGACAATTCCACCAGCGAGTCGTTACTCACTGCAGTATATACAAGTGGCGATTACATAAATTTTCAGAACGGAGACTGTCACAACAGCATGGCTATTGTTAGCAGCCAGAGAGAGCCAATAAACAGAGGTTGGCTCTCCGAAAAATAAATAATAACCTGGAAAATGTTTCTTAGGAAGTTCTAACTTATCAAAGACAGACCAAAAAGGAAATGACAATACTTCTACCTATCGAAATAACAATACTTCAACGTGTTGCAAAACAGAAGGGCTTTCAATATTCCATCAAGGGAGCAGTTAAAAGAAGCCCTGTCTGATGCGTAGAACAATGTTGTTTCTATCGAACGGCCAAGATATATGTGTGTCTGGCCTGCAAAACTGAAGATGAGATAAGATAAATTGGAGAGTCACACATATGCCAATATGCCAAATGATACAAAACATGGAATTATGTAATATAAAAATCACAGCAAGATACTCGCCATCTTTTTATAACAGTATGGGCAGGTGGTGAGTGCTGGGTTGCCATCAAATGAATGTAGTTATATGGAGTTATGTGGGGTTCGCATGGACATACAGATCGTAAGGACTCCAAAATATCACAGAACATTCTCGAAGATGTACTACTCCATTGTCGGTGCAGAGAGAAAGGTGATAATCATTACAGTACAGGGCAGAAACCCCAATGTTGAAGTAAGGGCCATTTTAGGATTTTTCTGCCCAGATAAAATAGCCAGAGAAAGTGGGACAGTGAGAAACATTGGCGGTCAGAGAACAAGAACGACATTAACAACAACGGCTTACGGAATCTGTGGTTTCTAGAGTATCAATAGTTACATCACTGGTTTCAGTTCCAAGGCTAATGAAAGAAATTTGCTTTGTCCTCAATACCAGAACTCGACAGTAAGAAGTTTCCTTCTCCGGCCATAACGATCAGCACCACCCCATGTCTTGTGACTGTGGTGAGGAGGTGAATGATAGGTGGGTGTTGTAAACTATCGTGGTAAGGCGGGGAGGAGAGAAAAAAGAACCAAAATTATACTGAACCAAGACAGAAAACTAAGAATATGGGAAAAGGAACTCATCTCATAACAAAGTTCAGTCTTTCGATCACCAACGAGTGACTGATAGGCAAACAGAACGGACTACAGAAATAATAGATAATGTGCAAACTAAAAAAGATATGGGCTTTGACTATATGAAACTAGCAATCTGTGACTATATGAAACTTACAATCTGTGACTAATCTGCAGATTGATAATAAAAACCAACTTCACAGTTTATGAATAATAAAACCTTAGCTATCAAAACATAGGCCCTTTCTTACCCACCCCAACACCTGAGTTGCTTACAGATATTTTTGAAACTGAACGGTTTTAGTATATAGATACAGAGAACATTGAAACAGAAAATCCTCGGGGGCTTAAGGTGCCTTGATCAAACCCAGCTGACGGTTTCTCATTGGATAATACTGGCTCGGTTACTTGAAATTAAATCAAATAAGGCTAGGTTGCCATTATTTAATTTTATTTTATACTAGCAGTAATACCCGTCGATGATCGGGTAATTACTTTTACTTTTTCTGGGGAGTCACATTCAAAGTGTTATTCTATATAGAGAGATTTACTCTTCCTGTATGTGTGTATTTCATAAGAAAAAACTTAATAATTGACGTAGAAAAAAATATCAATTTCATACACGAACTCATGTTTGTTTATTATATGATAATAATAAGTGAGTTTTATATATCAATACAGTAATGCCAATTATATAATAGACAAGGCTTTGGTCGGCACGGAGCTGTAATTGCCTACCAGTGAGATTGAACCCAAGGCGACATGGCTAGAAAGCAAGCTTCCCAACCACACAGCCACGACTATAAAGAACAGATGCATTTTGGATAATATACTTCTTGATAGAATATGCTTAACAAAAAGATGAGATGTTTACAGCGAGAAGACCTTCGATTTTAATATTTACTTGAGCAACGTAACAATTAACAACGCTACACCAAATAGAGTGTTCCAGAATTAAATATGTTTCAATGAAATTGAGCAAATTTTTAAAAAACTGACAGAATTTTATGTTTATTACTTAATTATAATACCAAAACAAATCGATTTATAAATTTTACGTCAAACTTTTATTGAAAATTTTCTACATATCTGTATCCCTGCATACTTCAAATGTCTCCTTAATGTTGTGAAATGCATTTTGAAGCATTTCAGGAGTTAGCTCCTGCACTGCTAACTGAATGTGTTCTTTAAGCTCAGCTAAACGATGGCTCCATCTTGGGGATGGAGGTAAAAAAAAGTAATTGCTACCAAATTGAAAAAAGCTGTCGTGGACAAACAAGAGGGGTCCAACAGGAATGAAAATAAAATTATAAACAAAATTCAAAATTTAAACACTCTTAGCACATATTAAACATGATAAACATAAATGTGTTTTAA
>NC_043000.1:106523444-106548444 GCF_006345805.1 Octopus sinensis | reverse complement strand
TGAGATTTTTGACAGCCAAAGGAGTTGCGAATAACTTCGGTAAGTAATGTTTGAAGAGTAAAATGAAAATAGAGCAGAAGAATAAATTAACAATGAAAGGTATTTCTCGTTATTATGTGTACTGTTAGCATCTTCGCTGTTGTGTATCGTTATTGAGTATTGTCGAGTAAAATATAATGATTATGTGGTAAGTATATTTATGTATGTAACCAAAACTGAAACATTTTGAATCAATTTAAAATTACTTTTAAAAAATCATTAAAATTCCAGTTTTAATAAATTTCAAAGAATGTTGCTATTATTGTATATTTTAAACACCACTTTTGCTCGAAATCTACAGCTTTCATACTCTGCTATCACCGTTCTTATAGGTTCCCCCACCCCATATCTTTAAACTTAGATTCCTTTCTTTGCTATTTCTACCCACTACTCTAGCATACAAAGATTTTCGTTTTTATAACAATATTATTATATCAATTATAATTTAAAAGGAAAAATGAAAATATATATATTTCATTTATAGAGAGAATATCATTTCGAAATACTTCCATATTTGACAATTTTTACTAACACTATTCTATATTTAAGAGATGAGGTATTATGTACATTATTTACTTTTGACGGATATTTGTCCTCAGCTTGTCACTCCCGAATTGCCCACAGGCATATGGCGTAGTGGTTAAGAGCACGGGCTTCTAACCCCAAGATTCCGAGTTCGATTCCAGGTAGTGACCTGAATAAAATCATCGAAAAATACCTCAAGAATGAGAACCCAGGTTCGAAATTTCCCCAAGACACTTGCTGGAGGGTATATCAGCCGAAACGTTGTGTTAACAGCAAACAAGATGAGGACAAATATCCGTCATATGTAAATAATGTAATTTTTACTAAATATTTTAAAGCTATTTCGCTATTTATTAATTTTGAAAAGGATTCTGTACGATAAAGTTATTTCACTATATATTTGTTTCAGCTTTTCTTATAGATATTTAAAAGTAATTGAAGAGTTATAGCATATTTCAACATTTTTCTTTTCTTTCTTTTTTTTTTCTCTTTTTTTTTTTCTTCGATTCTCTCATAAACCTTATTTCAGAAAAATTTCCGTCTCCCTCTCAATTTTCGCAATTTCATAAAGTTGCACTTCGTTTTAAGTTAGGAAAGGACACATTAAACAATGCAGTCCTGTATATATAAAAAGGTGAGAGAGAGTATACACTCTACATAAACCAGGAGAAACATTTTGTGGGGGCACATAGCCTAGTGGTTAGAGCAGCGGACTCGCGGTCGATGGATCGCGGGTTCGAATCTCAGACCGGGCGATGTGTGTGTTTATGAGCGAAACACCTAAGTTCCACGAGGCTCCGGAAGAAGGTAATGGCGAAACTTCTGCTGATTCTTTCGCCACAACTTTCTCTCACTCTTTCCTCCTGCATTTTGCAGCTCACCTGCGATGGACCGGCAGTTGGGAACCAGGCATGGCTCGAGAAGGAACAAACTAGGAGAAACACTGCCTACCCGGGTCAGTGATTCCTAGAAGTAATAATGATCACTAACAGAAGCGCAATACCACAAAATTAGAGGTAAGGGCTTAGGCGATCAAACCGACTACAGTATCTAACTGGTACTTTATTCTTCTCTCCTCAGAAGAATAAAAGGTAGCGTTGACCACGGTTGGGTTTGAACTCAGAAAAAAAAGCGACATAATTAAATACTACAAGCCTCTCGTTCTACAATTCCTGTCAATCCATTTTCGAACAAAGAGATTACTACAGAACTAACTCATCATCCTTGATGCATAAATGAAGCTTTAAATGGAGTCAGTGAAGGGGCCTTAAAGTGGGCTCTCAACCTGCTAGAAATAGTGATCACATCTCCCTCAAATATAACCCCTACGTTGTCCAAAATAAAGAACATTATATTCAAAAGGAAAAAAAGATGAATTGGTCACGATTGAAATGCATTTGGTAAGCGGTCGACTTCGGGTTAAAAACAACTTTCTTTGAATAGATAATATTGATACGAACATCACAGTGAAACCGAATCCGATGATCTGTATCGGCAAATGGCAAATTTTCATATAAAGAAAGCGGACGATTTCCAGTATTGTGCGCGCGTGTGTGTGTATGTATGTGTGTGTGTGTGTGTACGTGCGTGCGTGCGTGTGTGTGTGTGTGCGTGTGTGTGTGAGTTTGCGTAAATTTGTAGGTGGCAAAAAAAGTAGCAGCTGTCGAATACTCACCCACTCTACACACGTGTATTTGTGTGCACATATATACATATTTATTTATACATTTAGATAGATAGATAGAGAGAGAGAGAGAGAGAGAGAGAAAGAGAGAGAGAGAGAGATGAGGAGGGAGGGAGGGAGACAGATCCACTGCCAGTATTGATGCAAATGGATTGATCACCTGCCAGATTTGTATACCTAATAGACGGGAGTTTTGGCAAAGAGAATGATAGACAACACAGACAAGGAAACGGCTAACGGAAAGCATGTCATACAAACTATCAGAACTTTGCACACTTCATTAAAACTATAAGCACTAGGATCAACATCATACACAAATACATGAACTGTGACTAGACTGCACATGTGTGTGTGTGTGTGTGTGTGTGTGTGTGTGTGTGTGTGTGTGTGTGTGTGCGCGTGAAGGCGCGTGGCTTAGCGGTTCGGGTATTCTGCTCACAATCGTAAGGTCGTGAGTTCAATTCCCGGCAACGCTTTGTGCACTTGAGTAAGACACTTTATTTCGTGTTGTTCCGGTCCACTCGGCTGGCAAAAATGAGTTGTACTTGTATTTCAAAGAGCTGGCCTTGTCACATCCAGCGTCACGCTGAATCTCCCTGAGAGTACACGTATCTGTGGAATGCTCAGCCACTTGTACGTTAATTTCACGAGCAGATTGTTCCGTTGATCGAACCTACTGGAACCCTCGTCTTCATAACCGACCAAGTATATGTATATGTATGTATGTAATTGCTGGATATTTCGTCTTTATATTGCAACAATTAGTTTCGCCACAGCATGGCCCTTCGGGTAAAAGTATTTTATTTCTCTTTATATATTGATACTTAAAAGAATGAAAGGAAAAAACACGTTGTGTTTCAGTAGCTCTGTATTTTATTTTGAATACGTGTGTATTCCGTTTAAACGAGCTATTGTGTTTTCGTTAAAAGGGCCTGATGTACGTATGGACAGGTCAGCATGCGTGTTGAAACAGTGTAGGCTTATGTGCATGTGTATTTGTATGTTGTTTCACTACCTTGAAAAATCAGAATATACCATCGCGGTCGTGGATATGTGGTATGGCACAGACTGGTTAAAATGAATAAATATAAACAAATCTATTTGTGCACGTTGGTGACGCTTGAATAACGCATCGTCCTATTTCCCATTATTTCAATGAAATAGGTGGCGCTTATTTTCTCGATACAAGAGAATAAACACTGAAAGCAAATGTAGTAGCCTCTACATAGTCACTAGACTCGCTGGAAACAGTAGCCAAATCTCTCTCGAATCACAAAAAGGGAAGATAAATTAGAAACCGTAGTCCATAGCCTGAAGTCAAAATGGTCACAACAAAGTTCAACTTCACTAGAATGACAACAACAAGCGTTGGTCATCGGTTTCGATTCCTAATTTCAAATGCTACTGTATCTTCACTTGTAATCTTGATTGCAAATTTTGGCACAAGGCCAGCAATTCCGGGTGAGGGAGTAAGTCGATTACAACGACTCCTGTGCTCAACTGTTACTTATTTTATCGACCCCCAAAAAGGATGAAAGGCAAAGACAACCTCGGCGGAATTTGAGCATAGTACGTAAAGACGGACGAAATACCGCTGTTTTGCCCTGCGTGCTAACGATTTTGCCCGCTCGCTACCTTAAAAACTTCCCAATATGTCACGTAGTGAGATTGAACCCGGAAACCTTTGGTCGGGAAGCAAACATCTTACCACACAGCCACGACATACAAGTAATGTTAATATCTAAATCTAATTCTTAAAAAGAAGTAGAAGTTAAGTAAACAGATTTAGAGCTTTATAGGCTAAGGGATCAGTGACTTCGAATACCTTGAATCCCATATTGATATGTAAGAGACAAACCTGGAGTACGTGTAACAAGCGTCACCACATTTGACTATCAAGTATCTCAATCAACAAAGCTAGCCATCTTCATTATATGTATACAAAGAATTTTTTTTATCTTTTGCTTGAAGAAACCTAGACTATGAAGAAAGAGCTTCAAAATTGACTTGGTGGTACATGCATCAAACTTCGGAAGAGGGCTCAAAACATCCTAACGCATGAACTCAAAACCATTTTACTCCTTTCTATTATCGTCGCTCAAAGCAAAGAAAGTATCGCTGGCTATTACTATCGTTCTGAAAACCTGGAGATTTACACACTGATTAATAGAAAACGAAAACCACTCGACTACATTAGGGTTATGTACAGAAGCACATAATATGAGATTGAAGCCACCCAAACATTTTTGGAGGACAGAGATTTCTGGTGGAGGTTGGTGGAATGTATCTCGGTTGCAACGGTTTGCAGAAGAAGAAGAAGAAGAAGAAGAAGAAGAAGAAGAAGAAGAAGAAGAAGAAATCAGATCTCTTCTACATCTTATGCAACGCGCACCCCAGCTCCATCCTGTTATCGGTGTTACGAACCAAAAAATGGCACTTTGGACATAACTGAACGCATTCCTAATAGAAAATTGTGAATTGCATTTTTTTTCATGAAATGAACATTTCTGTTTATATATTTGTATTATATATATCTTTGTTTATATATACTTGTGTTTATATATTATGTATATAGGTATGTGTGTTTGAGTGTTTTTCCCGTGTATTTGTTTTGGGGTTTTTTTTGCATTTTTTGTGCACTTGTATGTATAGTTAATTCATGTGTTTCTTTGTTTTGTTTTAAATACAGGTATTTGGAGTGTGTGTGTGTGTGTTTGTATGTGTGTTTGTAACATTTGTTTTTTGTGGGTGTATCTGTATGTATTTGTGGTTGTTTTTCTTGAGTTTGAATTTGAGTGTGTTTGTGTGAGTTTTCATATCCGTTTTACGCGTTCATGTGTGTATGTGAGTGTGTGTGTGTGTGTGTTTTGTGAATGTTGTTTTTATGTGTATTTAATGTGTATGTATATGCGTGCATGTATCATTTTTTGAGGAACATGAGTTTCTAAAAGAAGGAATGCGAAACCGCGAGAATTTCTTTTTAATTAATATTTCTCTGTGTTTAAATAGAAAACAAAAACCTTTAAAAGAAACAAGATTACAAAAAAACTAAAAATAATAATGATAAATAACCTACTTTTGTGTTTAATAAAATTGTTTTATTTTCAAGATTTCCAGGTAACTTGAGGAGATGACAGAGCACTTTTAGAATGGCGTGTATGTTTGTACGTGTGTGTGGTAGAGAAAGATCGTTTTAGAATAGAGACTTGTGTACGTGTATGTATTTGTGTATACATGTACTTGTGATGTACGATTGACTTTTAAAATGATAATGTGTGTGTATGTAAGTTTGTATAGATGAGAAAGATTTTAAACATAGTGGCTTGTTTATACGCATGTCTATATATGTGTGTTTGTATATATGTTTGTATATATATATGTGTGTGTGTGTGTGTGATGTGTAGATAATTAGAAAGATCTTTTAAAATAATAACATGTGTATGTGCATGTGTATGGAAATGTATGGACGGGACAGACCTTTAAGAATAAAGAGGTGTAAAGAGTGTGTGCACACGCTTGTGTAAAGAGTTATGCATGAGAAAGAGACTAAGATTAGTGACTTGTATGAACACTTATATGTGACATAATCGTTAGCATATCGGACAAAATGCTTAGCGATATATCCTCCGGTTTTTTACGTTCAAAGTTCAAATACTACCGTGTGTTTGAATGTTGAACGAAGTCCTTCGCAATATTCAGAGTTCAAATTCCAAGTAGGTCAATTTTAGCTTTCATTTTTCTGGTGTCAATAAAATATATTAGTTAAATAATGGTGGCAGGGAACAATCAGTTCCCTGCCACCATTATTTTTTCTTATACCTATAGTAGAAACGATTATTCTGGATAAAATAAAACGTGGGAGCTGCGGTTCCGATTCGAACACAACACTCTAAATAGCAATATGCAACATCCCAATAGTGTATAACTTACTAGTTTTATGACTTAGCCAAGGCGGAAGAGCAATGTTCATGACATCTTTACAGATAGGGGAAAGAACAAAATCATCCTCAAACCGGAAACCTGACTCGAATGCTCACAACATATTGGACTCTGCAAAAGGTACTCAAGAGATAAGTGTAGGGTTAAACTGGGAAGAATTAAGAAAAGTTTTCTACATTAAATGGCATCAATACAGAGCTTCCAATCCCTTTTTACTTTTGATATTGTTATATTAAGGCCAAGAACAAAGGTCTTTTTATTTAGGTGAGTGATAAAATGAAATGGGTTGTGTAGTTCATGCATTTCCCAACTACATTAACAGTGAAATAACTTCAGTTACAGAGTGAAACTGCCATCACAGGTATTGTTCTTCCTGGAGTGTATCTCCCATATATAGCACAGTGCTAATTACCTACACATGTAAAAGAATAATTAAAATGATTAATAATGGATGAAGTTCTACTTTTAAAAAACAATTTCAGTCTCCAGTGATCTCAGGAAATGCTTCTAATTTATTACTCTCGACATTAAATTACTAACGCCTGCCAAAATAGTTTTTTCTTGCGATTTTATTCTTCAGCATGATTTCGTCAAATGGGTGAAATCTTTTTTAGAAACGAGAATAAATTCATGCAGTTCCATGACATTCTGCCGAGTCGTTTATTTACGCAATGCAATTTCTTCAACTGAAAGAGAATTTTACTTCCCGTGTGCAGGTTTTCGCGTCAAGTAACAACAGATCATCACTGGATGCAGTTTTTACAGACAAACAAAATAGATACACACCCACATAGATACATCAACTCACATGAACACTTTACCTCCCTCTCTCTCTCTCTCCTCTCTCTCTCTCTCTCTCTCTCTCTCTCTCTCTCTCTCTCTCTCTCTCTCTCTCTCTCTCTCTCTCACACACACACACACACACACATGCACACAAATCCAAACATAAGCATTTTCTGTCTCCCTGTTTATTCTCTTGTCTTATTTTATTCTCATTTCCATTCAAATATTCACGTAAGCCTACTTATTCTCACATTCCCACTCGCTCAAATGTTTTAAGTCTACTCACCATCTCAAACACAAAGACTCTGCTCAAATATGGAAATACACAAACACATAAACATACATACACACACACACATACACACACACACATACACGCATAAACATACACACACACATACATACAAAAATACATATGTGCATGCATGCATGCATATATTCATAAATACGCGCAAATACACGCCTACACATTCATACATGCTGCTGCATCTCTTCGTTGTTTTTAAGTTGTTTCCCTGCAATATATTAATTAGAAATATTTTCAAATGTAATTCACTCCATGTTTGTTGCCAATATACAGATAAGCAACGAATATTTTTATGCCGTTAATGATTTCTTTTCATTGTATTATTTTACAAATCTCGCTGGTGGTGTTCCTACTTCTTATGGAATCTACTTCACACTTATTTAAATGTTGTTCGACCAAAGCTGAACACAATGCTACTGACTTTGCGAATGCACAATCTCTATTGTAAACCTATAAGGTCATCAGAAACCTTTTATATTAGAGTGTTTTTCAACAGCTGTTCCGTGGTTTGTTGTGTTACATTTACACATGATGTTGTTGGGGCTGTGTCCCTATTTGTTGAGTGTCACCTTCACTCTGCCAAATCCTTCTCATTTAATTCAGACCATTCCACTTTGCTCAGTTTGCATCCAGACTTGCAAGTGAGCAGAAATTGTGCTCACTAACCACCACTCCATTTGTTATTGAGGGCGGTAAGCTGTTGTTTCCTTCTTCCCACAGAGTTGTTCTCTCGTTTACTGTGTCAATCGATAAGGGAATTACTCATTTAAGAAACCTTTTCTATGATGTCACATAACTCCCAATTGGTGTTTATTTGAATATAGGGTGCTCTTCATCTATTTAATGCTGCTGGCACTCTTTCAAACTGGCTTTTGATCTCTTAATGGCAGGTGGGGCTATGCATGCTTGAAAGTTGAGGCTACCGGTGTTTGTTGGTCTAATACAGCCGTGGTCAGTCGATAAGAAGCATTAAAGATTAGATCTAGCTTCTTTCCATTTCAGTCCGGTGTACTCAGCTGTGGAGTAACAAAGAGCTAAGCAGTTGAAAGCAAAGTCTGACGACTGGCCTTCAATCATATATGTGAGCTTACTGACAATTTTGTTGCGAACATTCACCGTTTCCTTTGTTGTCGTGAATTGGGTATTGAGGTTGAGACAACAATAAGAAGCTACATCTACGTACACAGGAAATTATAGAGCACAAGATGTGCTTCTGATCAAGTTGCTTGCAAAAGGGACGTTGCTTCACGGTTTCTCAAATAGGAGGCTCACACTTTTGTCTTAGATGAACTAGTACAGATATACTTCCCTCTATAATATAGTATTAATTGTTTGAGGAAATCTGTCAACCTTCCTCCTCTATAACTGAGAAATGTGTCTTCTAAGACAACACCTAGATCGTGTTTCTACTAAAAGTAGCGACATCATTTCACGGCAGCAACTTATTTCTAAACTTATCTTCCAATTGGATACCATCTGATAAGAAATAAGAAACAAACAAATAAACAAACAAACGCATAGCGTGTGTTGGAGAACGAATGTTAAGATGAAGTTATTCTTAAAAAGCAGCGTGAATTCTTTTGAGATTTTTCGTTTTAAAACGAGAAATATCACTAATCATATACAAACATGTACGTTAATGATGGCAGCCATATGGATAACTAAAAAAAAAACCTTCACGTCAATCTTCCTTTTTTTTTTTACATCAAAATGTTACATAGACTTTGCGGCAGCCTCAATTAGAAATGTGACAGGCTGACTGACGAGAGAGATTCCGAATTATATAAACTGAGAAGATATGCTGATATATTTTTGACGAGTGGAATTAACAAGATCCGATTTTTTTTTTTTTTTTTTTTGAATGACTTCATTTACTGTGCTAACAGTGCACGGAAACTATATTTCTTTTCTTAACTCTTAGGTTTCATTTTAATTTTGTTTTTGTTTATTTCCTTGCTTGTTTGTTTTGTAACGCTCATGCCCTTTTCCGGACTGGGATCGATTCACTTTCTATAGCGTGTATCTTCTACGGAACAGTCAGGCAGATACAGAATTACGGAGAGATCCAGTTCGGTGAAGGATGGACACAAGAAAAATGAATATTTAATGTGCAACTTAGAGGGGTGGAATGCAGTAGTGATGGCAAGGCGTAGAAAGACAAGTGTTTCAAGTGGGACTGAGTGGAAAGGGTATATAGTTTCTTATCTCTGATCATAGATCGATATTACATTTATCGGTAGAAGGAAATGAAAAAACAAATAACATGTTTCTCTGTCAGTGGCCGTCGTACGTTGGTATAACAGTCTTTGACAATGAACAGCATCGCTTTTTGCTCCATGCTAAAACAATGCTTTTCAAATTTATTTAATCAAGGAACTTTTATGAAATTTTCTAACATTCACATAACTCATGCGTTTATGGACACTTGCATGGATTGAAGCTAAGAAGTTTGCTTTGCAACGATGTAGTTTCAGGTTCCGTCTCATTGCGCGGTTCCTTGGGGGAATATCTTCTACTACAGCACTGCATTGACTAGTGCCTTGTGAGTGGATCTGGTCGATGGAAACTGTTGAAGCCCGTTGAGTGTATGTGTGTGTGTGTGTGTCCACCAAAGATTGACAACTGGTGTTGGTTTGTTTATGTTCCAGTTACCTAGCAGTTCTATAAAAATAATGATAGAATAAGTACCAGGTTTAATAAAGTTACTGGGATCGATTTGTTCGACTAAACACTTGAATGCGATGCCCCATCATAGCCGCTGGCCAATGCCTAAAGAAATTAAAAGAATAAACGTATATCTTAAGGATAACACACACACACACATACACACACACACATACACACACACACACACACACACACACACACACACACATATATATATATATATAGATAGATAGATAGATAGATAGATAGATAGATAGATAGATAGATAGATAGATAGATAGATAGAGAGAGAGAGAGAGAGAGTGAGATAGATAGATAGATAGATAGATAGATAGATAGATAGATAGATAGATAGATAGATAGATAGATAGATAGATAGATAGATAGATATAGATATAGATATGAATATAGATATAGATATATACAGGCGTGGCTGTGTGGTAAGAAGCTTGCTTTCCAACCACATGATTCCGAGTTCAGTCCCAATACGTAACACCTTGGACAGGCGTCATCTACTATAGCCTCGGGCCGACCAAAGCCTTGTGAGTTGATTTGGTAGACCGAAACTGAAAGAAGCCCGTTGTGTGAATGCGCATGGCTTAGTAGTTAGGGTGTTGCACTCCCGACTGCGAGATTGTGGTTTCGATTCCCAGACCGACCATTGCGTTTTGCTCTCGAGCAAAGCACTTCATTTCACGTTGCTCTGCGATTGTTTCGTCATCTGACATGTGTCACACGGTACACCTGTACAGGTAATGTCGATTTGATGGAGGAAGTGAGCTTATGTGAACACAAACATTTGATCACTACAAACAAATTATCTGTTTCGTTATTTGGCAATTTCTTGGCGAACCTTCATATGTCGTCTAACGACGGGAAAATCCATATATATATATATATATATATATATAAAGAATAAGTCCTGGGGTCGATTTCTTCGATTAAAACCCTTTAAGGCAGTGCTTCAGCATGGCCGCAGTCGAATGACTGAAACAAGTAAAAGAATACAAAAACTTTAATTTTATTAAACTTTCGCAGAATCCCAGAAGTTTTTACCGTATTCACTTTAGGAAACACTGATCTAAGCTATTTATTTATATATGTACGCATCGGCAGATTGTGAACTGTGTTCTAATATTGTTAGCACATAATGGACCTTTGTAAATGGTTGTCAGCTGATCAGGGCTGAAGCATTTCCTAAATGAGAAGTTTTAGCACAACCGTTTTGGCGTCGCCTGTTTGGCGTCGTTTATTCGATGCGGATTTATTTCCCTCTTTCCCTCTTTCTCGCTCTTTCCTTCTCCTCGTGTATATGAGGAGAAGGAGAAAATCTCTTTGTCAATCGTGTTCAATTAATAAACTGTGACCTTTCTCTCTCTTTCTCTCTCTCTCACGCACACACGCTTCCTATATGCATGTGCATATTTCTGCACGCAGTGTGTGTGCCCGAGTATGTATGTTTGCCGCCAGTGTCAAAAAGTACTGACACCATAACACGCTGATTGACCAGTCAGCCGTGTCAAATAGTTCACGTCCAAAGAGCTGCGCCCACTTGTCTCACTTCGTATTTCCTCACCTTCAACGAAACTCAAGTCTTTTTTATGAAGTTTAAGCCAATCTTATTAGAAAAACTGTAGTTCTACTGTTTATAGAGTGTCACCTTGATGTTTCCAATTCATGATTCTTGGTCAAATGTTTCATCTCTATTTTGTCCAGTTTACACCCAAACCTTATGATAGATGCTCACTTGCCACCATTTCTAGTGTTGTTGGAGAGTGATAAGCTGTTTTCTCTTCTTCCCACAAAATTTTTCCTAACTCCTTTGTGATATCAGTTTCAGAAGGAACAGAGGCTGTTAGGGTTGGAAGAAAGTGGACAAATCTCAATGTTTAACAAAATTAATAATAGTCTTAAACTCTTATAACTTATACCATGGCGAAAAAAAATAAAAGAATTATATGGATACAAACTCTTTTGTTCTTTATTAATAAAGTACTTGATAAGTACTTTATTTTAATGGGTCTTTTGTTGGTTTTCGTGTACATCCGGCATATTTTTTATCTATGTCCTACTTGTTTTAATCACTGGACTGCAGCCATACTGGAGCACCGCATTGAAGAGTTTTAGCTGAACACATCGACCTCAGTACTTATGTTCTTTTTTGTTTTGTGTTTGGTACTTATTCTATCTGTATACTTTACCGAACCGCTAAGTCACGGGGACATTGCGAAAGCAACCCAACACCGGTTGTCAAGAATTGGGGGTGACAAACATTCACACACACACACACACATACACATATATAAATAGATAAACAGATATAGATGTAGATACAGATATACAGATACACACCACACACACATACGTCAGGACTCCACATATTTTTTCTCTGCCAAATTTTCTCACACGGCATGGATCAACCCAGGGCTATAGTAGAAGATAATTGCCCAAGGCGCGAAGCATTGGGATTGACCCAGAAAACATGTGGTTGCAAAGCAAACTTCTTAACCACAGTCATACCTACCCCTATAAATCCGTACTTCCTGTGCATTACCGTGTCTTCCTAAATTTTCTCCAACAACGGCCGGTCATGTTTTGTCCTCTGCTTCACTCATCTCTCTCTATATAAACGGCAGTTTGTCTGTGCGTGTTTCTGTATGTCTGTTTGCTTGTACCCTCACCCTGACCACGGCTTTCAACCGATTCTGATGACACTTGACACACACATAGCCCAATGTCATAATTCAAAACTAACGCAGCGAAAATTTTGAAAAGTTCCCCCAGTTCTGAAAAAAATCGATAAATTCGACATGGGGTCGAGAATCAGAAACACAAACCCCAAACTGTCTAGGGGACGCAACTCCACCTTTTTTTAACTAAAACAAAATTTACCATCATTTTTTTCCATTTTTTTGCTATTTTTTGACTATAACTCTCTAAAAATGCTTTATAGTTATTTCCCTTACAAACCTGAGCAACGCCGGGCGATACTGCTAGTTTAATGTAAATGGTAATCACTTCATATTCAAAACCAGTCTCATTTTTTTTAAATGTTCAGTTTCTTTCTTGATGAAGGATTTCATCTTTTACGATTCGAAGGAGTGGATCACCTCCTCTTGTCAGCTACGGACTCAGTTCAGTAGTGGTAATCTTCAAATTCAGTTCCAGCTAAACTAAGTTCCGTATTCCAAAAGCTCTTGGAAGAGACAGCCTACCAAGCTTGTCAGCATCTGGTTTCGAGTGACAACTTTTTTCTATGGCCTGCACCTTTCTTCATGCCCAGTCTTTAATGTCGTTCAATTTTCAATTAATGATGTACTTCTTTTGCTTCTCTTTAGAAATATACCAGAGTTATATTATCCTATGTTTTCCCCGATCCCTTTTTAAGATGGTTGTGCGAGTACTTTTAGGCATATTCAGTTGTTACTTCTAGCATGCCGAGCAACTACGTCGAGACTTCTTTTGTTGCAGTTGCTAGTGATTCTGTTTTTAAGGTTGTTATTATTTTTATCTTCTGTTATTGTTCTCCTTGCTCTTCGTGCTGTAATGGGTGCTACTACTCTAAACTTAACACCAGATAGGAAAAAAAATAGATTTCAGAATGTTATTTAACGCTGGATTACCTGGTTGGTTTGTCTTAATAATAAATTGGAATGACAGAAGAAAAAGAGGAGGGGAGGGGAGGAGGGGAGGGGCATTGGAGGAGGAGGGAGAGGAGGGGAGGAGGGAGGGGAGGGGAGGGGAGGAGGAGGGGAGGGAGGAGGAGGAGGAGGGGAGGAGGAGGGGAGGAGGAGGGGGAGGAGGAGGGGAGGAGGAGGGGAGGAGGAGGGGGAGGAGGAGGAGGAGAGGAGGAGGAGTGCCATTTAAGATGAAAAGTGTGAACGTGTTCAACGTCAGTGATGAGAACTGACAATTAGTAACAGACTCCATGGAAACGGAAATATTGTTTGTGACGTGTATAATGGTTATGTAACTAGTTGAGCAACGAGAGTATGAGCATTTAGGTGCTTGTGTGAATGCGTGTGTGCATGTATACCTTTATGTATTTTCTTTGTAGTGTCTTAGTGATAGGATATATGTACGCTTGTGCCATTGATTTATATATGCACACTTTCGCTCACAAACACACACTTGACTATATACGAATACATACACGCATACATACATACATACATACATACATACATACATACATACATACATACATACATACACGTATATATATTATGTGTGTGCGTGTATATATATATATATATGTATGTATGTATGTATGTATTATGATGATCGTCCCTTGTCATGGTGGAAGAGCGTGTGTGTTCCAATGATTCCAAGAGCGATACCTTCAGGAGTCTTAGACTCCTGGTAGGGCCATCCATAGCGGCAAG
This sequence comes from Octopus sinensis, assembly GCF_006345805.1. Lineage (NCBI taxonomy): Eukaryota > Metazoa > Mollusca > Cephalopoda > Octopoda > Octopodidae > Octopus > Octopus sinensis. The sequence goes on along the minus strand of NC_043000.1, from coordinate 106,534,115 downwards.
ATCGAGGATGAGGTCCCAGACTAAACACGACCAAACACCAAGACCCCAAGGGCGGAGCAAGCGGAGGAGGGCTATCACACGCCCCCAAGGATTGACTCCAGCAGAAGTGGGCAACGCCTGGCGAGCAAGCGTGACAAAGGCGGATAGACTCCAGCAGCTCGCTGCAACCAGCCTCATCAAGACTACACGTCTCAATTCTTGAGTCGCAGGGAAGAAGTTCCTGGCCAAGTGCATGCCGTGGCCTTCGCGCAGCCATGATCACCTCAAACAATTTACTTAAAGAATGGCTGCGTCTTTCTAATATGTCTCAAAAAAGCCCTATGTCGATGGTTTCGTGAGCACCGGAGGTAGGTCTGGAAAGATGGATACCTCTAATCTGTGACCACATATTGGCGGAGAAACGCAGATGGTCACTCTTCAATGAATAGCCGTGACATTGGAGTTTGGCAGCTAGATTCGTGACTGGCCTCTTTAGGATTACCGCAGCCCACCCCTCAAGGGGCAACCCCTAGGAAAGGTGAGGTAAACATCAGACATGGCAACTCAATCTGGCCAGCATACCACAGCTTGTGGATCTCCCACTTAGCGGTCAGAACTCTACTAAATCCTCTGTTTCACAACCTCTCATCTTCGGGGCTTGGAACATCTAAACTCTCCAGGACAAGAGTGATATTAATCGACCAGAGTGACATACAACTCTCATCTGCAAGGAAATTGCCCACTCCAGCATCGACGTGGCAGCCTTAAGCGAGACTAGGCTTCCCGGAGAAGGCAGCATCAGAGAATCTGGCTCCAGATACACCATCTTATGGAAGGGGAAGAATCCTAATGAACCACGCAACTATGGAGTTGGCCTTGCCATCAAAACGCAGCTCGTGGACCAACATGACTATTCGGATTCCACTCATTCGGGACAGATTCCTTGCGCTGATCTCTGTGTATGCCCCTACATTCACATCTGAAGACGATGTCAAGGCTTCGTTCTACGACCTGCTGGACCGTACCATCCAAACAGTCCCTGCGCATGACAAACTCGTCGTGTCGGGGGACTTTAACGGCAGATCCGGCAGTGACCATTGTCTGTGGAATGGCATTCTTGGTCATTACGGAATTGGGAAATGCAATACCAATGGCCAACTCCTCCTGAGCCTTTGCGCCGGCTGGATACGAACACAAAATCACGACTCCCATGTAATTTGCATTCTATAAATTTACTTCAAATTTAAGATCCGTTTAAATGCAGGAAAAAATATTTCCGCTCTTTACATGCCTAAAAAAAGAAACAGTGTGCATTAAGTTTTTTACATCCATGTATGGGAAAGAAACTTAAGTAGCATGAAAAGAGACAGTGACTATGGTAATGTGTTGAAAATGTTATCTCTTCGTTTTAATTTTATTTTTTTGTTCTACTATTTTCCTTATTACACTCTCTTATTCCATTCTGTTTATTAACTTTACGGTAACTTTCTAGAATATCTAAATGTTGCTGCGACTACTCATTTCTTCAGCCGGTGTAGAAAGAGACAGGTTTTCATGAAGTCTTCCTACAAGTAACAGTTGCACACAAAGGGTGAATATAAAGTGACCGGAATGTATAAGAGGAATGCTTATATTCTACAGAAAAAATGTCTTATCTTACCGAAGTCATGAATGTGTGTGTGTGTGTGTACATATATGTGCATATGTAAGTATATATATATACACATACATATATATATGCATACACGTGCGTGTATACATATATGAATGTATATATTATACACACGTATATGTATATATATATATATACATATATATATACACTTATATATGTGTGTGTGTGTATGTTTGCATAGTTCTGTGTGTATATTTACATATATAACGCACACTAAATTTGTTAATACCTCGTCACCTGTTTATTTACAGAGAATACAGATATACAATTGCTTCAAGCATTCCCTTGAAATTGTATTCTTTATCTAGTTTACAGAAAAAATATATATTTCTATCATGTATGCGTGTGTGGTCTGGGCATTCCTTGTGTGTATTGTGTATGTGCGTACGTACGTGCGTGTGAGTGTGTGTATGAATGCATGATGTCTTCAATACACACATGTTACACATATGTGCAATTAGTAAACATAAACCCCCGAAGGAAATCTCACGTAAACTCAATGATCGTAAGTATAAAATAATTCGTCGTGGTTGATGTTATTGTTTAACTCCAGGCTAGTTGTTATTGAGAAGATCTACGATCAAATGCGTTCCTGTTGTGACTATCCAGCCATATTTCTTTTAGCTACAACTACATTATCAATTTTTTCTTGGTTTTTGTTTTGTTTTGTTTTTAAGCTGGTAGAGCGTGATTTGTGGAAGATTTGCTAAAATCTGTAGCAAATACAGACATTCGAGGAAGTTCGTATGTACGTAGTAGTAGTAGTAGTAGTAGCAGCAGCAACAACAACAACAACAACAACAGCAGCAACACCAGTAGTACTAGTAGTATCTCATAGTAGCAGTTTTTCTCTGGTATCTAATCCAGCAAACTTATGATCAATGTTCCAGATGCTTTACATATTACTACTCAATCCAATGTGCCCTTCTTTTCTAGAACGCTATATATATAATATGAGGATATTTGACTGCTATTTCTAGAAGATGTGGCGCCAACATAGAAGCTTTTCATTAACCCATGCAGAGTTTGCTTTTCCAATCCAAACTGCCGTAGTTAGCCAAATAATAAGTAATCGATCTTTTAAATTTGTGTTCCGGTTTCGAGTTTCATTTGGCTCAGTTAATCCCTTTACTTAATTCTTTAATCTATTTTAGTCATTACAGCTAAGGTCATATTTAATCACTGCCTTCACACATATTGTGTGTGTATGTATTCCCTATCTTTTACACTATGTTATATACAGAGCTTCATTCAGTGTGTTTGATACAAATCCATTGAGCACTTTTATAAACTCTTACACCTTCTGCACTCGGAGAAAAATTACGAATAATATCTCCTATGTATGTATGGTAATAAATAAATATTATCAATCATATAACTATATTATGGCTTTCTTACATATGTAGGAAATTGAAAGAACATTCACAAGGATAACAATAGCAATTTCTTTATTTTCCACATATTAACAGAAAATAGACTTCTTCCGATCTTATTCGTAAAATAATGTAAAAATAATTAAATAGAACGTCATCTGTGAATACAGGGTTGCACTATGATAGAACTCAGGCATAGGATATAGCATTGAAAATAAAGGAATGAAAGAGTATGACTTTCGTTACATTATAGGAATAAAAGATAGTAGCTTATAATGTGTTGCAGGAATGCACATATATATTTCCGTGTTTTAGACCACTCGAATAATGTGCGTAGAAAATATTTATACATATTTTCTTGGTTTGGAAAGACAAAATTTTTATGAGCAAATAGTGACATCAATAAAAACAGGCGTATTTTTCGATAACGTGTTTTTAAACTAGTAGAAATTATTCAGTCAAGGCAAAGCCAAGAAACAAATTAACTGCTAATAAGAGTTTAGTGAGAGAGCAGAGTAACCTACTTCGTACTGTTGTCGCGAGAATGAATATCAGAAGCCACGAGAGATGGTAGTGTGTTCCCTTTAACTAACTAAACAATGACTTACAGGCTTGCAAGTTTTTTATTAACTAAAATTACGTACATTACAACAGTGAAACTAAAACGTGTTGTGTGTTCTGTTTAACTATCTGAAATGACTGACAGACTGCTAACGTCTAATTGATGAAAGCGTCACATGTAACAAAACAATGAAGGCACGCCGTCCGCAATCGCATGCTGACGCTGTATATATATATATATATATATATATATATATATTCAGAGGAGTAAAATATTATTAGAAATTTTTTATCACCATGGCCTAACGTGTAGAAAAACTAGTCAATAGACTATATATTATTCAACATATAGTGTACATTTAAACTTGGTTTGGATTTTAACTACTACTTCTGGCGGTTTAGATGTCCGATTATGTTATATATATATATATTATATATATATATATATATATATATATATATATATATATATATATATATATTATTTCAGAGGAGTAAAATATTATTAGAAATTTTTTATCACCATGGCCTAACGTGTAGAAAAACTAGTCAATAGACTATATATTATTCAACATATAGTGTACATTTAAACTTGGTTTGGATTTTAACTACTACTTCTGGCGGTTTAGATGTCCGATTATGTTATATATATATATATATATATATATATATATATATATATATATATATATATATATATATATAGATATATATATAAGGTAATGTTCGTAGCCACTTCAGCATATCCGTTCATACGGACTTTACTGCGATTTTTTAACCCCAAGAGGACATCTCCCCTAGCTGGTTAACGATGCACAGCTGCATCCGAGATATTGCGAGCAGGAGAACGAACCCCTGTCACCTTCTAGCAACGTTACCTGCAGACCAGCCTGGTTTCAGGCTTTTTCTGCCTCTCTTCAGTACTGGACATCACGTCTGCTTGAGATGAATTTTTTATTAGGATAATTAATATTGTACATATAGGGGACAAAACAGGACAATACAAACAATTATTGTTATTATGAGTTCGTATGATACTTAGTTTTTAAAAATATTGAATAATATATAATTAAAATTTGACTTTTTTTGGTGGAGATTAAACCTGATGGGCTGAAAAGCCCGGCGACTATACCTTTTCCTTTTCCCATGAGGATTAAGCAGGGTCACTTGCACCCACCTTTCTTACTACAGCCTTCCATCTTTTCTCGAACACACCTCACGACAGGTATCTCCTCTCCAGCCCTATCTTGCTTTTCAGATATCTGAAGTATGTCAGAAAACCAGGGCCAGATATAAAGGATTCCGTCGCGAGTCCTTGCAATCTGGTCTTCCACCCACACTCTTTCAACACTGCAACTGAACAGAGAAAACATGATTCACCTCCCTTTGAGAGTCCGGTTGGCGGCACAATCTTTATTATAGACTTAGCTGATAGCTGTACTCTGCCTAGGTGTGACAACACGTGTTCAACGTAAATTATCAAGCCTGAAAGCTTCCAGCACTGTACAAAAGCGTGCTGGACGGTTTCATCATCCAGCCCACATCTTGGACATGCCGTTGGCATTGACATTCTGTGCCTTATCGCGAACAGGGATTTTTGGTAACAGGGATTTTTGGTAATTATCCAAATACCCTGGCCTGAAAGTTTTTTGGAACAGGTTGGCAAGTTGGTTCTCGTCGAACCCCCAGAGCCCCTCCTAGGACCTCATCATTTTTAAACTGTACCAGCCCTTTACACAAACCGAGGTGGTATTCCCACTGCCGGTTTTGCCCGTCTTGTGGATTAGCACGGGTGCCTATCGACACTCCTTTTGCCATTCTGTCAGATTACGTCTTTTAATAAAACCGGGTCTGAATTTCTCCAAAGAGGCTGGTCGCGGAAATAATTCCTCCTCCAGCGGATTCCACACCTTGTCACCTTCCAAGTAGTGCCAGAGATGTCTCAGCCTCAACGCATGTCTGCGCATCATTAGCCAGGGCATCCCTAATCCACCCTTTAACGGTTCCTGGCAGCAGACGGAGCGCCTCACAAGTGGCTTTCCTCCTTTCCACAATAAGCGGAAGAGGAGGCGCTCCAACTTGTTTAGCCACGAGTCGGAGCAAGGGACAACGGTAAGGCGGTGAGTGATTACAGATGCAATAAACACCTGTACCACCCCCGCCCTCCCTTTCAGGGACAGAGCCCGTCCGGACCAAGTCTGAACTAGGGCCTCCACCCTGTCTGCCACCCCCTCCAATTCTTCGTCACTGAGTCCTGTCCAAACCAAACTCCAAGCAACTTAACAGGACCATCTGTCCAGTGACCCACGACACTGGACGATATCGACTTGCTCCTCCAGGTGCCGAGGCGCAAGCCGATGGACTTGTCCTTGTTAACTTTTACCCCTGCCACTGCCTCGTATCCTTTGATAGCGTCCTCTACACAAGGTAGCTGAGCCTCATTGGACACGATGATAGTGACGTCATCCGCATAAGTAGAGACCGACTTACCGCATCTGATTTCATTGAGGGTGCGCCCCAAATTCTCCAGCTTCCACAGTAATGGCTCAAGAGCCAACACATACAGAAGCGGAGACAGGGCACACCCTTGACGAACTGAGTGATTGATCGAAAACGGCTCCGACAAGTAGCCGTTTATCTGAAATGTGGATTTGATGCCCCTATACATTGCGGAGATAAACCTACGGAAGTCCGGGCCCAGCCCAGCCGCTTCAAGGACCGCCGCTAAGTTCTTGTGGTCTACTCTATCAATAGCTTTACTTTAGTCTAAATGGACCGGTGCCCCACCTTTGCCGGTTAATTTACCCTGTCTAAGGTGTAGCGTATAAGGTGAAGATTGTCCTGGATCGACCTGCCTGGAATGGCTCATGACTGCACTTTCCCTGCAAGCTTTTCCACGACACGCATCAACCTTTTTGCTAACACCTTGGCCAAAATCTTTAACTCTACATTGAGTAGAGTTATGTTGCATATATATAACATCATACCTTGATATTGTGTGGACTAAGATCCCCATTGACAGGCCGCTGGTATCTATAGTGTTAAACACTTTCGGTATGCAAATTAGAGACTCCTTCATAGAGTAACTGCTGCATTTGTTCAGTATATAAACAATTTGGATGCTTGCTTCTCTGGTTATTGTCAAAGTGATGTGGACGCCTCTGATGAGAACCCAATAAGGTTTGAAAATCGTTAAGTTGTTCGTCATTTATTTCAGTCTGCGGAGAAATGGATAAAATTTATCCTGTTTATAATTATACCATATATATATATATATAATATATATAATATATATAAAATAATATGTTACATTACTCGATAGTCAAGATAAGGTGCCGAAGTGGGAATCCACAGGTCTCTTGAGGTCTCTTTCTTTCTTTTGTTATCTTACCGTTTTACCAATATGTATATAATATATATATATATATATATATATATATATATATATATATATATATTATATATATATATATGTATGATGTATGTATGTATATATATATATTATATATATATATATATATAATATATATATATATATATATATATGTATGTATGTATGTATGTATGTATGTATGTATGTATGTATGTATGTATGTATGTATGTATGTATGAACGTTTTGTATGTGATACAAACAAGAAAATAGAACTCAAAACATGGGAATCTATACGTTCTTTTTATTAATAATTGGCAGAAGTTACAGAGTAAATCAAGGGCTGAGAGTTCGGTGCGTTAGCACTTATCAAATGCAGGAAACTCTCGCCCCTTGAGTCATACTGTAGCTTCTGCTGATTATAAATAAAAACATGTGTGTGTGTGTCTGTGTCTGTGTCTGTGTCTGTGTCTGTGTGTGTGTGTGTGTGTGTGTGTGTGTGTGTGTGTGTGTGTGTGTGTGTGTGTGTGTGTGTGTTTAAGAAGATAAATGAGAAAGGTAGGAAGGAAACCGCAGGTTTTTCTCGTTTCTGCTTTGAGTTTAGGAAGAAAGAAGACCTACTTGTGAATGTACTGGAACATTTCATTTCCAAGCTCTAAATACGCATGTAGTTTACGCTGCGATTATCTCCTCTTGTTATTAAAACGCCAGAGTAACTGCAAGCAATGCGGTTACCACAGTAGAGCAGCTTTCCTTTCTTTTGTAATATGTAAGTTGATACTCTTGAAGGTAAGCAGTGATTTATTGCAGCAGACGATAACAACATTTGCGCCGCCTTTAAACAATAGGAAGTTGAAAGTGTAACAATGATTTATGTTAACAGATACACTGGGAGACACATATTTTAGTGTCTGAGATATTAGGTAAATTTTGGTCGCTGATTCTAAATATGCCATCAGTTTTTCTCTATTATCTCTGTTATCGAAATATGTTATATCCCTTAATTGCCATACATACAACCGATCAGGCACAAAGAGTGATGACCTCAAATAATTATTGTTGTGGATAAAAAAATGACTTCATACATCCATAGAAATAGATAATAATGAAACAAGCGTAGAAAGCTATCAGTGATACAATTTTCATTTCCACAGATGTCTCACGAAAGCACCGTTTTAGAGACTTCATATGGGGAATTGCCCTGGGACACGTTAATTTCACTTGAAATTTGTGACCTTGTATCTGTACCTATCTTAGAAATAAATTGTTTTGGAAAGGTTTGAAGAATATACTTGTCTGACTTTGTGATGTTTAATCTGAAAGCGATGAAATTTTTATGAAAACTGTGTGTGTATGTGTGTATGTGTGTGTGTGTGTATGTGTGTGTGTGTGTGTGTGAGGAAAGTATGAAGAAAAAAAACGCCAATTACTGTTCACTGGCTTTGAATGCGCACCGATTACCAAAATATTACCGTTTGGTAATCGGTGCGCATTCAAAGCCAGTGAAGAGTAATTAACGAAACCGGTGTGACTTTGAATCCCTTTAACAATTCATAATAATGACTTTTATTCCTCTTAATTTTCTCACTTCATCTAATTGTATATATTTATCGTTACTTTTCATTAAAAAAGCCTTTATTTTTTTGATATCCAATGTGCATTTTCGCTTTTATTCTTCTTACTTTCCCCATATTTTTTCCACGTGTAATTTCTATTTTGCTTTTGAAACATATTTCTATCATATATATATATATTACGGAAATGTACTCGCATAGCAAGTAATTTGATCTGAGATCGAATGCTGAAACGAAAACAATTGCAGCGTGGAAGGTGTTTATAAGCCATTTAAGAAACACACAAAAGCCGTGCGATTCACTTCAACTTTTAAATATTTTGACAAATTAAACTTAAAAGTTGAAGTGAATCGAACGGCTTTTGTGTGTTTCTTAAATGGCTTATAAACACCTTCCACGCTGCAATTGTTATATATATATATATATATATATTGAACACAGAACGTAAAGATAAGGAAAATGAAGAATTTTACCATTCAGATTATTTATAATACTTGTCCGAAACGTGTTTTGATTGCAATAACTATATATTGTTGCATATTTATATGCAGCGATTTATGCATTATTAGTACGTTCTCTTTAGGGCATATAAGTATGAGATTGTTCGAAGAGAAATTTTCCTCCGCTATTAGTTTGAATTAGGCTTGGTAGTAGTAGTAGTAGTAGTAGTAGTAGTAGTAGTAGTAGTAGTAGTAGTAGTAGTATCAAGATCTACAAAGAGATCGTACTAATAATGCATAAATCGCTACATATAGATATGCAACTACATGCAGTTAATGCGGTCGAAACACGTGTCGGACAATTATTCTGAATAAACTAAATGGAAACAAACAAATTTTGAACGTTCAAATTCTTCATTCTCTTTATTATCAATATTGTATTTACACTCTGAGTAGCCAAGAAATAAACTGTAACATCGGATAGGAGCTAAAGGAAGTTTACCAAAAAACGGACCATCTGAAGGAACCAGCCTTGGCATTTTACTCAGAGAAATTCGGTGTCTGCCTGGATATTATATTCCTTCTCTTACTATATATATGTGTGTGTGTGTGTGTGTGTGTGTGTGTGTGTGGTAGGAAGTTTGCTTCCCAACCACATGGTACTGGGTTCAGTCCCACTGCATGGCACCTTATTATAGCCTCGGGCCGACCAAAGCGTTATGACTTGATTTGGTAGACGGAAACTGAAAGAAGCCCGTCGTATATATATATTTATATATATATATATATATATATATATATATATATATATATATATGTGTTGTGTGTTGTGTCTGTGTGTGTGTATATATGTATGTATGTATGTATGTATGTATCTATGTGTGTGTCTTTGTGTCTATGTTTTCCCCCATCACCGCTTCACAACCGGTGTTGGTCTGTTAATGTCTCCGTAAATTTGTTGTTCAGCAAAAGAGACCGATAGAATAAGTACTAGACTAAAAACCCTTCAAGATGGTACTCCAGCATGGCTGCAGTCAAAATGTTTAGCGGCGTTTCGTCCGTCTTTACGTTCCGAGTTCAAATTCCGCCGAGGTCGGCTTTGCTTTCATCCTTTCGGAGTCAGTAAAATAAGTACCATTTAAGTACTGGAGTCGATGTAATCGACTTATCCCCTCTCCTGAAATTGCTGGCCTTGCACCAAAATTTGAAATCAATATTTATATTTATGAGCGGAAACGATTTTATTCACCTCTAATTCTGAAGAATTGGCAATCGTTGTCGGATTTTGGTTCGCAGCTACAGCTGAAATAAATATTAAACAAAAAACAAAGAATGTAGCCAATTAGAAGACATTCTCACTAATACTCTTTTACTCTTTACTCTTTTACTTGTTTCAGTCATTTGACTGCGGCCATGCTGGAGCACCGCCTTTAGTCGAGCAACTCGACCCCGGGACTTATTCTTTTTGTAAGCCCAGTACTTATTCTATCGGTCTCTTTTTGCCGAACCGCTAAGTAACGGGGACGTAAACACACCAGCATCGGTTGTCAAGCAATGCTAGGGGAACAAACACAGACACACAAACACAGACACATACATATATATATATATATATATATATATACATATATACGACAGGCTTCTTTCAGTTTCCGTCTACCAAATCCACTCACAAGGCATTGGTCGGCCCGGGGCTAT
>NC_043000.1:106328444-106510944 GCF_006345805.1 Octopus sinensis | reverse complement strand
CCTGTTGGCCAAAAAAGTCATCAGCAGCAGATGTGACATCGTCATCACTGCGATATTGGTTCCCAGCCAAGGGGGGTTTTTTCATATTGGGGAACAGATGATAGCCAGATAGGGACAAGTCAGAAGAGAAAGGATGCTCAACTAGTTCAAAAGTATAGTCACGCACAGCAGCTATTGAAAGCAAAGACTTGTATGCTGGAGAATTGTCCTGATGAAACAAGATCCCTTTCATCAGTTTTCCTGAGCGTTTGATCTTGACATAACTACCTCAGCAAGTTGACATAGTACTCTTCATTGATGATGTAGCTCTTTTGAAGATAATCAATAAACACAATGCCCTTTGCATCCCAGAAACTGAGACAACCACCGTCCATGCAGATAAAACAACCTTGGCCTTCTTTGAAGTAAATGAGGAGGGAGTATTTCCACTGCATGGATTGTTTCTTTGTCTCTGGTTCAAGGTGATGAACTATATACTCATCCTGGCTTCGAAAACAAAGAAACCAGCTGGATCTGCTTCAAACAATGTCAGATTTTCAAACAGGGGTCAGAAAACGTGGCAACCACTGAGCAGAAACTTTCGTCATGGCAAGTTCCTTGTACAGAATATTCTGAACTTTCTCACGGGATATACCAATAGCATTGGCTATTTGATTTATATAGTCAATCCATCACCATGTGGTGAACACGATCAATGTTTTACTCAGTGGTGGCAGTTGCAGAACATCCAGACTTTGGCTCATCTTCAAGGTTACCCCTGTCTTAAATTCAGCTGACCACTTTTGCACTATTGCTAAAGCTAAAACGTCATCCCCTAATATCACAACCATATCAGCCTGAATGTCTTTGAGGGATAAACCCTTTTTCTGTAGGTACTCGATAACAACACGATGCCAAATTTTGTCCATTTTCAAGAGATGCCGATACTAGTTACATCTGAAGTCTTTTCTGAACCGTCAGATGTCAGTTTACCTGGAAAGAAACTATGTAATAATTAATAAGAGTTGAAATTAATGCATCTCAACATTAATAGCAAGGGCAAGATCAAAGCACAACTTAAAACATTATTTACAAAGCAACTGCCATCACTGAGTAAACTTCTCGACCCATCCTTGTATTTATTTCGATGGTTCAATTCTAAATATCATTGTGACTGCCATTGATCTTCAGTTCAAAGAAATAATCAATGAAAATAACCACCAAATGCATACTAAATCGATTACATAATCAATTACATACATTTAATTACAAAATCAAGTCTTGAATTTAACATTAAAGTCAAAATAAATATTCCTCTTGCAAGGTTTCTGAATTTTTCCTCTGCATCATGATTTTGTAGTTTATACCGACTTAAGATTTTCATGTTATGACATTTGCAGCTGTCAGACGGGCATGAAGCTTTGTAAATAGTGTTTTCTTTAAGTTGTGCTTTGATCTTGCCGTTGCTATTAATATTGCATCTGTCTATATGGTTACACGTCATGCACACTTTTAGAAATGGATAGGAATCTAATTGTTTTCAGACAATTAAATGCTCCATGCAGGATACCAACTGCTTTGTTTGCTATTTCATATATATATGTGTGTGTGTGTGTGTGGTGTGTGTGTGTGTGTGTGTGTGTGTGTGTGTGTGTGTGAGCGAGTGCGCGCGTGTGTGTGCGTGTATGCGTTTCGTTTTTGTTCATTTCTTATACAATTCCGAAGAATGTTTGATACTTACCTTTTTTTCGTTTTGGCAATGGAATGATGATGATGATGATGACGATGATGACGACGACGACGACGACGACGACGACGACGACGATGACGACTAGGAAGGACCACAACAACAAAGATAACGAAGATGATGATCATGATCACGATGATGGTGATGGTGATGATGATCATGACCATGACGACGACGACGGTGAAATTGTTTGTTTTCACGAAATAACTGCTAGTCACATTATCAATTTATATGCGTATATGATTGTTTCAGTATAAGGCAGTGCGTGTGTTTGTATGTGTGTGTGTGTGTTTGTATGTGTGTATGTGTGTGTGTGAGAGTGTATGTGTGTGTGTTGTGTGTGTGTGTGTGTGTGTGTGTGTGTGTGTGTGTGTGTGTGCTATATTTATTCAGGAAACTTGTTTACGGGATTCGTTCCGCTTGTTGAACTACAGTATATATTTCATAAGAGATTTTGTTGACGCTATGCAACGCAGACGAGTTACATATGTACTTCCTGCACACAAACTCTCGTGCACACCAAATTCCACGCACATATAAGTGCGCATCTATGTATGCCTCTGTATGTGTGTGTGTACGTGTGAGTGTGTGTGTGTATGTGTGTGTGTACGTGTGAGTGTGTGTGTGTGTGTGTGTGTGTGTGTGTGTGTGTACGTGTGAGTGTGTCTGTGTGTGTGTGTGGTAGTAATGTATGTATGTATGTATGTATGTATGTATGCATGCTTGCATAGGTGTGTGTAATGATGGACGGATGGATGGATAGATGTAGATGTAGATATATGTATATATGTGTGTATATATGTATGAGTGTGTGTGCATATGTATGTATGTATAAAACCACGTTACCATTCAGCCGAAATGCGCCAGATTTTGTATGCATCACTGAGGTGGAGAACAATACGATAAAATGCCAGAAGTCTATTCTATTCGTGCCCATTATGTCATTTTTGTGTATCTTTTGAATATCTATAGAACACACAACGCCTTATATGGGTAGACGTCGTTATCACTGCCCACTGCCTGCTTCTATTCAATTTCTAATCAATTTTGATTCAGGAGCTGTGTCCCTTACTTTTCATTAACGACTTATCAGAACTTGTTTTGCTCAGAGCATTGTGTTAACCTACACTTGGCTATGTAGTCTAGTTGCCAAAGCTTTCCCGAGGAAAATTTCCCACCTCGTTATTTTCAATTGCCTACTTAGTGAATGTTTTTTTTTTCTTTCTCTCAAAACCTATATAAAGTCACAGCCTTTCAATTCTTCACCAATTTTAACACTTAAGTTATCTTCCGTTGTCTTTTATGAGAATTATCATTAACTCTGATTATTTTTCAATGTCTATATCATCATCTAGGAAGAGAGATAAGAGAAAAGAGAATTATGTGGTCAGTTATATCATGCTGACGATTTTTTAAAAGACTGAAATAGTACTATATGATTAGTACCTACTCGAAATTTTAAGAACTTTGTAATAAGAGAACAAAAAACGTTGAATATGTGAATTCTCCCGTTCTGCTGCCAGTTGGTGTACACGCATGCAAGTAGGTGCCCAAACAAATCCGGCATGCTACTATAGAGTTCGTAAGGCAGACCATCGAGCTCCGGCGATTTGTCCCCGCCGCAGTCTGCCAACACATCCTCAACTTCCCTGGCTGTGATCAGCGCTTCACAAGATTCCGCATCCCGCCCCGAGAGACGCGACAAACCGGCCAGGAAGTCTGTGAGCTTCTCCCCGCGCTCCAGTCCGCCGCTCCTTCCGAATAGCAGGGCGAAATGCTCGTGAAACACCTTGCACATTTGCCGTTCAAAGGGAAAATATCCGCCTTGTGTTTACATCGTATAATAGAAGTTTATTCAGAAGTCTCCCTCGAAAACACCTTCCCATTTACTGAAAATAAAGAGAAACCCCTATAGTTTCCATATTCCTTTTCTTTACTCTTATTTTCATATAGAGATAACAGCAAAATCTTTCCTGTTCTGATGTTCAACAATCCTTACCGAACATCATCTATTAAAATTGGCTTCAAATTTTGGCACAAGACTAGCAGTTTCGAGGGTGATCAATTGGTACCTATTTTATCGACTCCGAAAGAATGAAAGGCAATTTGAACTTAGGACATGATGACAGACGAAATGCCACAAAGCATTTTGCCCAGGGTCCTAACGATTCTGCCAGCTCGCCATTATATCATCTATTATATCATAAATCGTTACTGCACCAGGAAAACTGCTTTGCGGCATTTCTTCCGAATTTACGTTGAGATCGAATACTGCGGTGTCGACTTTGCCTTTCATCCTCCCAGGGTCGATAAAAGTAAGTGCCAGTTGAACACAGGGGTCGATGTAATCGATTTACGCCCGTCCTCGAAATTGTTAGCCTTGTAACAAAAAATTGGAAATCAACACTGATGAAAACTACCAGCCAATTTAATACAAAGGGCCTTTTTAGCTCTCATTTGGCCAATCACCCTCTATACATATTCCAGAGTTGGATAGAGTATTACGCAATCTTGATTCATGGATGAGTGAAGGAAAAGAAATGATAATAATCCTTATTCACGATAGGATTTCTAAAAAGGTCCATATTCAGTCCAGAGATTCATAATGCCATTCGAATCTCAGATGTACTTTGAACTTTTTTCAATTAAATGTTGACAAGGAATCAAACTACCTACCTCAGATCATGTATGCCGTCGATACCCTTCCTTTCTGCTTTTAGGTCTATTTCAAGTTTTTTTCCTATCCACTAGCTGTACTTCATCACTCTAAATTTACACTGCAAGTTACCTTTGACAGTGTTTTGTATTTTCAATGCGTTTTTCAGTATCACAAGAATATCTTGTTACAGGAACTTAGCAAACGGTGTTTTTATACTTTAGCATTGCTACAACTTCAGTGCCATTATAGTTGAACCAGTCCTGATCTAATTATGTATAAACCCAACGTGGTTGACGCAATCTTGTAGATTTTATCCTTCAAATCATTCGTCCAATTTTTCCATCAATCTTTTAGCAACTTCTTTCGCTTCGAGCTTGGATACTTCAATGTTTTGAACACTACAGCCTCCAGAACGCTTCTTATTTCTAACAACAAATTCAAACTTTTCTCTTACCATATGATGGCCTGATGAACATGCTGTATCTCTCAGAGTATGCAACTTGCATACATTTTGCATATCACAACAATGCACAATTACAAAATCAATAATGTATCTGTGTTTAGACAGAGCACATCCAATTTGCTTTGTGCATGGGCGTGAACTGAAAGAATGTATTTATAATGACCAAGCCCTGCTCTGTGCAAAACTGAAGCACTTGAAGACTGTTCATTTTTTTTTCCTCAGTTCAGATACCATAATCAGTTCTAATCCTCGCATTAGTCAGGAGAAATTTCTCAAGGAGTCATCAATCAACTCTGCAGGGATATTAAATTTAGGAGCATAGCATGTCACTTTCTACCCAACGAATCCCAAATTCCTGATACAATTCCATACTATTCTGAAAAATAACACAATTCCACTATCTTCTTTTTCACATTCTCTGATTTTCCTATCCAGAAAAATGTATTTCCATTTCAGCTGACAGAGTCATTAGCATGCCAAGCAAAATGCTTAGTGGCATTTCATCCATCTTTAAGGTCTGTGTTCAATTGGTAAACTTTACCCTTCATCCTTTTGGGGTCCATAAAATAAATACCAGTCAAGCACTAGGGTCAATGTAATCGACTTAGCTCTGCTCCCCACAAAATTCCAGGTTTTGTGCCTATAGTATGTTTTAAATAATACATCAATGTTAATGCTATAACTTAATAGATCCTCACCAACTGTCGCAGTCTTCTTTCCAGTTTTCTCCCAGCTACCATATGAAATAGCATTCTAACGT
This sequence comes from Octopus sinensis, assembly GCF_006345805.1. NCBI lineage: Eukaryota > Metazoa > Mollusca > Cephalopoda > Octopoda > Octopodidae > Octopus > Octopus sinensis. The sequence goes on along the minus strand of NC_043000.1, from coordinate 106,505,336 downwards.
TTCTGCAATATAAAAGCATGTACACTCACACACACACACACACACACACAGAGCATAATTTGCAGCATATTGTTAAATACAGTCGAAAGAAAATAAACACAAACTCGAGGGAGATAGAAATTGAAATTTATTGAAAAAAATGAAAAAAATGGAACATAATTAAAACAAATCTTTTAACAGACTTTATACAAAAACAGAATTTTATCAGTGTTCATTACACTAATATTCACCAATATTTGATTTTAAGGTTTTAGTTTGGTTTTTTTTTCTCTCTTTCTCTTTTACTTTAACCACCACAGAGGGTGGTAAACTTCATGTAACCAATAGTTGTCACAAGTTCTACTAATACATAACAGGCAGCCTATTGACAGACAGCAGTCTAGAATTATACACTCAAAATCTATAGTCACTTGAACCACTACAACTGGAATTAGTAAAAAATTATTGAACAACAATACAGTGGTTAATTAGGAGTCCATGACAGCAACTGTTCCATCAAATTAAATAAAATTTTAAATTCAGGGAGTTAGGTAGCACAAAGTAGGACTAGTGTAGGGAAGTTTCACTATCCAGATAACATTTATAATTATCTGTGGTATACTTTGAAGCACCTTAACCATGAACACTCACACATACATACATACATGTGTATATATATATATATATATATGAACTTCATTAGCTTATGACTGTTTTTATATATTTGAAGCTCTGATGAAACTAAGCTCATACAATAATTGTTTACTCCTTTGTCATCTCTTTTCTTATTATCACTCTGTATTTAATTAACGTTCCATTCAGAAACATATGTACATTGAGTTCTACACCATGTTAGTATCACAATGACTGGATTTTACTCAAAGGATATTGGAATATTGCATATATACCATTATGCCTATAAAGCGGATTTACAAATTCAATACCCATACATATCTTGCATCTATTTTCTTTCCTCCACCTCACTCTCTATTTGTATCACATCGAAACTAACTATGACTTAATTTTTCCTCTCATACCATCTCTGATGAAGGGATATTATTAATTAATATCCTATAAACAGCTGTAAGACCTTTTATCTATAAATGCACTAATATCTATACAGCCTTGGTTTTTTATCTTATTACACAAAAAAAATCCTTATATATATATATAAAAGAAAGTCTGATGGAACTAATGGTGGTCTGGGTTGGTAAAATTTTAGTTAAATTTAAGCACTTTGGGTCAGTTCATATGTGACGAGGTCAAAGCATTTTTCTGTCTCCAATGAAGAACTTAGTAAAAAAAAAAATCAAGATGCTCATCACCCCATAGCATATGCATTTATCCAATATTATTACCTAAGCATGTTTAACAAACTTACAGATAACCAAAGCACCTCGCCCATTCCATTAGCAAGCTGTTTAATACACACACACACAGACAAAAATCAACTTTCATTGAGCAGATTTATGATCAAAGTTATTCCATCCATGACCATGCCATCTTTTTAGCAATATCTAGAACTCATTTAATCTGTCCCTTTCTTTTGAAACAATAGCGTGCAATTTGAGAGGTATTGGGCTGCTATTTCTAACAGGTCGAGTGACTGTGTAAAAGCTCTCTCACTAATTCATTAAGTTGTGGTTAATGGGACAACTATAGTTGGATGAGGTAAAGAAAAACATACAAGGATTTTGTTTACATTCATATGGACGAATTAATGATAGTAACAGTCAACATTTGTTGTTGATGAAGTTGCTTTTTAACCTCTCAAGTAAACCCTTGTCAAGCAAACCTATGGTTCAAAAGCATTTTAGCCATGACCATCAAAACCATTTTTGTATATCAGATACATAAGGGCTACATTGTCCAGAATTATCTTCCTTTAAAACAGTAGGGCATGAAGTGAATGAGAATGGCTACTCTTTTGTAGCAGGTCAAGCAACTGCATAAATATGCAATCATCATAGCAGTGGTCATTTACAGGTGGGAGGGACCTTTAGAAGAGGGCACGGGGAATGAGAAAGTCTTTCTCTGGATTTTTATGTTTTTCACAAGAGCAACATAATTGAAAGCGAAAGCATTCTAACAGAGAATCAAACCATGTCAACTTTAAGTCAGTGGTTTTCAACCGGGATCCATACGGCCCTTGGGGGTTCATATAAGATTTTATTGTTAAAATTTATGTACAATAAACTGGTCATACTTGTACAATAGACAAAATATTTAAACACTTTTTTCATACAATTCCTAATAATATTTAATCATAAAAATATAATAGCAGTTTTTAGACATCGAATGGCAATGAGGGTCCCCAACCCCAAGTAAAATAGGAACCATAGGGGTCCGTAGATAAAAGTCGGTTGAAAACTGCTTTAGGCCGTTGTAGATTTATCTCCCTTGGTGCTGCCAGCCACTGCTCTTTCATCACTTATCTCCCTTCACAGCACTCCTGCAATTATCAGGTGATGAAGATGATTGTAAAGTCAACTTTGATGGGAAAGTTGATGACTTCGCTGCATCTTTATATCTTATAAATAGTGACTAGACAAATGAGAAGAAAACCAGCCCTGAATCATTTATTATTATCACGCTCATATGCTTTCAATACAACCATAATGAACATACAGCACTTGTGAAGCCCTAACTTGTAAGTTACAGCATCATAAGTGTATATGCTAGAAACAAATGGTTAGCTAAAGAGAAGAGGAGAAAGAAGAAAGAAACAAAGATCCACTGTAAAGGCTCAACTACTAAGAAGACAATTTACTCAACCGCAAAAAGAAGACTTCAACAAGGACTGCAAAAAGATGTAGAAACATTCCTCCATACAACTATGAACTTTCATTTAGCCAATTTAAATAAAAACTAATTGGGTCTGGCTATATAGAGGTAGGTAGACATCTTTAATACAGTTTGTAGGGTGAGGGGAATAATTGATTAAATCATCCATTGCACAAAGTTCATTCAGGAACAAGTCTAATACTGCATTTTTTGTTTTTGTTTTTTGTTAGTTTTTTTTTTACACAATATTATTAACCATTCAGTCTATTTATCCTGCCAACCCATAGAAATAAATTTTATTAAAAAAAAAAATTTTTTTTGGTAAAATACAAATCCCAAATAGTAGTTTTGGAAAATACATTTCTCAACTTCAAAATATCAAAAATTATAAACTTTTATACTCATCTTGTAAATTAAATGTAAATTTGGAACAAGCAAACATGAAGACTATATCAAGATATTCACTCAATCAGTTACACACACACACACACAGTGATGGGTCTCATGTCAGTTTTGACAGTGCATGTTTCCAGTTGTGCAATCAATGGAATTTAACTACTCATTGCATTACAGTGTAAGCAGCTGAGAATTCCACAGCACTGAGACTACCTTTAAATTACAAGTACAGTCGATGCAACAAGCTTCAACACAGATTCTTTCTATCTAGTTTCAATGTTGGAATGTGCAGTATGGTTCTCAGCTAGGTAGGTAGAAAAGGAAGTGTGAATGTCCACAACATTGGTTACATCAAATTATTTGGCTGACTACCTGCAAGCAAGAGAACTGCTCAATCTGAGCTGATCAGGCACTACACAACAACCCAAATTTAATACACATAGCTTGGACCAACTAGAAGACACTTGTGTAGGATGTCTCACAGTGGAACTGATTCTCATGACTAAAAATGGCACTAGTTGTACTGAAAACACACACACATACATACACACACACATGCACAGGCTTAAAAAATTCCAAGAGGCTCATCCCTAGGCTTCAGTTCAATATATTGTTGATTTTTTTTTTAATTATTAAAAATAAAAAATGTATAATCGTTTTTTTTCTCCTTCCTTCAAAAAAAACTAAATTTCCTTTACACGTTTTTTTTTTTTTGGCGGGGTTGGGGGTTAAACTGCATTTCAATTTTTTTCTCACGTATTATAAAATACTTGTAAAATATTTTCAACATTATAGCTATCAAAAGGAATGAATATAGGAAATTGATTTCATCACTCACTCTCTCCATCTCTCTTTCTGTCTCTCTGTCTTCTTCCTTCCTGTCCTTCCCACTCACTCTCTTCTTTCCTCCTCTCTCCCTCTCTCACTCTCACTCTCTCTCTCTCTCTCTCTCGCTTTGCATTCCTCTAACATGTTGGACATTATCAAAACTTCCAGCTATCATATGTAGCTGTCCATGAAACTGCAGTTACCCACTTGGGTAACTTCTTCTCTAATGCAGACAGTTCTGGTGTTTCCTTCAATCCACCATGCATGTAGTGACCAGCAAATGCGATATCTGTGATTGTTGCGCTGTCCTGCCAATCTTCTGGAACCTGTAACACAGCGCAAGCAAAAAGAAAATACCACATAAAACACAGAAAAATAATAAACATTTTATAAGAAAGTCAAATAATCTAAGAAACAAGATCCAGAATCTCTTTCTTCAAGTTGTCTTAATCTACCTTTAGTATTATGTAACGGTAAATGCACCCAGACCATACCGTTTAATACTTTTGTATTAGGGAGGTCATCCACACCAAAAAGGAATTCATGATTGGGGACTAGAGGTAACTCTTTGGTTTCATTGAAGGTAATTTTGCTAGTTTCATTGGTCGTATGATAAAATGCATTGTCGTTGTGTCACTTCCTTGTCTCTTTTTCATATGTATTTTCATGGACATTGTTCAGCTGAGCTCTTTTCTCTGGTTTCTCCTTCAAGAACTTATCAGCTATCAATAAGACTTGCATCCAGTGCTCACCAGTATACTGTGCAACCTCCTAAGTGTCATAAAGCACTTTACAGTACCAGTTTCTTCCTTCGCACCTCTGAACTTTGGAATTCCTTCCCACAGTTTTGTTTTCCTCTTCTATATGACCTCCAGTCTTTTAAGTCTAATGTACCTCGTCACCTATTGACTTCTTTCTAGCGTCCATTTTATTCTAGTAACTCTTACATTTTCAGTGGTCCAAGGACCTTGTAACAAGCGAATGCTTTAAAAAACAAAAAAAGTACGCAGCCTCTAAAGTGGTCTGCATCAGGAAGACTATCCAGCTGTGAAAATAATTAAGTACTACCTTGAGGTCTCTGACTCATTACAGCTGGTTACCCAGTTTCCATGGCATCTAAGCGTCTGAGATTTCAGTATTCTCCCTAAATGAGAGGCCTTGCAGCTAAGTGGATTGACGCTGTCTGCTTTTCCATGCTTGCAAGGGTTGGACAGAGTTTATTGAGGCAGATTTTCTACAAGGGGATGCCCTTCCTGTTGCCAATCCTTACCTGTTTTTAAGGAGATATTACCAAGGAAACATATTTCCCCATGGCCAGACATGTTCTTGGAGAATATTTGAAATGATTGAGACTGCCTGAACAACAGTAACAAAACAATCATGTGATGTTCAAGGATACACACACACAAGGAGTGTTTTGCTCAAGAACACAATGCACCACCCAGTCTGGAAAGTGAAATGATGATTTTATGATTGTGAGTGCAACACTAGCTCATGCACTTTCAAAACTGTGAAAGCTTTGCCAAAAGAAAAAAAAAGACAAGAAAAAAGGAAAAAAGACAGTGTAGGGAACAACTTCTCTAGTGCTGGTAGCAAAATATAATATACCCAGTCCATGCTGTACAGTGGTTGGTGATGAAAAGGGTATTCAGCAATGGAAACCATGCCAAAATATCAACATACACAACATGATCTATCACTGTTGCTGTGTGTGCCAGATGTTGAAAGACTGCAGCAGGCAGTGAAGTTTGAAAAGACATGTCTGATCCATGCCAGCTTGGGAAGAAAAATAAAATGCGGGCTGGAAAATGATATTGGTGATGCAGTTAGTTGATTCAGTAGGGAAAGAATAAGGATGAGGGACAGAAAGTAGTGAAATGATATGCTAGAGAAGATCCATTCAAAGTTATATCTTCATTTAATGCTGCCTGTCCGTCTGTTCATCTTTCCTTGTCTTGAGAGATATAAATGAGCATGATTGTCAAACAAGGTGTATCGTTTATTTCCAATATTCTGCAAGAACATGTCTGGCCATGGGGAAATATTAACGCCTTGCTTGGAAACAGGTAAGATTTGACAACAGCCATAGAAACTCTGCTTCAATTAAACACTGTCCAACCCATACAAGCATGATGAATGGTAATGATCAGTTAATTGTTTTTGAAGTCACTTTGAAGTCACTGTCAACAGAATTCTTGTTTCAAAATAATAAATATGAAGATGATGATGATAATGATATAATATGAAATGATATATATCATATGGCATTAGGAAGGGCATCCAACTGTACAAACTTTGCCAGATCGAATTGGAGCCTGGTGCAGCCTTCTGGCATGCCAGTCCACAGTCAAACCATCCAACCAATGCCTACATGGAAAGCAGACATTAAACGACAATGATAATAATGATGATATATATATATATATATATACTAGCTGGTCTACCCAGTAATTCCCGGGGGTAAAGATGTTCTATTGAAACGCCTTATTACTCTGATATAAGAAAGTAATTTCATTACAACTGCCACAAACGGTGTATTTTCCATCACAAAAGTGTACAAAAAACTGTCAGCAGGAGGAGGGAGAAATTGTTGGAGGTTGGCGAGAGAGGTTTTCGGAGATTGGTGAGAGAGGTTATATAAATATTTGAATGAAGTGTTTGAAGAAAGTGCAATAGTAACGTTCACACTCATTGATAGTCACTCTCAGTAACTGCCTTTAGCTTACAGAGTTCTTGTTTTTATAACTATCAAAAATCAACCAGAAGGATAGACATATTGTTGAGAACAAATGATTTCATTGGAGCCATTGGCGTCCTAGAAGAGGTTAGAAGGGTCAAGCAGCAAAGACATTATGCTGCTTAGCGAAGGCATCTGGGAAATGTATAACTGCTGTCATTCACAGAAAGACTATTGTTTTACTATGAGAAATCGCTGTTAAGTGAAATTTGACATTCGAGGATCAAATCCACACTATGTTTGCATGAAGCCACTACAAATACGTTGTGGAATAAAAAGTTTATCTACTGTCATGGAAAAAATGCAGAATTATCAGAGTAATGGGCATTCAAAAAAGTATGTATGTATAGAAATGTATGAATGAAGTCTTTAATGTTTAAGATTCAAATCAAAGAAGTGCAATAATAATGTTTAGCAGTTCAAAACTATGAGTAGTGAAACATAGAACTAGGTCGGCTGATCGTAAGAATCAAATATTGATTGCTTCGCTAAAAACTGCAGGTGGTATGGGTTATTTCCCTTGGGCTGTTTAAATAAAATATTAGTAATATGTAGTAATTAGAAGGATCCATTGGAGGAGCCCTATTATCGATTTTTTTCACCAATCTAAGTATGTCACAAGGTTTCCAGACATAAGTTCTACTCACATGTCAAGTTTCATCAAAATCAATAAAATGATGTAGGAGGAGTTAGATAACAACGCCACAAACAAACACACAGATTTTCCACACATGTAGTAGATATATATATATATATATATATATATATATATATATATAACACATTTTTATTTGCATACACAGCAACCCCTGTTGCAAACTGTGAACTATAAAATAACTTTTTTCAGTTTATCGAACTTCAATATGGGGAAAATTTACAACATTCTACATCAATAAACCACTATTGTCCTTGAAAGTTGTTTTTCATACCTTCTAGAGACTGCTCAAAGCTTACTAACTTCCTACACCTTGATTCTTGGATCTTTCTTTTACATATAATTAGATGTGTGTGTGTGTGTATATATATATATATATATATATATATACACACACACACACATACATACACACACACACATACATACACACACACATATATATATATGCAGATATAGGTATATATATATATATATAGGTATATATATATATATATATAATATATATATATATATATATAAATATATATATATATATAAATATATATATATATATATATATATAAACATATATATATATATATAAACACTAAATGATGAAGGCAGTTCAGTGGTTAAAAAAAAAGTGAAATCACATTATTACCAGCCAGAGCTTCACAGCTGACATTTGTTTACGTAGACTGTGGTTTGCTTGATAAATATACTTTCACTACATTATGTGTTAGTGTTGCTAGTAGGAGCACACTGTACTAACAACACTAGGAAACAAACCACAAGCTTTTGAACAGCCAGACACAATATATACATACAACAACAACAGCAACGATACCAGCAACAACAGACAAATGTTTTCTGTTAATCATTAACAATGTTTGGTGATGACATCATTTCTTTTTGGGTCTGACTTTGTTTGTTTAGTATTTTGTTACTATTATTGTTGTTGTTGTTTTAGTTGTTTGTTGCTGTCATTGTTGTTATGATATTAGTTTTTCTTCTTCTTTGTTCCATCTCACCACAGAACAAGGTAAGTGGAAAATCTTACAAATTCCAATGAGAACCCTTAAAATAGCACAGATGATGTTGCAATGATGATGATGATGATGATGATGGAAAGGTTGGTGGTGTTGTTGATTGACATCTAACAGCATTGAAAATAGTACTAATAATTCTTTCTAATTTTTGGCACAAGGCCAGCAATCTTTAGGGGAGGTGGAAGTTAATTACATCAACCACTCCCACTAGTGCTCAACTGGTACCTATTTTATCAATCCCAAAAGAATGGAAGGCAATGCAAACCTCAGTGGGCTTCAAATTTTGGCACAAGGCCAGCAGTTTTAGAAGGGGGAGCATGTTGATTACATCAACCCCAGTACTTGACTTCAAACTTCGGCACACAACCAGCAGTTTTGAGGGGAGGGACATCAACCACCCCCACTGGTGCTCAACTGGTACCTATTTTATCAATCCCAAAAGAACAGAAAGCAATGCAAACCTCAGTGGGCTTCAAATTTTGGCACAAGGCCAGCAATTTTAGAAGGGGGAGCATGTTGATTACATCAACCCCAGTACTTGACTGCTACTTTGATTTATCAACCCTGAAAGGATGAAAGGCAAAGGCTCTGGAAAATTCAACCTCAGCAGAATCTGAAATCCGCATGTTAAAAGCCAGAAGAAATACTGCTAAAAATTTTTGTCTGATATGCTCGCCACCTTATAATGGTTTCAAACTTCGGCACACAACCAGCAGTTTTGAAGGGAGGGGCAAGTCAGTTACTCAACTTGTACTTTATTTTATAAGCCCCAAAAGAACGAAAGGCAAATTCAACCTCAGTGGGGTTTGAACTCAGGATGTAAAGAGCCGAAACAAATACTACAAGACTTCTTATCTGACATTCTAATGATCCTGCCAATGAGTTCCTTTTTTTTTTTTTTTTCAGCTGAACACATAACATAATGTAATCCTAGATACACTATGTCTGAATAAAACACAAGATGATCATGGCTGGGATACCATTGATTATAGGAAGTTTCAAATATGAGCTGACTTGCAGTTTATCACTAATTTTTTTTTTTTTTTAACTTCTACTTCAGTAAATATTATCCTATACTCTAAGAAGATAGAATAAACCTAAAGCATTTCCCTTTTTTTTTTCCAATACTTGCTAATAAAATTATATAATATTAGTTATTGAATGATTTTTCGTTACTGTATATTTATTTCTATTTAGTTCTATAATACTCATTTATTAAATATGTTAACAATAACTTGACTATTGCTTTTCAAGCAAATGGCATCTCTGAATAATTTAATGTCTAAATAAATCTTCTCTGCAGAGCTGCTGATTACAACTTAGGTACATCAAACTACTTACAGTCACATAATTGCTTCTTTTCAGTTTGATTACCCCCATCAACCCTTTCATTACTATATTTCTGTTGTAATATACGGCCTTTGTTTCAGTTAATTTTTAAAATAATGGCAAATTTAGTGAAATAACTGTTATTATTTAACTAGTATTTGTAAAATACTAATTTGTAAAATAAATTTGTAAAATTAATTTGTAAAATAAATTTACAAAGTTTTGATAGAAATTTTAATTTAGATCACTTTAAAACAGTAAGTTTGTATTCTAGAACCAAAGATATTCTTAGGCAGGTTGGCATTACCAAACACTGCAAGCAAACCTTTATTTCAGTTGTTGTCAAACTGTGAACTGTCGCACACTTGCACACTTCAAAGGGTATCTAAAACTCCTGTTACACTCGTGCATGGATGACATTGCCATCATCATTTTAATGTCCATTTTACCAAGGTCACACAAAGTTTACTGAAATGGATTTTCTACAGCCGGATGCCCTTCCTGTCACCAGCACTCATCTGTTTCCAAGCAAGGCAGTATTTCTCCATGGACAGACATGTTTCCATAGAATATTGAAAATGAATGACACTGCTTGTATGACAGTGACACTCGTTTACAACTATCACACAATGTCAAGACGAAGAAACATAAACACACAAACACAAATGCATACACATATTTATACATATACACAGACACAACAGGCTTCTTTCACTTTCTGTCTACCAAATCCATTCATAAGCTTTTGGACATTTTTATGTCCATTTTTTTTTTCCATCATGTCCTTCCTGATACTGACCCTCACCTATTTGCAATTAAGAAACTTTATTTCATAGCTTCACACAAACTGGAACATGAATATCATAGTTATCATCATCATTATCACTAACTGAATATTGTCAATGCAATGACACACAGATAGACATAATCACACACACAAATACAACACACAATTAAACAGACAGATAAAACACAAGGAATTGGCATTGCAAGCATTTCAGCCAGGTGCCTAGTTTGACAATACCTTCTTCCCTCCCTAGCACTAGTCTCAGAGGCCTTGTAACAGGACACCAGCACAACCTTTATCTTTTATCATTTTTAGACTGTGGCCATGCTTGGGCACTACCTTGAAGGATTTTTAGACAAATGAATCAACCCCGGTACTTTTCTTTTTACTAAGCCTAGTATTTATTATATCAGTTTCTTTTGTTGAACTGCTAAGTTACAGGGATGTAAACTCACCAACACCAGCTGTCAACCAGTGATGAGGGACAAACACAGACACAAAGAGAAAGACACACACACATGTATACAATGGGAATTATGAGGTCTGGTCAATAAGTATCTGGATTGTTACCATAGTAATGAAGCTAAAGCATGCAGAGTGAAGCCACTTGGCAAAGATTGACCATGAACTCTGCTGTGCATATGCACTAAGTTTTAACGTTCTAGCTCACTTCCACTGTTTACAGCAGTGCTTAGAAGGAAGGTGTGTAGCATGTGATCACTGACCATGACAAAGATGTTGTGGCAATACCTGCTCAGAGGCTTACACAAAATTGCAGAAAGTGTATGGAGAGGAGTGTATGAGTCACATACAAGTGTACAAGTGGTTCAGACGTTTCCAAGATGGCTGAAAAAATGTCAATAGTGACAAAAATTCTGTGAGACCTGCAACCAACAGAACTGAGAAAAACATCGCAGATGTACATGCAGCTGTGAGGGGAAATCGTCGAATCACTATCTGAGAGTTATCAGAAAATGTACATATTAGTTACGGTTCAGTTCAGTCCAAAGTTTGGGTATGAGACGCATGTCTGCCAAGTTTGTGCCAAAACTGCTTTCAGCTGACCAAAATGACACTCGGGTTTCAGTTGTACAAGATCTCCTTGATTGTGTCGAGAACAATGAAAACCTTTTGAAAACTTTGCATAGGCCTTTGAGCAGGTATCGCCAAGCTTTTGACATTTCTCTGTCATGGTCAATGTGACGATCACACACTACACACCTTCCTTCCAAGCACTGCTATAAACAGCTGAGCAAGAACATTAAAACTTAGTACACATGCACAGCAGAGTTCAAGGTCAATCTATGCCAAGCAGCTTCAGTCTGCATACTTTAGTTTCATTACTATGGCAACAATCCAGATACTTATTGATCAGACCATGTATATAGAAATTACATGCAGTGTGCAAGAGAGGAGGATGGACTGGTTTGATCATATAATGTAGATAGATGAGGACAGTTGCATAAAGAAGCGCTGATCACTTAAAGTGGAAGGAAGTTGTGGAAGAGGAAGACCCAGAAAGACATGGGACGAAGCTTTGAAGGCTGATCAGAAAATGCTGAATCTTACAAAGGAGATGACAGAGGACTGAGATATGTGGCGCACTGCTGTACTCAAGAAGACTCACCTACTATAACAAAATTGAGATCCTAAAACCAAGTTTCCATGTAATAGCACTGGTGCTGGTGTCACTTAAAACACACCTATGATGGAACCACATAAAAAACACCCAGTACAGTCTGTGGAGTGGTTGGTACTAGGAAGGACATCCAGTCATAGAAACCAAACCAAAACAGACTATGGAATCTGGTGCAGCTTGGCCTCCCAGTTCCTGTCGAGCCATCGAACCCATGCCAGTATGGAAAAGACATCAGATGATGATGAATGAGCTTCTTTCAGTTTTCTTCTACCAAATCTATTCACAAAGCTGTGGTTAGCCTGAGGCTAGAGTAGAACACATATAACCCAAGGTGCCATGCAGTGGAACACAACCCAGAATCATGTGGTTTGGAAGCAAGCTTCTTACCACGTAGCCAAACATGCACTTATATGTAAAAAATATTTTAAAAGCAGGCTGTAAACATCCTGCAGGAATTACTTTTATCACAGATCTACTGAGTCAGTACTGAACTGGAGTTGAATAAAAGCAAGAAACCAGAAAGTATTCTGAATATGAAGATACTTACAGTAAATATCATACTGAACGTCCAAGGCTCAGCAGGCTTTTCAGCATGGGAGTAATAAATGAAATAAACTCTTTGGTCAGCATATTCAGGGACTTTGGCCAACTGTGGTGCTTTTTCACTCAAAGACCATGAAACAAGAGATGCTTCTTGATGCGGCATCACAAATATGGTCATATGATCTGGACCTAGAATGAGGATAAAAAGAAACACGAAATTAGTAGGTAAATTCATACATGATGATTATAATATACATATACATTCATACATAGATATATACATACATGAATGTACACAAATGCTCATCTATATGTATATATATATATATACATGCGCTCCTACATGTATGTTCACACACAACTCACATTCATACACACATATAAATATGCATGTGTATCTAAGAACTTGATGCACAATTATGCAGAGTGTATAAGTTTACTAATAACAAAAAACCTACAGAAAGCTCATCTGAGTCACAGGTCTTGTACACAGGCACACGTATACAAATAAACATACATACTGATAAATATACATAATATAGCTATGCAAGTACTATATATGTGTGTGTGTGTGTGTGTGTGTATATATATATATACATACATATGAGCGTGATCGTTACCAATGATTCGAGCAGGATCGTTACCAACGATTCAAGCGTGATCATTACCAACATCGCCTTACTGGCACCTGTGCTGGTGGCATGTGTACAAAGATTCGACCGAGGTTGTTGCCAGTACTGCCTGACTGGCCCCTGTGCCGGTGGCACGTAAAAAGCACCCACTACACTCTCAGAGCAGTTGGCGTTAAGAAGGGCATCCAGCTGTAGAAACTCTGCCAAATCAAGATTGGAGCCAGCCCTCAAAGTCGTCCAACCCATGCTAGCATGGAAAGCAGACGTTAAATGATAATGGTTTCAGATTTTGGCACAAAACCAGCAATTTTGGGGGGAGAAATGAGTTGATTACACTGACCCATGCTCAACGAGTTCTAATTTACATTATTTACATTTGACAGATATTTGTTCTCATCTTGTTTGTTGTTAACACGTTTCGACTGATATACCCTCCAGCCTTCATCAGGTGTTTTGAGGAAATTTCGAACCTGGGTTCTCATTCCTAAGGTATTTTTCGATGTTGTTGTTGTTATTATTATTATCATTATTATTCAGGTCACTGCCTGGAATCGAACTCGGAATCTTGGGGTTAGTAACCTGCGCTCTTAACCACTCCGCCATATACCCATGGATGAATCAAAACAGTTTTACCTATTCCATCTGCAGCTTCAAGGAAAACTATTTCTCCTATGTCAGATGTTCCTAATTTTTTGATCCTCATCTAAGCTCTCTTTTTTTTTTATCTCATTTTACTAGAACAAAGAGTACTTCATTTTTGTGGACATACTCTCCCAATTATTGAATGTCATGGTTGATTGCCTAAAGAATCTGTCAAATAAAAGTTGAAGCAGCTGTTTGCACTGAACTGCTACTATAGAGTTCATAAGGCAGACCATCAAGTCCCAACAATTTGTCCTCGTCGCAGTCTGCCAACACATTCTCAACTTTCCTTGGCTGTGGTCGGCACTTCACAAGATTCTGCATCCCACCCTGAGAGACATGGCAAACTGGCCAGGAAGTCTGTGAGCTTCTCCCAACGCTCCAGTCCGCCACTCCTCCTGAATAGCTGGGCAAAATGATCGTGAAACACCTTGCACATCTCACTGAAAATGTGAGTCCACATTAATCAAGATCCTTGTCAGTCGTAGACTGTAGAATATTTTCAATGAGAATCAATACCTGATTGCACATGGTGGATGTAAACTCTAGGTGTAGGGTTTTGATTCTTATTGGGCTTGATATAGTATACCCTCTGTCAATCTGATGACTGGATGGTGAACAGGTACAAAAAATAACAAAGAAACTCATCATCTTACTTAAGAACACAAAACTGCATCCTATTTCAAGTTTCTGTTCCAGTCTTCATCAGCTTCTCAGAGGCATTTTCAGTGGTATGCTTTGCAGAATGTTACACGGATATATAAAGCAACTGCTTTCAGATGCTGTTCCATGAATATTATGCAGGAGCTATCTGAGATGTAAATAAGCTACTAATATTCTTCATGTAAAAATCCTATCCTCTCTGTACCCAGATTTTATATACTAAATTAATATCTACTCATTTTAACTATGCCTGAACTATTTTTATTTGGAATTCCTCACTACATGACCATGTCTTTACAACAAGTCCTAATCATATCAGACTTAAAAACCCTTTACTCGATACAATCATTGTACACCCAAGAACCCAAGTTATAAACGCAATGAATACAATAATTTTACTACTGGATTTTTATTATCTTTGGAATCATCATCATCCAGTGTTTTAAATCCAGGTTCTGTTTCCGTTAACGGGGATGGCCGGATCTAACTCAATGCTATAGCAACCGCCCTCACACCTTCTTCCGATCTTTTTACTATAGTAGGTAATACAGAATAAGTAGACAAAAAGAGATAAGAAAACGATAAATTAAGGGGAGATAAATTAAGAAACCCGAGTGCGTGCGTAGCGAAGGGAGACAACTTTGTTGATGACGACCGATAACATTATGAGTTGTTCCACTACTAGAAATTGCGGCTGAATTTCTTTTAAATTATTCTCTATGGCGTTAGAAAATGAACACAACTAATGTATACCAGGTTACACCATACTTAAAAAATAGGCAGATGATCATAACTAGAATGCCTATGATCATAGATCCACTCAATTAGGACCAACTTGAGGATAAGCAATATTAACAGTTACAGTGATACGAACTATTGGAATGCCATTCATTAGAGTCTGCTCAACTGCTGTTGCGCTAATACAGACACTATTAAGGATACCATGAAGAGAAGTGGATACATAATGGGTTGAGATTCTTTTAACCTTTTTCAGTGATAACACATACATTTCCCAACTGAATTTGTTCAACGGTTTGATCTGTGATCAAATAATGAGACTACAACAATTACATCCTGATAAATCCACTGCGGCCATTAAAAACCACACACACACCGTCATATTTTGTGTTAATATTTTGTTAGAAAGATTTCTAATTTAGACACTAAGACAGCAATTTTGAGCAGAATGTAGACACACTGAACTGCCCACAGAATTTGACTATTTTATTTTATCATCCCCGAAGGCAAAGTGTATCTGAGCAGTATTCGAACCCAGAAAATAAAGATTCAGAAAAAGTGGAGTAAAGTATTAAATTATATTTAAAACTCGACGTTTCTTTTTTTTTCTTTTTTTTTTTTTTAGATAACACAATATTCAAGGGTGATAACAGCACGAAAGATTTATCTCCCTTTGACCGCTCACTTATTTCTATACACCCAAGCGTATACAGAAACCTAACTCCGTCAATTTATGCACACACACACCTTTAAAGATTTGGTGGTCCAATATGTGTGTGTGGCATAAAATTTAGTCATAATTTTTTCATATTACACTTATGGCATGAACAACTGAATGAGTGACACTTCAAACAAGAAAACTATGCCTTACTCAGTGTAAACTGGGTATACATTTTTATTATCATCATCATCATTTAACATCCATTGTCCATGATGCAAGGGTTGGACGGTTTGACAGGAGTTGGTAAACTGGATGGCTGCACCAGACTCCTATCTCATTTGGCATGGTTTTCTATGGCTGGATGCCCTCCCTAACGCCAACCACTCTGAGAGTGTAATGGATGCTTTTACATATCCTTCCTGTTGCCAACCCTCACCTACTTTTAAGTCAATATTTTCCCATGGCCAGGCACATTCTTGCAGAATACTGGAAATTAATGACACTGCTTATATGACAGTGACACTCATTTACAACTATCACTTGATGTCAAGACAAGGAAACACAACCACACACACTCATATACAAGTTCTTTTAGTTTCGTTGACCAAATCCATTCACAAATCTTTGGTCAGCTCAGGACTATAGTAAGGCACTTGCCCAAGGAGCAATAGTGGGACTGAACCAAGACCCATTTGGCTGGGTAGCAAACCTCAAACCATACAGCAATGTCTGCTCCTATAAATTAAAGCAATCTTTCTTAAAAATCACTATTGTATTTTCTACTCAGTTTCAAATATATAATTAGATGTGAGAAAGTCACTGCCCAATGGTTTCCGGTTCCGTCCCACTGCACAGCACACTGGACATGGGTTTTCTACTACAGCTCTGGACCAATCAAAACCTTGTGGGGGGTTTTGTAGATGGCAAATGAAAGGTCATCATGCATGTGTGTGTGTGAGAGAGAAAGAGAGAGATTGTGTGTGTGTGTATGCATGTACATGCATGTGTGTCTGAGTTTGTTTACATTTGTACTTGTTTCTATAAAATTGCAAATTAAGTGCAGAGATGTTATTTTTAGTTCGCCTATCAACAAATCATCCATTCACTTTGCACCTCCAAAACCAAGTGGAATAAAAAAAGAATTCAGTGCTTGGAAAACAGGCATGGGTTAGTGACTAGGACATCTGGCTGTAAAACAAATCTCAATAATATTTATCTCACCCATTCTGGCATGGAAAACATGAATGAATTAAGTGCATAATGATGTTTGTGTAATGCACTAAACATTAAGATTGGTGAAACAGACCAACTGTCAAACAAAAGAGAGAGACAAACAGGCAAACAGACAGACAGAGAAAGTGAAGATCCTCAGAATTAAGAAAAAGGAAAAGATGTAAAATCACATATTGACAGCTATAATAAATAAATTCACAGCTAAAATAAATAAATAGAATTTAATGATGACAAGATGTCACCATTTAAACACTATATTCTATATATGTCAGTATATGAGTGAAATATTGCAGTCAATAAGTGGACAGTGAAACTACAAATAGTAACAGTAGTATCAGTAACAACACTAACAACAAATGTAAATTTAGGGCAGGGAACACTGACGGTGTCGGGGGCGTGGGTATACTCCTTGAGGAGAAATGCTTTGATAAGGTAATTGAGGTGGTCAGAGTATGTGACAGAATATTTAAGATTAGATTAGCGATTCATCATGGGTTAGCAACTATTATTTCGGCCTATGCCCCTCAACATGGGCTACCTGATGGACAGAAAGACCGATTTTATGACATCCTCTTGCTGACTACCTCGTTCATGAATGACAGGGACCTTCTCTTTGTGGCTGGTGACTTCAATGGACATGTTGGACAACATACAGGGGACTTCCATGGCGTACATGGAGGCCACGGTTTGCAATACTAACTTCAGGAAACCTGCCAGTCACCTAGTCACCTACCGATCTGGTAGACACACTAGTCAAACTGACTACATCCTCACCAAGAAAAGGGAAAGATGGCTGCTTATAAATGCCAAAACCTTCCCAGGCAAAGAATGTATACCCCACAACATAGATTGGTAGTTAGTGCCTTCAGGATCAGGGCTAAATGAATGCCCAGAAGATGACCAGTATGGAGGAGAAGGGTCTGGAAGTTTAAAGATCCTGCGAATAGATAGAGATTTAGAGACATATTACCCAAAGCCTTTGACGAAATAGAAGGGGATATAGCTTCACACGATGTAGAAGACAACTGGAGGTTTCTACGGGAAAATCTGCTGAGGGCCACTGACTAGATCTGTGGATGGTGCAAAGTCCCCTCTCGACCCAAAATAACGTGGTGGTGGAACAATGTTGTTGACAGGGCTATTAGGGAAAAGAAACAGGCTTGGAAGGACTGGAAGAATGGTGGTAGCAGGGAATTGTATCAGACTGCCAGAAGGGAAGCTAGGAGACAAGTTTATTTAGCCAGAGGGCAAGCAGATAAGAAAAAATTTGCCAATGTTCTGCACCCTGAGGACCAAAGACTTGAGGTATTTCGTGTTGCAAGACAGTGTGTGAGAGAGAATCATGATGTCATAGGAGAGAAATGTGTTCACATGGATGATGGTTCACTTGCATTAAACAAGGCTGCAAAGAGAGAGGTTTCGAGACACCACTATGAAAGGCTGCTAAATAAAGAGAATGAATGGGAGAAAGAGAGCCTGCCGAATGCCAACCCAACAGAGGGACCAGCTTTCCGAACTGACAGTGCCTTGGTAGATAAAGCAAT
The DNA here is from genome assembly GCF_006345805.1 of Octopus sinensis. Lineage (NCBI taxonomy): Eukaryota > Metazoa > Mollusca > Cephalopoda > Octopoda > Octopodidae > Octopus > Octopus sinensis. Next base: position 106,486,515 of record NC_043000.1, on the reverse strand, counting down.
TAACAGTATGAAGACAGGGAAAAACCCCAGCCCATCAGGAATCACTGCAGAGATGCTCAAAATATCTGGCAGTGTTGGCTATAGCCTAGTTACCCATATAGTCAACCAGGTGATACATGAAGGAGTCACACCCAATGACTGATGTAGCACCACCATAGTCAACTGCTACAAAGGTAAAGGTGACGCTTTAGATACAAATAATTGCAGGGGTATCAAGTTGTTGGATCAAGTAATGAGGGTCACAGAGAGGGTCATAGCCCAAAAAATTAGGGAGAGAGTCAGTTTAGATGAGATGCAGTTTGGGTTTGTGCCAGTGAAAAGTACCACTGATGATATATTTCTGGTAAGACAACTGCAGGAGAAATACCTAACCAAAGATAAACCTCTGTACCTAGCTTTTGCTGACATGGAGAAAGCCTTTGACAGGGTCTCCCGATCCCTTATCTGGTGGTCAATGAGAAAACTAGGGATAGATGAGTGGTTAGTGAGAGCTGTGCAAGCCATGTACAAGGACGCTGTCAGTAAGGTGAGGGTTGGCAACAAGTACAGTGAAGAATTCCAGGTTGGTGTAGGGGTCCACCAACGTTCAGCCCTCATCCCCCTCCTATTTATCATAGTGCTCCAGGCAATAACAGAGGAATTTAAGACAGGATGCTCCTGGGAGCTCCTATATGTTGATGACCTTGCTCTAATTGCTGAGTCACTATCAGAACAAGAGGAGAAGTTTCAGGTGTGGAAGCAAGGATTAGAATCAAAGGGCCTTAGAGTCAACCTAGCTAAAACCAAAGTCCTAATAAGTAGGAAGGCAGACAAACCATAAATCCCTTCAGGTAGATGGCCCTGCTTGGTCTGTAGAAAAGGCATAGGTAGAAACTCTATACGATGTACCCAGTGTAAGCTATGGAAATATGCTGTGCTTGAGAAGACCTGGCAAGCCAAGTGAGACCAGAACCCGTGGACCCTGTGCAGGTGGCACATAAAAAACATCATTTGAGCGTGGCTGTCGCCAGTACCACTTGACTGGCCCTCGTGCCGGTGACACATAAAAGCACCCACTACACTCTCAGAGTGGTTGGCATTAGGAAAGGCATCCAGCTGTAGAAACTCTGCCAGATCAGATTGGAGCCTGGTGTAGCCATCTGGTTCACCAGTCCTCAGTCAAATCGTCCAACCCATGCCAGCATGGAAAGCAGACGTTAAACGATGATGATGATGATGATGTATAAAGTAGTTGTTGACTCTTAAATATGTAAAGAGTGGCTATTAACACTTACCTATAACTGAGAATGTTAGTTCCACCTCCTTAGCAGAAAGTTTTTTTCGATTTTCCAGTTTAACTTCAACCGAAGGGGAACGCAATTCTGTGTTGAGTAAGATGTAGGCGGATTTCCTGCATGAAAACAAAATAACAAATAGAAATATCAACAAAATAACAAAATAAAAATATCAAAACTGAGTAATTAGTTAAATGGGGAAATATTCTGCAAAAAAAAAAAAAGAAATACCAATTGAATTTTCATCATGTACCAGTGAAATCAGTGAAAATATAACAGAAATAGAATATGAAACACACAGGCATTTCTGAACATTTCTGAGCAAAATAGATACATAAACTTTTAAATTCTATCTACTACTGTTGCTGGAAAACTGTTGGTGTTACTGTTATATAGTCTCAGATTAGCCCTGATTGAGTAGATTTTTAAACAAAGTTGTTCTAGGTACAACAGGTGCTTTTATGTGACACTGGCACAGGTGACATATAAGGTAAAAGTCTTTTTTACCTTATATGTCATCCAGCATCAGCAAATTAAGTACCACTGATACAGTCAATCACCTACAATTCTACATGCACCTCAGTCTAGATATTAATACTAAAACCATGCATTGATTGACAGACTGTTGTTACCTGAGATCAATAATCCAGAGCATTGGGTAATAATATGGCCAGCCACAATAAGGTCCTTCACATTTCAACTCTACACAACTTTTGAAAGCTTCTGGCTGTGCTTCACGAACTCCTTTTAAACCATTGTGATCCAGTGATATAAACCATATACCAGAATCTGTGTGACTTACATTACCTTGCGCATCATGAAATCGTCTTCGAATATGCTGTAAGAAAAAAGATAAAGATAAAACAGCTTATAAAGAAAAAGAAAACATAAAATTATCACAACAATCCATGCTTTTACCATTTTTTTTTTCTGGCATAGTCAGAGGAGGAAGGGTAAACTAATATGCCTCTTTTAGGTGCTTCCAAAACTTGGAAGGAAAGGCAGAAGTTATCATCAGGTCAGAGACTAGCCAAAAGACTAGATGATAACCCAAAAGGGTTGCCAAAGGGTAAATTGCATTTAAGACACCACAGGCCACATTCAAGTGCTAAAACAGGTGATGAAATGAGTCTTCCACCTCAAAACAGGAGTGGTCTCTTTGAAGGGTTTCTAAGCAAGGCTTTGACAAGCACAAAGCTTTTGTGGAAGACTTTTGCCCAAAGATGCTCTGCAGTGGGATCAAACTCAAAACCGAGTAGCTGCAAGACAAACTTTTTAAACCAAAAAATCATATTAAGATTTTATTTAATACCTGTTATAAATGGCAGAATAGTGTTGAGCCTAGTGTGCTCACAATAAATGACTAAAGGTTTATAGGTTTAGAACACTGGAGCTGTTTAAAACAAATTCTTCTCACATTTCACAATTGAGTTGATTATTAAGAATGAGAAGGAAGATTTCCAATAGTGAAAAAATCATAGATGTATTAAAAATATGCAAATGTTCAAATACTAAAACCAATCTTCAAAAGTCAGTATGAAGAATGGTTGAAGAAAAAAAAAGTCGTAAAAAAATTAAATGAAAGAAATAACAAGAAAAGCTACAAAGATTTCAGATAGTTGTGTTATATAAGCTAATTAGAAAACTAGTTTTATACTTCTCATTAAAGTTTGTCTAATTGATGATAGTGGCAATCTACTGCTAGAACACTGGTAACCAACTGCTGCAATGTTCATAACTCACTGCTGCAATATGGACAACAACATTGGCAAACCACTGCAGGAACATAGACACAATAACAATATTGGCAGTCCCCTTTGCAATGCTTTGTAAGCCAGCTGCTGCAGCAACACTAGCAATTCACCATAATGAAACTAGCAACACACTGTAACAATACTGGCAATGCAATGCTGGCAAACCTGCAGTTATACTGGCGACCAACTGTAACAACACTAGCAATGTAACACTGGCAAACCACTGTAACAACACTAGCAACATACTAACACTGTTGGTAACCCAGAGCAGCAACATGTGCAGACAATTTCCACATGGCATCAGACTCAACACAGAGGCCTACATCAAGTGGTTGGAGGAGGTTGTGCTGCCCTGGGTCAAGGGAGTGGTTGCTGGAACACCCTATGTCTGGCAACAGGACTTTGCACCATACCACACAATTGTCCTGTCTGTAAATTGTCTCTTAGCCTATTGTCTATCGACAAACAGTCCATCTACCAAGCAGCAACACTGAGAACAACACTGCCAATTTACTGTCTACATCCCAGCTGCAGAGCCACTACAAAGTTTTTAATTCAAATTGAACATTCAATATACAAGATAGGTTTAGTAGTTTACAATTGTCATCAAGTTTTTTTTTTTATTTCACTTCTCTCCACTTTAATAGTTTACTGTCAACATGGGTTTCCTATGAAGTAGGAATGGTACCAATTAACCTACTAACTTGAACAGTAAAATGTGTTTACTTAACAGAGAGAATACAAGGAGTGGTCACAACATCATATAGTGGGGAAAGACATCTTTCCTGGGATCAAATGTCAGTGTATGGTGGTGTTTAACATAGAATGAGGTTCTGAAAACCATCTCTCACACGCAGCCTGTAATAAGAACTGGTCAAGGATCCAATGGCAAAGATGGCCAGCTGAATACTGTACTAGTTTTTCCAAATCATCAGTAGGGTTTGAACTCAGCATTACAAGTTGATAAATACCTTTATTAACTTTAAAGCTAGGCACTATCCAAATGTGATCAATGCCAGGCCCGCCTGACTGGTTCCTGTACCAGTGGCACATAAAAAGTACCCACTACACTCTCAGAGTGGTTGGCGTTAGAAAGGGCATCCAGCTGTAGAAACATTGCCAGATCAGATTGGAGCCTGGTGCAACCACTGGCTTTCCAGACTTCAGTCAAACTGCCCAACCCATGCCAGCATGGAAAATGATGTTAAATTATGATGGTGGGGGGGGGGGTCCGTGGCAGCGGTGGTGGTGGTGATGATGATAGCAGCTAACAAGACATAAAGTCAGAAGCTGGTATCTTGTCTCTAACTCTGCATTGTGTTGTAACCAACAGACTTGACTCTTTAGTAATTCAATCCAATTAAATGTAAAATGGTGCCATAGGGTAGAAACAATGAACTCTTGAAGTCAGTAGACCAGCACAGTGATTTGAACTAATGATGGAGTCACAATGCAGTTTACTCAACTTACTAGGAATAGCAACCAACTAAATTTCCTGCAGATAGCATTTCATAATACTACAAAAGGCACATTGAGAAATGTAGTCTTGGGTGGACTGTACCTCAGAAAACGATTAGATGATCATGGCTACATCGTATTTGAACGATCAGAACCCACCAGGAGCTAAACAACAACAATCCTACAGCAATTCTGTTGCTTTTGTTATGTTTAGCATTTTAGATTTTAAAAATAACCCAGATATTATAAAGAAGGAAAAGTATGATATCAAATATGAGGTCTTACAAGCTAACCTACAAGATAGGGTAGCCAAATTTCCCTCAAATCACACCCACACTACCATCGTAAAATGGTCACATTGCACAATGTATACTTGGTACTTCTAAAACAATGGCATGGATAGTTATGCTTGATTGGGGCTGATTTAGAACTAAACAACAACAGCAAAAATAACAGCAACAGTATGAAGTCTTACTTTCATCATCAGACGTTGATAAGCTGGTTTCTTGTCATCAAGGCTGTAAGGGAAGCCATAGTCAGTGAATAATATCACCGCAAAGCCAATAAGAGTGACTACAGATAAAATGCCAACTAATTTCTTCAGGCCACTGCTGACTATCCATATATTAGCCTAAAAAAAAGAATATATCTAATCATTAGTAACAATAATAACAAAAAAAACAATAAAAAGTACAACATTAATAATAATAATTTTTCTAATTTAGGCATAAGGGACAGCAATTTTAAATAGAGAGAGTTAGTCAATGTGACTCCTTTACTTCACACGTACTTTATTTTAACGACCCTGGGGGAACTCTGAATAAAAGGAGCCTTAGCTTGCCACAAGGAATTTTGGTCGTCTCTAACAGTTCCACCACTTCATCACTTTCCCCCCAATAAATACAACAATATTTATGATGAATTTTTTTCCTAACATAGGCTCGACATCAGGTTTTCTTTTGTTTCTTTTAACATTTACTTTACCCCCAGTGCTTTAGTAGTACTTTATTTCACCTGTTGTGAAGTAGAGGGAAGTACAAACATAAAGATACTAACACATAAATATATGGAGCAAGCTACCACAGTTTCCATCAATCAAATTTATTCATAAAGCATTGGTCAATGCAAGGGTATTGTAGAAGACATTTGCTCAAGGCACCATGTAGAGGAACTGAATCTGAAACCACACTGTACTAAAGTAAGCTTCTTAACATGCCTGCAACTGTGACATGCCTATATATATATGTATACATATACACATACATACATACATATATATATATATATATACATAACAAAGTGAAGTTGTAAGTGGAAATATATATGTGAGTGGAAATATATATGAAAGAAGGTTTAAAAATGCAATTTTAAAGATGTTTATTCACTTGACCGGTTTTTTTAGAAAAGATTATCAAAAGTATTAAAATACATATATACATTCTCTGATAATAATAAGAAAATGTTAAAAACAGTTTACATGATTGTTTCAGTCATGTGACTGTGGCCATGCTGGAGTACCACCTTTAGTTAAGCAAATCGACCCCAGGACTTATTCTTTGTAAGCCTAGTACTTATTCTATCGGTCTCTTTTGCTGAACTGCTAAGTTACGGGGATGTAAACACACCAGCATTGGTTGGGGGGATAAACACAGACACACAAACATATACACACACATACATATATATATATACATATATACGACGGGCTTCTTTCAGTTTCCGTCTACCAAATCCACTCACAAGGCTTTGGTCAGACCAAGGCTATAGTAGAAGTCACTGAACCTGGAACCATGTGGTTCATAAGCAAGCTACTTACCACACAGCCACTCCTACGCCTATATATATACATATATATTATATACATATATATACATATATGCATATACTGGATTGCCTTGTGTATATATATTTAATCGAAGGTGTATCTGCTGAAAAAGACTTCGCCTAGCAAATTATTTTATTTGCTGAAAGAATATGAAACTATTAGTCCAGGAGTTAGATGGTAAATGTTTTTATTTTTCATTCCATTCGAAACTTTATCCCTAATAGTGGTTTGGAATTTAACTTTCCTTTCTAGCGTTCAAGGAATCCTATGATGGATACCTCTTATGTGTTTGAATGTACACTATATTTATATGAATAATATATAGTTTATTGACTAAATTTTTTTACATGCTAGGCCACTGGTAATGGAAATTTCAAATATTTCTGATTACCCTTTGATATTATTAATCATTGATAATTTTTCTGGATAATTTTCAAATCAAAAAGCCGGCATTTTATTTACTGCTGACAAGGAGCTGTGCTTGCATGGTAGATTTGAAAAATTAGAATGTATAAGCACGGGGCACATACTTGATTGCCTCATGTATATATATTTAATCTAAGGTGTACCTGCTGAAGAAGACTTCTCCTAGCAAATTATTTTATTTGCTAAAAAAATATGAAACTATTGGTCCAGGAGTTAGATGGTAAATGTTTTTATTTTTCATTCCCTTCAAAACTTTATCCCTAATAGTGGTTTGGAATTTAAAAACATTCGAGCGAGGTCGTTGCCAGTGCCGCTACACTGGCTCCTGTGCAGGTGGCACATAAAAAGCACCATTTGAGTGTGGTCGCTGCCAGTACCGCCTGACTGGCCCTCGTACCGGTGGCACATAAAAGCACCCACTACACTCTTGGAGTGGTTGGCGTTAGGAACTCTGTAGAAACTGTACTAGATCAGATTGGAGTCTGGTGCAGCCATCTGGTCTGCCAGTCCTCAGTTAAATTGTCCAACCCATGCTAGCATGGAAAGCAGACATTAAACAATGATGATGATGATACCTCTTATGTGTTTAAATGTATACTGTGTATATATATATGCACACACACACACACACACATACACATGTGCACATAGTTGTAGAACACAGGGAAGAAAATCACATTATAATACAAAAAAAAGGCAGCGTAAAATAGCGTTGTATTGAAACTCTGAAGGGTTCATAAACTGTTACTCTGAGTTTCACAGAACTGACTTAGATACCCACGCATATTTAGAACAACATTATGGTTTATTAATGTCATTTATAAACCATACAACTGCTCAAAATATTTATGACTGTCTGATGTCCGGATATATGAAACTCTGTGTAACAGTTTGTGAAGTTGTTTTCAGCTTCAATACAACATGATTGATTGATTGATTGTCAGACAGACAGACACACACACAAACAGACAGATAGACAGACAGACAGATACATAGATAGACAGATACATAGACAGACAGATACATAGATAGACAGACAGACAGACAGACAGATAGATAGATAGACAGACAGACAGATAGACAAACAGACAGAGAGACAGACAGGCGGACAGACAGACAGATAGATACTCACACATACACATATATACATATATTAATACACATAAGGGTTGGATAAAATAATAAAATCATCACTTTTTATTGCACTACTTTTTCTATTGGCAACATAACAAAGTAAAACCTGTTCTCGTCTGTAGATATGTATTCATTTGAATTATGTATATTTTGTATTTCATGACCTAGCTCTGTTTTTCATTTTTTTGCAGCTTTATGTATTTAAATAAGTAAAAATGCATTAAATACTTGATTTTCAAAGAGCATAAATTTTTGATGTTTCAAACAACTGAATTGTTTAATGTTTCAGGAAAATCTCTAAAATCATGTTGACATTCCAAAACCAAGGTAAAACCAGCCCTAATAAGCATAATTCTGGACAGAAGGCAAAGCTCATAGAGAGTGATTGTAAAAACCATTGAACTGTCAGCTAAACTGACAGCAAAACTAAACCACCTGTGTGTCAACTAAAACCATTTGTTTTGTACTCCATAAATCTGTATAGCATAGGAGGGCTGCAACTGCTTAAACCTCAACTATCCCTTATCAACACTGATAAGCAGAAAAAAAATGAAGTTCAAGACTTATCAGAAGTGGTCATTGGCTCAAGGGAACAATGTCATCTTTGATGAATCATTACTCACCCCCCCCACCCCACCTAAGAGTAAGTTTATTCCTGGAGACAGCCCAAATAAGCCTTCATCCTGACAATTTGACCCCTGCAGTGAAGCATGGAGGTAGCTCTGTGATGATTTGCATAGCCATGTCACAGAATTCACATGACTCTTTAGTTGTTCTACATGGTCAATTTAACACCAAAGATTATCTGAGTAAGTTCACTGATCATGTTCATTCTACATTACAAGTATTGTTCCCTGGTAGTAGTGCAATCTTCCCAGATGATAATGTGTTGATTCACACATTAGCTGCTGTGAGTCAGCACAAAAGTGATGAAGACTGCTTGGACTATTCCCTACAATAATTGATTCTTAATATAGTTGAACATTTATGGTGCATTTTGAAGCAGCAAGTCAGAGACAAATTCCCTTAACGTAGTTCTCAAACAGGATCATGTGTGGCTGTGTAGTTATAAAGTTTGCTTCCCAAACACAGTTTTCAGGTTCAGTCTCACTGTGTTGCACCTTGGGTAAGTGTCTTTTTCTGTAGCCCTAGGCTGGCCCTTGTGAATGGATATGATAGATGGAAATTAAAAGAAGCCAGTTGTATATGTATATATATATAAGAGGGATGACTTGTAAGTGGACATCCATTATGCTAGAAGAAGATCTGCTAGGGTCTTACCACTAAGTGGTAAGACCATATAAGACCTCTTATATGTATGTAATATAATTTTTTCTGAAACTTCAGATTTTTCAATATGTAGACCACTGGTTTTAAATTGATATTCAAATTAATATTCAATTTTTCACCCTTACTATTTTAAATTTGTATGCATGTGTGGGGGGGGGGGGGAGTAAGTCTCCTTATCACATGATAGTTGTAAGAGTCAGTGTCAGACAAACAATGTCATTCTTTTGCAACAATCTGCATATATATGTCTGGCTATGAGGAAATATTACTTTCCTTGAAAACAGGTAAGGGTTGGTAACATGAAGGGCATCTGGTAAAGAAAATACATCTCAATAAACACTGTCCAAATTATGCAAGCATGAAAAGATGGACATTAAAACAATGAAGAGTGTGTGTGTGTGTGTGTGTGTGTGTGTGTGTTGTGTGTGTGTGTGTGTGTGTTTGTGTGTGTATGTATGTATGTATGTATGCATGCATGTAAGTATAAGCAGAGTCCATCAGGACAGCTTCCATAGTTTCTGCCAATCTAATTTCATTAATAATACTTAGATCAACCCAAGAATATGGTAAAAGACATCTTAGCCTAAAATGCCACATAGTAGCTTCAAACATAGAACATTATAATTGAGCAATGAAATTCTTAACCACTTTGCCATACATGCATGTATGCATATGCACACACACACTCACACACACACACATATCTCTATATATAATATATATATATAATCAAAATATGCAACAGGAGTATCAAGAGGTAATGTAGAATGACAGTTTCAAGTGGCTCCATTTAATTGAACAATGCAATCATTACATCAATTTAAATGCAAGGCTATCCTCGGCTGCATAAATAAATAAAATTTTTAATCAGTTGGACACATTAATATAATTTTACTCAAATTCTCTAAGAGAGTAAGACGGGGAAGAGAGTACATTATTAGCTACTAATATAGCTAAAAATATACTACACTTCTAAGAACTGTATGAAGTTTGTTAGGGTCATAGATTGTAAAGGATTGTGGTTCATTTTTAATTTATTAGTCTTTTTTCATCAACAACCAAATCTAAGGCTAGAGGACAGTGCCTGTTTAGAATGGCGGGCAGGAATGAGTTGACAGTTTATAGTTGGGTATGGTCATAAATAGTGTCAGGATTTTAGGATTTGTAAAAGTAACTGTCTATAAAGGAGGCTGGGTAGGGGAAGACCCCAAATCAAGATGCTAATTACCAGTTAAAGGGGCAAGATGCTAATAAAACCTATGATATTAATACAGAGGAAATTATCATGGGGTACTACGGATGATCGTATATAAATAATATTATGTTGTATAAAGATAACATTACTAAAAATGATATTAAAACTAGAATAGATAAAATGAGTATATATACCAATTTTCAACATTAGAATGGGAAGATTACATAGAATTAGTTTAATATTCATTCCTGTACTTAATTATTTACTTATTAGGTGGTTTCTATAAAGATTGCTCTAGGTATTTACTTATGGAATACTGGAGTGATATATCATGCTATCTTTTTATTAATTATAAGCTAAGAATACAAAAAAATAAGTTATGCACAGATGTGTGTGTTCTTACAGCCTTATCACATTGAATACGCCAGTTCTTGTTCGATCACCAAAGTTAAGCAATGCCAAATCTAGTTTGTACTTAAGTGGGTGACTGCATCTCACACTTTTGTGAAGGTACATGGCTCAGTGGTTAGAGCATCTGGCTCACAATCATGAAGTAGTGAGTTTAATTCCCAGACCAGAATCAAAGACACATTATTTCACACTGCTGCAGTTCACTCTGTTGTAGAAATGAGTTGCAACATCACTGGTGGCAAACTGTATCAGCCTTTGTCTTTCCCTTGGATAACATCAGTGGTATGGAGAGGAGAGGCTGGTATGTGCGGGCAACTGCTGGTATTCCATAAACAACCTTGCCCAGACTTGTGCCTTGGAGAGGAACTTTCTAGGTGCAATCCCAAGGTCATTCCTGACCAAAGGGGGCCATTACTCTTTATTTATTTATATATATATACAGAGATCCATAACTTTTGAAATTTAAAACAAAAGTTTTGGCAAAATACCCTGACCAAATAGCCCACAGGATAATGATCACCAACTTAATTAGGAACCTTAAACTCAACTTGACCTCTCCTTAAACATATATTGGATGAGTCACACACAAATTATTGATCAATATAAGTATTTAGAAAAGCTTAAAGAAGACGATAAACCTGTTTGACTGTTACATGTTATTAATATATAATAGTTTCCTTTACCTTGCACAAGTCTAGTATTGTGGTGTTGTATCTGCACAAGTACACCTTGTCATTAGGCCATATATGTCATTCTCCAAACACCTTCATTTGTTTTGCCATTAATTTGAACCTTGCTTCAGACAGATTTACAGTAAAGAGCCACTGAAGACTGGTATAATTACCAGAACAAACCTTGCATCAATCCCTAACCTAACTATATACAAGGCAAATACACTGGTCCAAATTGGTTTTGACTTAAACACCAGCCACTTTTGAACCCAAATTCATGTGAAAGAACTGATTAATTCTTCCAAGTAAATGCTGATCAAACAGCAAAGAATAAATAAACTTTAAAAGAATTATGGTTTTTTTTTTAGATTGGCAAGTAACCCTGAGTGCATTACCCATGGACAAAACGAAAGGTAGAATCTGAATTGAAAAAATAGTTCAGATTTTTGACCCATTATATTTCCCAATGAAAAATAAAATGAAACCAAAAATATAAAGGAAAAAGGTCAGAGATCAATGATGAATAGAAAGAATAAAGATAGTTTCCTATAGAAAGAAGATGAACTTACACTGAATCCAGAGATAACAATGATGGGGAGAGCAATCATGACACCAACAGCAGCATCAGGAACAATGAAGGAGCCAACACGACCCATGATGGGAAGAAAGAACAGTAGTGATAAATGAGACATGTAGAGTGTCAAGAGAGTGGGCAGACAGAGTGCAACGAAGTGACCAGCCAACAGACGCAGTATATGACCTGAAAGATGTAACAGTTTTGTCAATGTATGAAGATGTCTGTGGAAATGGTCAACAGAAATAACATATAACATATTATACAGCAAGGAGATAATCAAGACAGTTATAGAAAACAAACACATAAGACATATAGACACAGATTTAGATAATTGTTGATACATTGTTGGACCGCCAGCCAAATTTATTGTCAACAGTAACTAACTTTCAGTGCCTGCTCACTCTACATTACAGATAATTATGGTAGGATCAGATCTGGATTCAGGAAAACTGGTGATGACCAGTACAGTCAATAATTTAACATCTTAACTTCACTTGAGCCAATGTGTCAGCAATAATTAACTAGTAAGAAAACTAGTTAAGTCCAATCGTCATGAAGAGTGTAGAATCTAATGTTCTGGGCCTTGCCTTTCATCAGAAAATGAAGGTAACGGAGAAAGTGAGTTGTAAATATGTTAATTATTCATTTATAAAATCCTCTTCTCAAGCATAAGGCTTAGATAATTCAGCTCCATTTAGCAATACTCTGTCCTTTACTTCTTATAAGATGCATTTCTTTCAGTTGGCCTTCAGCTGTTCTGCACCAGGTATTTTTGGGTAATCCAGGCTTTCATTTCCCAAGAGGTGCCCATTTCAATGCTATCTTTGGTATATGTCTTGATCTATTCTGAAGGTATGCTTTATCCATCTGAGTCACTGGAGTTCTATTTCTAGAACCACAGTATTGCAAACAGTTTTGTAGTACAACTTCTCATTTGATATTTGTTGGAAAATGCAAGACATTTTCTTCAGTACCTATGGGGGAAAGCATTGATCTTCTGTTTTCTTTCACCACTCACTGGCTTTCTGAATCATAGATTAGGACAGATTTGGTGAGTCCAATCGTAGATCCTACAACTCAAGTAACACCTCAACATTTTCCTTTGTTCTTCACAGAAATGAAGAACATGGGCCAAAATAATTAGACTCAACACTTCACACAACAATTCAACACATCCAATATTCTATTAAACTCTCATATAAATAGATACCATGGTATGGTGCTGATCAACCTTGTGAGCAACAGAAACTGCATGAAATTAACAAGTGCTCCATTAACTTGCAAGTGCTAAGTCAAACTCCTAATGTGAGAATATACATCTTGAGAAGGATCAAATACCGTCAAACAGACATTCTGGATATACTCAAGATACATCTAGATGTACACTAGTTCTCATTGCTACCACAAAAACTCATAAGGGTCACATACCATTACTATTATAGTTACATGGTGTAGCTATACTTTTTTTATTGGCATTATTGTTTTCTCCTTAATTAAACATTACATTTTGTCATTATTTATGTTTCCTCATTAATTAGATGTTACGCTTCATTGTCGTCAAACAATGTGGGTCACTGTAAATTAAACATTATATTTTATCAAAAATTAATGTCAAAAGCAAAACATTAATAAATCGATGTTTTACTATTAATTAAACATTATGTTCATTGCTAATTAAAAGTTATATTTCATCATTAATTAAACATGCTTCATTGTTAATTAAGCTTTACATTTTGTTGTTAATAAAACACTGTTTCTTTGATGATTATTTCCTTGATAATTAAACATGTTTCATTATTAATTAAAGATGTTTCATCATAAATTAATGTTTCATGATTAATTAACACTGTTTTGTTAAATTAAACACTATGTTGGATATATTTCTTTTGTCAAAGATTATTTTTTCTCATTAAAAATTACTTTTGAATGCTCACATGAAATAAAATGAAAATTCTTTTATTCCTCTTAACAATAAACAGTATAGAAAAAATAGTGAAAACAGCCCTTTAATCAGGTTAATTTACAAATCAATTATACAGAATTCAATAACACACAAGTGTTAGGTTTCACAGTAATGTAGTATGGTGTGACCTATGTTGCATTGTTAGCTCCCAAGTCAGCCTTCATCAAGCAGACATGTAAAAAAAAAAGTGTACCAGCCATGAGTACCCCATTTATTTTTCAGACAGTTTATCATGGATTATATTATTCAATGCATGTTACACCTTTTTATAATACTGTAATGTGAGATGTGAGGGAAATTTCAATACTATTTCAAGCTAGCTGAGTAGTCAGATGAGGATACTTTTGATGATTTATGGTGCATAACATGTGATGTGATATAAAGCAGTGTACGTAGTGTGGTGGGAAGTGGTCTGGTATTATCAAGTGTGATAAAGAGTGATATAGTATAATGTGATATGATGGGATATGGTATAGTGTGTTACAGTGTATCAGTGTGGCATGGTGTGATGTCACATTAATCTTTCAGCAAGGCAGAACTAAGGAAATGAACTTATGTACTTAACCTTTACCTCACAGTGTTTATAGCTGGCATTAATCTCATGATTGTATAGTCAGTAGTTTATCAACTTAACCTCATTTGTGTATTCTTTTTATTTTTAATTTTACTAGTTTTAATTGCTGGACTGGGGCCTCACTAGGGCACTGCCTTCATGAACTGAGTTAACTAAATATATATTTACCCTCATACTGTTAGACAAGTACTTATTTTCTCAACTTCAGAAGGATGAAAGGCAAAGACAACTTGGATAGGATCTGAACTTAAAACAAGAAGATAGAATCAAATACCACACAGGATTTTGCCCACCATTCTAATGATTTTGCCATCCAACTGCTCATATGTATGCATGCATTTAAGAATGACCCCCCCCCCCACACACACACATACACACTTCTTTGACAACCTCCTGACAACTTCAAACCATTAGTATTGGTCACCATCATTAAACACATCCACTCAGTAATTTACCAAGGAAGTATTGAAGTATTAGTGAAAAAGTTAGAGGTACATTATCAAAGAATAAACAAGAAAATTAAACAGTGCCTGTAATAAACAACTAATATGACTTTATCAAAGTGTAACAGTGTCTGATTTTAATAAATGGTTTTTAGCTCAAAAATGTATGGGGAAATATTGAAGAAGTTTAAAGCATTAATTTGATAAGAAATTAGGGTGACTCACCTTTGATGCAGGGTCTGAACAGTCTAAAAAGAAGTGAGAACAGCAACCAAGCTGAGAGAAGATAAGCTGAACCAACATTGTAGTAGGTAAGTAATGCCAATAGACTGGACCATACCACAACATTGGCATCATAGTATAACTTTTCCAAGGTGAAGAGGTTTTCATTCTGGGAGAGAGAGAGAGATTGAGAAAGTGAAATATATTTGTCGGTGCTAATCAGAAAGTCTTAACATGAAGAACAGAAGGGAATTCATTACCATCATCATCATTTTAATGTCCACTTTTCCATGCTTGCATGGATCAGAACAAATTTATTGATGGAGATTTTCTATGGCCAAATACCCTTGCTATCACTAACTCTCACCTGCTTCCAAGCAAGGTAATATGTCCTCATTGTCAGAACATGAGCTCAGTGTGATCATATTGACTCCAGTATTTGACTGAGGCTGATAGTTTATTTTAGAGGATGAAAGGCAAAGTTGTTTTCCAATACCACCATGGTTAACTTCATCTATCATGCTTAAGAAGAAAGCAGGTATCAATAAAATAGAGTACCAGTCAAGTACTGGGATCCATTTAACCAACAGTGTTGCTTCCAAAAATATTTCTGGCCTCATGCAAATGTTAGAAATCATTACTATTGTAAATAACAACAATAATAATTATTATCATTTTCATGTTCACTTTTCCATGCTTTTTTGGTTCAGACAGAATTCACTGAGGCAGATTTCCTATAGCTCAATGCCCTCTGTGTCACCAACTCTCACCAGTTTCCAAGAATGAAAAGACCAGAAACGAATGATACAACTTGTATGAGGTGATACTTTTTAGAACTCTCACACAATGTCAAGACAATGAGATAGACACACACATATATATAAATCCTTTGTGTACAATTATATTTACATAAAAAGCTCTCATACCAGTGCCACGTAAAAGCAACCATGCAGGTGCCATGTAAAAAGCACTCAGAACAATCTGTAAAATGGAAGGACATACAGCAGTAGAAACCAAGTCAAATCAGACTGGAACCTGGTATAGCTCTCCTGCTTGTCAGCTTTGGTCAAACTGTCCAACCCATGCTAGCATGGAAAACAGACAAGATATGATGGTGATGACAATGATAAAGGCTTTGGTTAGCCTGGAGAAATAGCTGAAGATGCTTACCAAAGGTGTCACACTGTAGGGTGCAACGCAAAGCCATACTTCTTAATCATAGAGCTATACCTGCACCTATTAATAATCATCATTATCATCACTTAACATCTGCTTTCCATGCTAGCATGGGTTGGATGATTTGACATGGAGCTGGCTAGCAGGGAGCTGTCCAGATACCAACTGTCTGTTGTGGCATGGTTTCTATGGCTAGATGTTCTTCCTAACGCCAACCACTTATTAATAATAAGATAGTAATTCTTTCTATAGGCACAAAGCCAGTATTGATGAGGGGAGGCTGATTATATTAACCCCAGTACTTGACTGGTACTTTATTTTATTGATCTCCAAAGAGATGACAGGCAAAGCTGACCTTGGCAAGATTTGAGCTCAAAATATAAAGAGCCAAAAGAAATGCTGCCAAGCATTTTGTCCAATATGCAAATGATCCTACTAAATCATTGCCTTACATCAACCTCAGTGTTTTACTGGTATTTAATTTATTTCCCCCAAAAGGATAAAAGGCAAAGTCGATCTCAGCGGAATTTGAACTCAGAACATAGTGACAGGTGAAATACTGCTAAGCATTTCGTCCAGCATGCTAACTATTCTGCTAGCGTGCCACCTTAATAATAATAATAATAATAATAATAATGATGATGATGATGATTTCAAATTTTGGCAAAAGGCTAGTAATTTCAGGACAAGGGCCAAGTTGATTACATCAACACCAGTACTCAACTGGTACTTATTTTATTGACTTCAAAAGGATGACAGAGTCAACTACAGCAGAACTTGAACACAGAACATAAAGACAGACAATGCTAAGCATTTTGCCTGGTGTGCTAATAATTCTGCTAACTTTCTGCCTTCCTTTTAAACATTAAGTGATATCACTACCACTATTATTATCATATTATTGGTTTTAGATATTGGCACAAGACCAGCAAGTTCCAGAGAGGGGGGAAAATCAAATACATCAATGCCAGTGCTCAACTGGTACTTTATTTTATTTTACCTTTCATCCTCAAAAGGATAAAAGGTAAAATCGAACCCGATGGCATCTGAACTCAGAACATAAAGTCAGACGAAATGCCACCAAGCATTTTGCCCAGCATGCTGATGATTCTGCCAGCTGCAGCCTTAAAAATGATAATAACAATAACCTTGAATTCAATTATAAATTCAGCAATTCTAATAGAGCCATCTTTACTGCAGAGCCTTGAGGACACTAACACAAAGATACATTGACACATCAATACAAAAGATATACAAAAACAAATAAAATAAATAAATCAATAATTACATAAAAGAATATAGTAGAATAACTTTGCTTACTTTATAGAGAAAGTGCTTTGTACAAATCAATACAAACAGTGCCACCGTTAAAGCCGGAATAACAAACACCCAGATGATGTTGGTGGAATGGTTGTACCAAGACATAGCATGATCAGATCTGTCAAGCACGAAAGCAGATGCCAGCATGGTGGCCACTATAGAGATCCACATAACAAATAGTGCCAAAACTGCCACAAATAACTGTAACAAAGACTTCCGTGATGATTTACCTAAAAAAAGTAAAAATAAAGAAAAGTAAAAAAAAAAGAAAGGATGTGTTTCAAGTGATGACAAAGTGAGTTACGTTTCACTGTCACCATCACCACTTTTGAAATCTACTTTTCCATGCATGCATGGTTCAGACAGAATTTGTTGAGGCAGATTTTCTACAGCCAGGTGCCCTTCCTGTTGCAAATCTTTACCTGTTTCCAAGAAAGGTAATACTTCCTCCCATGGCTGGACATGTTTTCACAGAAGTTTGGATATGAAAGACACCGCTTGTATGATGATGATGCTTACTTACAACAACTTGATGACAAGACAAGGAAACACCAACTCACACACAAACACACACTTACATACATATACACACACACACACACACAAACATCTATATATATAAACGGCAAAATGTCTGTGTGAGTGTGTCCTTTATACAAATCCACAATTTTTCAGTTAGAGGGCTCGCACTTTCTATTGTCACTCAAAACTGTCCAAGGGTGGTCGTGCACATCTTTGCATTTCTCCAGTCACCCCGCAAAGCCATTAAAAAATCAATAGAAGTGACTTTTTTGTGAATTTTCTATCCAAAACCCAATCAAAATGCCCAAAACTTGATATGCCAATTGAATGCCAGCTAGCTGTATGTGATTGGTCGGAGGTTTGGACAGTACTTGCGTGTATGTGCGCACACACGCAGCTGTATATGCATGCACTAGCAGTATGACCCAGCGTTGCCGGGTCATAGTGCTAGTTTATATATAATCACACACACACATACATTCATATACAATGGCCTTCTTTCAGTTTCCGCCTACTAAATGCACTCAATTCACAAGACTTTGATTTGCTGAGAGCTATAGTATAAGACATTCACCCAAGTGTCTTTTAAAAGACACTGAGAGGTGAAAGGAGAGGAGATGAAATACTAATACAGTGAAGGGGAAGTAGTGAGAGTAATAGCCATGGCTGAGAGGGAGTGAGAGAAAGTAATGACAATGAGAAAGATGAAATAAAGTGACAAAGAGAGCACCATATGAATGAGAAAGGAAGGAGTGATAGATGAATAACAAGGAAACGAGTGAAAAAGCCGGTAAACAGTGTTTGAAGTGTGAGTATATGTGTGTGTAAAAGAGATGTATGTTTGCATGTGTGTGTGTGTGTGTGTGTGTGTGTGTGTGTGTGTATACAATGGAAATGGGATGGTAATGTTCAATGCTGAAAATGTGTGAGTATATATGTGTATGTGTGTGCATGTACAAGAGAACTATGTGAAACTTTATATATACATGTAAAGTAAAAAAAAAAAATCGGAAAAATAATCCAGAATCCTTGTCCAGTACCGGATCAATCTCAATATTTAATTTGACCGTGCCAGTCGCAAGACCAAACATTCCCGAAAGTTTCATCTGAATCCATCCAGCGATTCTTGAGATATCTTGTCCACAAACAAACAAACAAACACAACTGAAAACAATACCTCCGTCTTCACTAAGGTGGAGATAATAATAACAATAACAAAAGCAACAAAATAATTTGAAACAAAATAAATTTCTGGAAAGAAAAAGAAAAACACTCACCTTTAGAACTGTTGCCATAAAAAAGATAACTTTTAGCAATAAGTAACAGACTGCACACTACAATGACAATGTTCAAGATTGCTGCTATTCGTTTAGGGTAAACAAACATATAAAAACCCAGCACATCATAAAATACCATGTTGCCATGACGATCAGCACCTGGGTCAGCTAGTTTTGGTGTGGAGGCTATTGTTTCCAACAGGTTTTTCAAATTTTCACCTTGAAAATAACAACAGAAATGGTGAGAATATCTTAGCTTACACACACACACACATTCACATATACATATATATATATACATACACACATACATATATACATATATGCACACACACACACATATATACATGTATTTTTACTTCATTTTGCCAATCAAAACTAATGACAGCATTAATCCAAGACATTCATCCTCTTCTGCATCCAGCACATTGTTTCTCATGGGAACAGATGTGGCTGACAAGACTAAGATGAGACAGGCAGATCCTGTAGCATTGAGGGCACTGAAAATGACCCCAAACAACAACCACAGGGAGGTTGATGACAACATCTCTTTGTCTCTTCATGCAGTCTCCAGCATCACATACAGACCTTCATGCCTTCTGATTAACAGCCAGACTCCAACCGAGTGGGACGGACGCCACATAAAACAAGAAACTGCTCAAGATGGTCATGAAAACGAAGTCTTGGACCTCCATGCAGCCTATTTCTAGCCTCAATCTTGCTGAACAGGACCAGCTTTGGGAGCTGGTTACTCAGCATTCGAATGACATGTCCAACTCAATAGAGAAGACGATAAAGGATACAGACCTCAATTCTGTAGCATTTTGGTATGAGGCACCTTGTCCTTTCACAGGAGACTGAGGATACTTTGTAGACATACAAATGTGTGTGTGTGTGTGTGTGAGTAAGTGAGTGAGTGTGGTTGTGTTTCCTTGTCTTAACATCAAGTGATAGTTGTAAATGAGTGTCACTGTCATATAAGCAGCGTCATTCATTTCCAGTATTCTGCAAGAATGTGTCTGGCCATGGGAAAATATTGACTTAAAAGTAGGTGAGGGTTGGCAAAAGGAAGGACATCAGGTTGTAGAAAATCTGCCTCATATAAACTCCATTTGACCCATGCAAGCATGGAAAAGTAGATATTAAATGATGATGATGATTTAATTTATAGATAAAGTGTATAAATAAGAAATATTTGGATATATTTACAATGGCCAATGCTGCTGTCACGTAACTGGTACCCATGCCAGTGGCACATGAAGAGCACCTTTCAAGTGTTGGGCCTCACAGAGGCAAAGTGGCTGAGTTCTTTTCGAGCACTGGGCCTCACAAGGGCAATGACTGAGACCTCTGGCATTATGTCATGCTTGAGAAGAAGACCGATCAAGATGAGCAAAACCATAGTTGTAGCAGATACGGGAGTCACGCAAATAGCACCCATGCTGGTGGCATGTAAAAGCACCCATTGCACTCTCAGAGTGGTTGGCATTAGGAAAGGCATCCAGCCATAGAAAACTATGCCAAATGAGACTGGAGTCTGGTGCAGCCTTCCAGTTTACCAGCTCCAGTCAAAACGTCCAATCCATGCCAGTATGGACAATAGATATTAAATGATGATGATGATGATGATGATGATATATATATATATATATATATATATGTGTGTGTATGTGTGTATGTATGTATATAAGTATATGTATGTTTATACATGTGTGTATGTGTATACAGGGCGCAATGGGTAAATTGTCGCCATTTAATATTTTCAATTTCACACATGTGCATTGTTTGTTTCTGATTCTGTTGACTACACAGTATTGTAGGGTTAGTTGGGAACATCTGTGAGAAAAACAACACCAGGACACAATTCACTCTGCCAGAAATTTTGAAACAACATGCTGTACTGCTTGGCATTTGTGCCGGAAGCTCCAATACAAACATTTCAGAGTGTTTAGGTGTCAATCTGAGGACATGTACCAAAAATGATAAAAATCAAACATCCAATCAACATCATAGTGTTTGGAGTGATCACTAGTGATGGCAACATTATGCCTCTGTTCATCTTCCCACATGGCCTCAGACTCAACACAGAGGCCTACACCAAATGCCTGGAGGAGGTAGTGCTGCCCTGGGTCAAGAGGGTGGCTGCTGAAAGACCCTATGTTTTGGCAACAGGATTCTGCACCATGCCACACAAGCAGGAGAACCCAGTCATGGCTGTCAGACAATTTTTGCGATCACTCCTAACATCTGGCCACATAACTCCTCAGACAGCAACACCCTTGATTATTATGTGTGGGGCGCAGTTGAGCAAGAGACCAACAAAACTTCTTGTAACACCAAAGCATTTGGCCAAATTTGGACATGTGACAGTTTAACATAATAGCAATGATATATATATATATGTGTTAGTTAGTTAATTTGGCTCAAAAGCAAATAGCAAGGCCATGTAGGGAGACATGGAGTTAAGTACAGGGTGGTGTTCATGTAAAGAGTTCAGGCCACTTGAGGTCCAGGGAGGCTTTGAACAAAGCGGTCGTCGGCATCTTTACCATCTCGTCTGGCAGCTTGTTCCACGGATCCGCAACCCGGACGGAGAAAGCTCCTCTCCTTCGATTGAGATGAAATCGTCGCAGATCATCGTTTTATGTCCACTTTCCATGCTGGCATGGGTTGGACGGTTTGACTGAGGACTGGTGAGCCAGAGGCTGCACCAGGCTCAACCCAGGTTCGAAATTTCCCCAAGACACCTGATGAAAGCTGGAGGATGTATCAGCCGAAACGTTGTGTTAACAACAAACAAGATGAGGACAAATATCCATTAAATGTAAATAATGTAAAAAAAAAAACAAAGTTATATACATTTATTAATTATAGCCTTACAGCTGTTTTAGATATGCATCAGGATGCATTCATGATTCAATTTTATCAATCGATTTTTGAATTACATAGAGTATAAAAGTGATCACAAGACTTTTTGTTAGCCTGGTGTAATTTTATCTGTAGAGAGCTTAGGAAGTATTTCACCTGAATTATTAATCCCTTAACAATTCCTCTTTGTTTTGATATATATATATATATATATTAGTTTCCTTTCCTGTTTAGGTAAGATCAACAAAAAAGTACTCCTGCTGGTGAGAGATAAATATCGTTTAATGTACATTTGAAATATTGTTTAAGGTACATAAATATCATTTTATGAGTTTCTAATGTATGAAACTAGAAGTAGCTCATAACTACATACCATGTACACATAACGATCAATAAATATGTACATTTATATTCTATAGCAAGTCACTTATGCCTATCCCTCTATCATACCATAAAGCCACCTCCCCATCTACTACAATCCCACTCAGTTAAGAAGAGCTCCTTTTTCCTGTCTTGCAAGTTACTAAGCAACCTCGTTAATAGTGGTGTTGCAAAAAAAGCATCCGGTTCAGTCTGTAAAGTGACTCACATTAGGAAAGGTATCCAACCATCTCTGGTTCTCTACATTCTGGCTCAAAAAATATATATATGTGTGTTTTTTGCAACACCTGTCTTAGCAAGGTTGCCAAGAAACTTGTAAGACAAGAAAAAGGAGACCTTCTTAACTGAGTGGGGTTGTAGTAGATGGTGAGGTGGCTTTATGCCAAGTATTGAGGCTAAAGTATGATAGAGGGGGATATATATATATATATATATATATATATATATATAGGGTGTCCCAAAAAAATGTATACGCATTTTAGCAGCTGATAACTCAATTGATGATTTTTTTCTTTCAAGATGAAACCCATTGGAATTAATGATGGCAGTCAGACTAAGCTTTGAACAAAGGAAATTCATTCTAAAATGCTACTGGAAGTGTGAAAATGCATTTGAAGTGCAAAGACAGTTTAGGAGGGTGCTTCAAACAGATCCACCAATGTAACTTACCATCACTCAAATTAGAGAGGAGTTTGAAGCTGATGCAACTGTTCAGAATGTCCATGAGTAACATTCGAGAAGACCATGAACATCGGCAACCCCCACAAAGCAAGAAGGAGTGCTGGAAGCGTATCACCAAAGTCCAAGAAAATCTGTGCAGCAAGTGAGTCATGAGGTAGGTATTTCAAAATCATCTGTCCAACGCATTTTGAAGTGTTGTCAATGGAAAAGCTACATTCCAAGATTAGTCCATGCTACTAATGATGATGATCCAGACCGAAGAGTGCAGTATTGAGAGTGGTACATGGCACGATGTGTAGAAGATGCACACTTTCCAACAAAGATTGTGTGGAGTGATGAGGCCACATTCAAATTGAATGGTTCAATTAACCATCACAATTGCACCTACTGGGGACCTGAGAATCCGCATGTTACGGTGGAACATGTTAATTTACCAGGAGTTACAGTGTGGTGTGGCTTATCATCAAGAGCATTAATTGGACAATTCTTTTTTGATGCTACTGTGACTGGTCCCATTTACTTGAACTTGCTGCAACAGTCTGTCATACCAAGCATTAGAGAAGACTTTGAAGATGAGGAGTTTTATTTTCAGCAAGATGGAAACCTCACCCCCACTACCATCACAATGTTAGATCCTTCCTTGATGAGATCTTGTCAAACAGGTGGATTGGACGAAGGAGTTACGTTAGGGTTAAATATATTTAACATTAATTAATTTATTCTGGGCATACTCTTTTACTTGTTTCAGTCATTTGACTGCGGCCATGCTGGAGCACCGCCTTTAGTCGAGCAAATCGACCCCAGGACTTATTCTTTGTAAGCCCAGTACTTATTCTATCGGTCTCTTTTGCCGAACCACTAAGTGATGGGGATGTAAACACACCAGCATCGGTTGTCAAGCAATGCTAGAGGGACAAACACAGACACACAAACATATACACACACATACATATATATATTATATATATATATATATATATACATACATATATACGACAGGCTTCTTTCAGTTTCCGTCTACCAAATCCACTCACAAGGCTTTGGTCGGCCCGAGGATATAGCAGAAGACACTTGCCCAAGATGCCACACAGTGGGACTGAACCCGGAACCATGTGGTTGGTTAGCAAGCTACTGCGCCTATGTGGCATGTATGTTTTAAACTAATATTTATTTTGTTTTAAGGTTTTCTTTGATTTTACACAATATGATATTTTAAAAAAACCGTTAGCTGAAATGATATATATATCTTTTACTCTTTTACTTGTTTCAGTCACTTGACTGAGGCCATGCTGGAGCACCGCCTTTGGTCAAGCAAATCGACCCCAGGACTTATTCTTTGGAAGCCTTGTACTTATTCTATCAGTCTCTTTTGCCGAACCGCTAAGTGACAGGGACGTAAACAGACCAACATTGGTTGTCAAGCAATGCTAGGGGGATGAACACAGACACACAAATATACACACACATATATATACATATATACGATGGGCTTCTTTCAGTTTCCGTCTACCAAATCCACTCACAAGGCTTTGGTCGACCCGAGGTTATAGTAAAAAACACTTGTCCATGATGCCACGCGGTGAGACTGAACCCGGAACCATGTGGTTCGTAAGCAAGCTACTTACTACACAGCCACTCCTGTGCCTATATATATATATCATCATCATCATCATCATCGTTTAACGTCCGTTCTCCATGCTAGCATGGGTTGGACGGTTCGACCGGGGATCTGGGAAGCCAGAAGGCTGCACCAGGCTCCAGTCTTATCTGGCAATGTTTCTACAGCTGGATGCCCTTCCTAACGCCAGAAATATAATTATTATCATATATATATATAATAATCATCATCATCATCATTATAATTTAATATCCCTTTTCCATGTCGGCATGGGTTAGATTGTTCAACAGGATCTGACAAGCTGAAGGACTGCATCATCCTCCAACTGCTGTTTTGACATTGTTTCTAGAGTTGGATTCTCTTCCTGTGACAAAACACTGTGCTTTTTTCATAGAATCAGTACTAGTGAGATCACCTTGCAAATTGCAAAACTGAGGACCTGGATGAGGCCCCTATGACTGAAGGGAAACAATAAAGAGAGAGGTGCAATGATTCCAGGTGAAGCGACAAGAGAAGATTAAGTATGAAGAGAGAAATAGCTTGATAGTTGTGAGAATGTGGTAATGGAGAGAGTAACAAAGTAGACGCTATTAAGGAAGGGAGATGAACAGAACAAGAATAGGGTAGGAATTTGTATTAGGTGTTAGTAAAAAAAAAAAAAGAAAGACAGAGTACTAAGGTTAATAAGGTGGGTTACTTAGGGAGTTCCAGAGCTAACTCACATTATAAAGGGAAGTATGAACAGAAGGTACGAAGGAAAAATAACATGAAAGAGAAAGATAGATGGGCATATTGAGGATTTGGAGAGGGTCATTAAATATATACACACTCACCACCTCTCTGTATGCAACCAGGTTGAATGAATTCTGTCCGGTCATTCTTGGTATGGTAGACGTAACCATTGGTAACATAGGCTATGTCCAAACCTGAGAGAAAAGTTGTAAATATGTATATAATGCAATATTATTTATTCTCAAACAGACACGCAAAGGAAAGCAAAGTGTGAAACAAATAAATTAATGAAATATCACATTTGTAGTAGATTTCTTAGATAGAATACGGGGATGTGTATAAGAAGGGGAGACAAAGAAAATATGACATTTCTTCAAGTGAAACAGTTAGATATAGGGTTATTTCATCTGCCAAAAATAGCAGCCAAATCACACCCTATTAGTTTAAAAATAAAGATACATTGCATGATGTGGGCTTTGATACACTATATATGAATAAAAAACTGAATGTTCATGACCAGAACACTTTTGACGATAAATCTCCTTAATTAGAGCTAAACTGGGACTAATATACATAACCATTACAACTGTTTTACACAAGCAGATAATCATTACCAGCAATAGCACCTTTGATAATTCTCAATCTTCAATCATTCATCAGACAAAACTCAAGTCATTTCAATTTACTAACTATGGATCCTCTGTCTTCACAACAATATAATCTCACTCTGATATACTCATAGTATTTTATTATATTCTGATGACATCTGCACATGAAAGAAATATTTCTGTGAGTCAAACCTTCAAATTTCAACTCGCATTTAAACAATGACTTTTCCATCTTCTCTGGTATATTATATTCAAGAATACTTTAACCAAAATTTTCGTGCATTTTAAAAATAGTTGTATACAATTTAAAAGAGATTTGGCTGAAATTTTGGTAAGATGAGTATTAAACATAGAGGGCCAGTGTGCAGTATGGGTTCATAGATAGGTGAAGGAATGGTGTAACTGAATAGATCTGCTCAATGACTTTGAGCTACACAACAACTCATTTATTATTTATATATTTTCTTCCAAAATTTTTGTTGCTTTTGCAACCTTCTCAATGGATGTCAATGGAACATCCATTGACAAAGATGTAAAAGCAACGAAAATTTTGTAAGAAAAAATATAATAAATGGGTGGAAATTGAACTGGTGAGTGTGTTAGATAATAAGGCATTAAGACAATATGACTCTCCCCAAACACAACATAAATTATTATATTATTTCACCTTAAACTCATCAGTATGCAAACTGTCTCTCTGAAGCTCATGTTTTCTTTCAGTTCAGTCACTTTAAACATTTTTATTTTTACACCATTTATATTTCACTGCCACAAAACATTATATTTCATAAAAAGTACTTGTGCCATTGACACATAAAAGGTACCAATGCCAGTGACACAAAAGAGGCACCCGTACTGGTAACACATAAAAGGCACTCGTGTCAGTGACATATGAAAAGCACCCAGTACACTGTGGAGTTGTTGGCATTAGGAAAGGCATCCAGCCATTAGACACCAAGCCAAAACAGACTGGAGCCTGGTGCAGCTCTCTGACTTACTAGTCTAACTATCTCACCCACGCTAGCATGCAAAACAGATGCTAAATGATGATGATGACGAAAAGCTCATCATAAAACACATATTTTTAAAACAAGAGTTTTTAAATTATTTTAGGCCATCTTTGGCTATTTTTCAAATGACCTAACATTAACAGTGCAGTTATTAATATGCAGACTCACAAGTCATGGAATTTCTTGACTCCCGCTACCTTCTCAGATTTGTACTGTTTTACATTATCAGTGTTTTGATTTTGAGAATGATGAATATAGTAACAGAAAAATTGATTTCTTTCTATTACAAACTCTTACATATAATCCTCATTACCAAACAAAGTCAACAACATACGTCTTTACCAGAAGTGTAGAGTTGATATAGTGGAGGCTCCTTACGTCTGTTCACACACACCTGTATACTTTGAAGTTCTCTGCTAATAATAGATTACTTCATTTTATATGTTAGTCAAGGGAGAAGTGACAACACACAAGGTCTTTAGGCTCTGTTCCAAAACTGTTGAGATTAATGTGGGCTATGCCCAGCTTGAACATCAGCAGGTCAATGTCAAGAGGACAAACAGAAACAAGGAGAGAACTGGGCTCCAGTCCAAATGCTTACAACAGAGAGAACCCCTACAAGAAACATTGGAAGACCTGGCAGTGGTGATGATGTTACACAGATCAGTGTGTTCAGCTAAGCGTAGTTCCCTATTTCAGAATAAAAACCATTCAAATAGTTAAATACCCACTCTAGGCTAAAAAGAGCAAAAAATACAAAAGGTAAGTGAAGTTTCTGTTTCTTCAAACTTAGCAGAACTTAGGAAACAGGTTTCTACAACTACTTCAGAGTATCATATCTTTTATTGGTATACAATAGCAGTTGATTCAACTGATGTGTAACACCTGAAGTTTTACTTGTTTATTTATAGAATCTAATTTTCAAAGGTAACATATAACAAGGAGCTTTACAAGATTGATTGTTATAATAACTGTGTTTTGCTGCTAATTCATTTTTAAAAATATCTATGAACCACAGAAACATAAATACATAAACAAATTCAGCATGTATGACTTTATGCCTCTTACTCTGTCCCAATCTCTGTCCTCTTTCTTCCCTTACCTCAGCTGTCCTAATTTCTCTCTCTCTCTCTCTCTCTCTCTTGCTCCCCCCTCTCTCTGTCAGTCTGTCTTTACATCTTATTCTCTCCTATTTTCCCGCTCAATCTTTTCGTTTGTGCAGGTCTTTCACTTTCTTTCTAAATCTCTCATTTCTCTCTCTCTCTCTCTCTTTCTCTCTCACTCCCTCTCTCTGTCACTGTCTAACTGTATCTTTCTTTTATCCCCCTCCCACTCATACAGAAACACATCTACACAGTCATTAGGCAACATATTACAAACTCACCTGGAATGTTTCCAAATTTTTGAAAAATTTGATAATCTGTATCAGATGGAACAAATCCACCTTGAAAGATTTCTTGCCCCAGGATTGAAGCAAAGGGATATTTTACTGATTTTGCATATGCTTGAATTAACCAAGGGTGCTGCGGACCTGAAAAAAATATATATCATATACATATATATATATATCATATATCGTGTGCGAGCATGTGTGCATTTGTGCATAACAATATTTTAACTATTATAAAGATAGCAACTAATGATTCTTTTTATTTAACATGTTAGAGTTGTCATGGTTGTCATTGTTATTTAGTCACAAGTCAACGCTGATTCAGCAAACACTTCTTGTCATTACCAACCTGTCCTTTTACATACCTAAGATTGTACAAGCTGCTGTCACCTGTGACTGAGCATGGCTTAGCAACATGTATCATGCTTTCACTCATAGTTTTAGGTACATAGGTAATCTCAGCCCACTCACCCTTGCCCCAGTAGAACAGGGGTGAGGAAACTTTTTGGTGCAGCAGGCAAAAATTTCCTAAGAAAAGAGTCCACAGGCGGATCACAGGTTCTAATTCTTATATCTGTGTAAATCTTGTATATATCTTGTTTAATTTGATATACATTAATAAAGATAAGTTTAACACATTAAATTAACGTATAACATCTTCATTAACACCGCCACTGAATTTAAGACATTTATATTACTTATATATATATATATATATGAGGGGGTACTGAAAAGTTCCTGACATTGAGTAAAAAAATACAGGAGGATCAGTTAATTGTGATTTCATTCAACATATTCTCCTCTTAGATTTACACACTTATTGCAGTGGTCCTTCAGTTTTTCTAAACCCTGTAAAGGAACTCAGGTTGGGCCTCCAGCCAGGCCTTTCATGATACCCTTAACACCAGGAACTTTTCAGTACCCCCTCCCTCCCTCCCTCTCTCTCTCTCTCTCACACACACACACATGTGCAGCTTTGTGCTTCTTTGTTTCCTTCATCCACCCACAGCTTGACAACCCCTATTGGTTTGTTTATGTTCCCACACCTTAGCAGTTTGGCAAAAGATACCTGTAGAATAAGTACCGGATTTAAGAAATAAGTACAGGGTTGGTCTGTTCAACAAAAGCCCTTCAACATGGTGCCCCAGTACAACCACAGTCCAATGACTGAAACAAGTAAAAGATAAAAGGTAAGCTGTTTGTTGTCACACACAATCTTGCCTTCATGTGTGAACAATGTTCTCTCTCAAGCCTTTGGTCAGAAATTTTGTATAAACTTAGTTCTTGCTAATAATTTAATTTATTGTTGCTTCGTTGGAAAGATTTATTTTATTGGAAATATTTCTTGTTTCTGTATCCTTGAGTCATTTGATTTACTATATGACTTAATTCATACAGGTTACAATGTGATACAAAAGTTCATATATAGTTAGGCTTGTGCTGCCATTCATCATTTTATTTGCATCTCAAGTCCAACAGAAAAACCTTTTCTTATTTCAGTTATAGTTGGTAAAACCACTTATACATTATAAGCACTAGTAATAACATTTATTACCAGTAACACATTAAATACTCTTTGTTTGTTTAGTCTTCAAATTTATTAATTGATGATAATGGTTTCATAAAAGTCACTCAAGGAAAGTTCTGTAAGGCAAAGACATCAGAATCAAACTCCATATAGGCTAGTGGCTGTATGGTAAGAAGTTTATTTGCCAGCCACATGGTCTTGGTTTCAGCCCCAATGCAAGGTAACTTGCCAAATGTCTTCTATTATACCTCTCAGCCAACCAAAGCCTTATGAGTAGAAAGAAGCCAATCAGTTATATATATATATATATATATATATATATATATATATATATATATATATATATATAAATTATGTATATGTGTGTACATGTATGTGTGTGCATGTGCGCGTGTGTGTGTGTGTCAGTGTATTACTATCACCTTGTCTTGACTTCATATGAAGTAAACAGATGTCAGTATCATACAAGTAGTGTCCTTCAACTTCAATCTTTTCTCAAAACATGTCTAGTTATGGAGAATATCACCTTACTTGGAAACAGGTAAAGATTGGTAACAGGAAGGATATATTATGTCACCAGATGATATCAATGAGGCCAGTAAATCTGAGGCAAGAATGTTACGTGATACCATCAACTCAGTACTCTTGACTGGTGATACTTTATTTTCAGAAGGATAAATTGCAAATCTGACCTCAGAATGTAAAGAACCAGAACAAATACTGCAAGAAATGTTTTCCAATACCCTAATGATTCTGACAATCCGTTACATAAATAACAACAATAATAATAATGGTTTCAAATTTTGGCACAAAGCCAGCAATTTCAGGAGTAGGATATGTCAATTGTATCAACCTCAATACTTGACTGGTACTTACTTTATCAGCCCCAAAAGAATGAAAGGCAAACTCAACCTTGGCAGAATTTGAACACAGAACATAAAGACAGATGAAATACTGCTCAATATTTTGTCCAGCATGCTAACAACTCTGTCAGTTCACTGCTTCAACAACAACAACAGCAGCAGCAACAATAACAACAACAACAACAATAATAATAATAATGCTGAGACCCCTTTTAGTTATGACTGACCATGGGATTGCACCTGAAAGTTACCCTCTCAAGCACAACTCCAAGCAAGGTTGTTTATGGAAGACCAGGAGTCGCCCATGCAGACCAGCCTCCCCTCTCCATGCCACTGATGTTATCCGAGGGAAAGGCTTAATAATAATAATAATAATAATAATTATTATTATTATTATTATTATTATATTATTATTATTATTATTATTATTATCATCATTATTATTATAATCCCTTCTACTATAGGCACAGGCCTGAAATTTTGTGGGGAGAGGAATAGTCGATTACAGCAACCAGTATTTCACTGGTACTTAATTTATCAACCCTGAAAAGATTAAAGGCAAAGTCAACCTTGGTGTAATTTGAACATTTGAACTCAGATAGTCAAAACACCCAGCTAAGCACTTTGTCCAGCATGCTAACAATTCTGCCAGCTCACTGCCTAAACAACAGCAGCAGCAACAGCAACAATAACAATAATAATAATAATAAAAATTAAAATACCATACCAGCTTGAAATACTATCTCCCATCCACCAGCTCCAGCTGCATCCAGGTTGACAAAGGCACGGATTGTTTCTGCCCATCGATGCTGCGTGATGAATCCATGGCTAGCCTTAAATATATAATTTTTTTAAAATAGAAGAAGAAAAAACTCAACAAATTCCAATGATAGTACATTGACAACCAACACTTGTAGATGAAGGAGCAGTTTCCTAGCTTTCGTTGACCTCATACAGATATATGTCAAGAGTGTGAAGTATTTTGATGTGGTGTCATGTGACATGCAACAGAGTTACTAGTGTTCAACCACAGGTCAGCCCTGTTCAAGCAGACTTATAATCAAAAGCATTACAGCTACAATCATTCTCTCATTTTTCCATCTAAGTATGTCTAAGTATGACAATGTTCTCACAATAGTAAGATATGATCTGAGAGAAATTTGCTTTCTATTGTTATCAAACTAAATTGTCCACCTAGAGTTGACATGGATAACTCAAATTGGCACTGCATTTGAACCACATGCAGCTCTTTCTGACTCTCTGAATGACAGACATAATGTCATGATTATATAAAACAATACCCTTTACTAAAATTTTGTAACAGGCATGGCTAGACACAGGTATGGCAATGTGGTTAAGAAGCACATTTAACAACCACATGATTTCAGGTTCATTCCCAAAAACATGATACCTTGGGCAAGTGTCTTCATCTATAGCCTTGGGCCAACCAATGATTCAAGTGAATTTGGTGGACAGAAACTGTGTAGAGATGAGGTCTTATGATAAATTATGGATACAGCATATTCAGATGATAACAAAGTTCATTTCTCAATTACTAGCTCCCTGGTTCAATTTCCATCTTGGAAAAGTACCTTTTTGTGGTCTTTAACAAAACTAAACCTTATGAATTGGACAAACAGACAGACTGAGCTGAAGCCTGTTGGGTGGATGGTGCCTTGATTCAGATGTCCAACCATGTCACATACTTTGTCATGCTGATTCTACCTGAGAATTTCATTAAAGGTAGACATATCAGTGGAATACTCAGCCACTTACCTGCTAATTCAATGAGCAGATAGTTCAGTTGATAGAACAACTGAATATTCATCAACAAAATCAACAAAGAAGTGTACACTTAGTTATCATGAATTAAACACCACCAAATGAATAAAAAATTTCAAATATTTGTTTCAAACTAAATACAGATGAATATAGCAAGTACAGAAGATTTTAAAGTATAAACAGACTCTACTGCCTACACCCAAGAATTTATCACTGACATTAATATTATAAACGATAATAATAGCAATCAAGCCAAGAAGGGAACCTCTGCATGGGCACCCAACTTGCTAGAAATAACAGTCAAATTCCCACTAAACCACAACCCACCATCTTAAAAAAAGAAGTATATATTGGATAATGTAGTTCTAGATATCCTGTGTCTGTTAAAATACAGGATACCCACTGCTGGAAAATCTTTGGTCATAGGTCTAGTGGATTATGGCTGACTTGAGCAGTCCCATCAACAACAAAATCCTACAGAGAAAAGAAAAAGCAAGATGACCAAGTGGATAGGATATTAAATAGCAATTCAAAAGATTGTGAGTTCAAATCCACTGAAGTGTCTCATAATGTTTTATTCATTCAACATTAGATCATATGGGACTACTACCTTCAATAGACCAGCATCTAGGCGAAACTTTGTTATTTGTTCAGCATCATGACACCAGAACTATGCATAGTGATGCTTAAAATCTGCTGGAATTCAAGAGGTTGTTTACACATCTACATCTTTTATCTTTCTTTTATATTTTGCTTGTTTTAATCACTGGACAGTATGTCCAGTGATTAAAAATCCTTTGAGGTGGTACCCCATAAAGGGGTACCACCACAAAGGATTTAGTTGAACAAATCAATCCCAGTAATTATTATTTTGTTTTTCTCAAACTTGGTACTCCTTCTACTGGTCCTTTTTGTTGAAGCACTAAGTAACAGGAACATAAACAAATCAACAGTGGTTAACACACACACACACACACACACACATACGATGGGCTTCCACACAGCTTTCATCTACCAAATTCATTCACAAGGCATTGGTTGACCCAAGGCTATAATAGTGCAAAATACTTGTCCAAGATGCTATGCAGTGGAATTGAACCCAAAACTACATGGTTGCAAAGCAAAATTCTTAAACACACAGTCATGCCTGTACAAGGCCACTACAAAAGAAAATAGTAATTCAAAGACAACAGATTCAAACATACCTGCAACATATTCTCTTCAGCGCTGTTAAAAAGGAAGATTATACTATGCCGCAAAGGTGTGCTCCTCTGGGACAAAGAACGTAAGACCTCAAGCATCACAGCACAACTAGAAGCATCATCACCAGCACCTATAAGACATTGCAAAACAAATCAACACTGCTAATATCTAAATTACAAAAATTTAAGCAGGGATACAATGCGAGTTTGCCAGAGAGATTATGATTTTTTAGACTGTCAGCTTTATCTCTAGAGATTAAACATTTTTTAAATTTTAATCTAAGCTACATTTCAATCGGTTTTATTCCTGCTTATGTACATAGCACTAGAACAGGATCCATACTAGGAACTTTCAAGTGAGTTTCTGAGTTTCTAAAATGAGTACCCAACTGGATTTAAACTACGCACATTTATATATTTTTGAATTTGGAAATTAGTATTTTAGATCTAACCTAACATAGTATCATGTAAACGTCCAGGAATAAGATATACAACAGCAATTGGAGATTGAAGCACAGTATCATCATCAACACTGTCACATTTTTTAATGTCCGTCTTCCATGCTGGGACAAGTTGGATAGTTTGACAGGATCTGATGGGTCACAGGACTGTATCATGCTCCAATGTCGTGTATTTCCTTATGACAACCACTGGGTCCCTTTTTCTTTTGTGGCACTAGTGTAATGGATCACCATGTAGCTCGCAAGACCAAGACCCCCTTCAACTGAAAGGGACTATAGTAGAGAAGGTGGCAGCTTTAGGCTAAGTAATGAGAATTTAAAGTATAAAAGGAGCTGGAACAGGTTTCTTGTGGTAGGGGCAATGCATAGTAACTCACAACATACAAGTGTGGATAGAAACAATTGGAGTGAAGATGGAAAGAGAGATAAAGAAGTGGTGATGTGATGTCAGGGTGGCCCTAAAGACAGAAGAAAAGGGTGGATGGGTAGCAACTGCAAGAGTGTTAATGTCAATATTAATTTCTAGCATTGATGCAAGGTCTCAAATGTTTAGAATGAATATAATCAATTAAATCAACACCCAATACTTGATAGGTACTTTATTTTATTTACTCTAAAAAGAAAAAGAGGCTAAGTTAACCTCAGTAGGATTTGAACTCAAATAAATAGTCCCAACTAAATACCACAAGACTTTGTGTTTAACACTATAACTGATTCTGCCAACTTATGTTAATATTGAAAAATATTTGTTTCAAACGATAAGTTTAGCAGTCACAAACCTTATAATCCTACTAAAAACAACATACTATAGTCATTGAGAACATCAACACACACACACACACACAAACACACACGCACATACACACCATTTGTGCTGCTATTGTTTACCTCGAAGTTAGCGTTGATGGTGAAAACCTATAAATAAAGACATTTCAGTTATGACTATATCATCTTTTGTTTAACCAGTGTACCTAGGACTATAAAATAAAATGTACCCTTCCTTTTTTTTTTAAGACACTAGGTTGATTTGGCTACATTTCTAGCAGGTA
The DNA here is from genome assembly GCF_006345805.1 of Octopus sinensis. Taxonomy (NCBI): domain Eukaryota; kingdom Metazoa; phylum Mollusca; class Cephalopoda; order Octopoda; family Octopodidae; genus Octopus; species Octopus sinensis. Next base: position 106,450,830 of record NC_043000.1, on the reverse strand, counting down.
CAACAACCACATCAAGGCAACTTCACGGACTTGATTCACCATTAGCTTTAATTAACAGTTAGATAATAATCAGTAGAATTTCACCAAAATCAACAATTGTCATGCTTTTCACCCACTTTCAGGTTGGTTGTTATTGCTGTTGTTTGCTATTTAGTCCAAGGTCAATCTTGAATGACCAAACCTTATGATAAAAAATATTCCAGCTTTAGAGTGGGAGGAGGGTATCTAAGACTACATTATCCAATGTGTTCTTTTTTGAAGCCTTGAAGCCATGAAGTGTGATTTGATGGAATTTAATTCTTATTTCCAACATGCCAAAGTTTGGTGACAGTTAAAGGTGATCCAAAAGCTTCCTTTTTATTACAACAACAATGGACAGTTTATGATATTTTGTATCATCACAGCAAAATTTATTTAAAGAACTGTTTTTAGTTCCAACATGTCATAAAAATTTGATTCTCTCTTGTGATGTATTTCTTCCTGTTAAATGAACTATTGGTTTTTAAAAATAAAAAGATACATTGGATATGGTTCCAAATGAATTGTCAGAAAAAGGACTGGAATGATGGTGACAGAAATGTCTTTGATCATGCATGTTTACTCAAGCAAAGCTAGCCTGGAGTTAATCAGCAAAGCAAAACAAAAACAAACAATCTTAAATATCTCCAGGCTTCCCCTTATTCTAATTGGGGATCTTGTAGGCAAAAAAAAAATAGAATCTTTGGCAAGAATATGAAGAAAAAAACACTGCAAGTGAGAGGTGTCAATCATCTTAACTACTCATTAGTCTTTCAATAAAGTTGCTGGACTATTGGCCACATGATCATTACTTCAAACTTTGCTTCAACCAATGTATTGCAATATAAGGCATGGCCCTATAACTCTACTTTTCTCAATCTACATGGCTGACAAAAACAGCCTCTCCCTCCTACTTCAAAGTTAACAGTTCCACAAACACCTAACTACAAAACCACAGTAAAATGCTTCCTTGAATCCACTGCTATTACCAACTGCTATCACAGTAAATACATGTAAGTGCATGCTCACCTTAGATACAAACAGCTGTCTGTCAAAATATAACATGGAAAGTGCTGAACACAGAACCACAAGCTAGGGACAAGCAAATTAGTTAACAGTGACATTCAACTAGGATGCATGACAGACTTATTCCACTTAATGAATCATTTGAGTTTCTCATCTGCCAATGTAGATCAGTGCTAGTTTTCTCTGGTTCTATGGTTTCATTTATTTTATTTAGTTGGGAGGACAAGGTTAGTGTGAAATGAGCAGCAAAGATACAATAGAAACACAAAATTGATAGCCTTTCAGTCACAGGTTTACTAGCCAAGTGACTAAAACAGCAGGTCGTCTGCTGCTGGAGAGGACCGATCAGGTAAAGGACCTGGGTATCTTGGTGGATTCCTCCTTTTCGCCTTCGGCCCAGTGCGTCCATGCTGCCAACAAAGCGCGCGGAATTCTGTTTTTGATTCGACGGTCATTCGGAATGCTCACAGCAGCCATATTCCTGCCACTCTATGTCACGCTGGTGAGACCCATATTGGAGTATGGGATTCAAGCCTCTTCTCCTTATCTCCTCAAAGACATACAGCACCTCGAAAGAGTCCAGAGGCTGGCTACCCGCATGGTTCATGGTCTCAAAAATTTGTCCTACGAAGAAAGGCTGAGGACGCTCGACCTTTATTCTCTTGAAAAACGCCGCCGCCGTGGTGATCTCATTCTCGCCCACAACATCATAAGCGGGAAGTGTAACCTCTCGAAAGAGCTGTTCTTCACTCCTGCTCCGGAGCGTCGGCTGTGGGGTCATTCCGAAAAGCTCTACCTGCGACGATTTCATCTCAATCGAAGGAGAGGAGCTTTCTCCGTCCGGGTTGCGGATCCGTGGAACAAGCTGCCAGACGAGATGGTGAAGATGCCGACGACCGCTTTGTTCAAAGCCTCCCTGGACCTCAAGTGGCCTGAACTCTTTACATGAACACCACCCTGTACTTAACTCCATGTCCCCCTACATGGCCTTGCTATTTGCTTTTGAGCCAAATTAACTAACTAACTAACTAACTATATCGAGCCCATCTGAGTATTAGCGCGCGTCTACGATGAGTCTACGATTTTAAAAATAATTTAACATCATTTTTTATTCCATTTTAATGCATAATTTTTCGTGTGTCGATGGCGGTGGAGTTGGCGTCCATGGTCACACCTGCACCTGTTTGCTTCTCCCCCTTCTTCCCTCGTGAAGCTGTGGGGAAGGGAGTGTAAGGAAATCAACGTCGTAAAGCGTTGTGAAGGAGACCAGCGTTCTTTTAGAACAACGACTTCATGGCTTGAAGACACCAAAACAGAAATGGCTAAGAAAGCCCGAATTGGCATCTATAAGGGAAGTAACTCTCTAAAAATGCTTATATAGTTATTTCCCTTACAAACCCGACCAATGCCGGGCGATACTGCTAGTTAAAAAATAAAAATATTTTTCATAAAATTCATAATATAAGATTATGTAACTTGAACAGAAGCATTCTACTGTTTAGTCAATACCTACACAAGGCACACAAATTCATCTTATTTACAAATTATGTTAATACTTCTTGAGGTGGTTTTTATCAATATATATCTTTTATCCTTTACTTGTTTCAGTCATTAGACTGTGGCCATGCTGGGGCACTGTCTATCAAATGAATTGACTCCAGTACTTATTCTAGTGGTCTCTTTTGCCAAACAACTGACAGGCATAAACAAACTGACACCAGTTGACATGTGATAGTGGGGGACAAATGCAAAGACACACACACACATACTATATACACAAATATGACAGGCTTCCACACAGTTTTCACTTGCCAAATTCGCTCACAAGGTACCTCGCAGTGGGACAGAACTCAAAACCACATGGCTACAAAATGAACTTGATCACTAGTTTCTTCTACACATTTCCAATGCAAGCAAAGTGTAACCAATCCATTTTCCTTGTCATATGTAGAGAAACAGTTGTCCTATTATTAAGCAATATCCATTATATGCATGAAGTAGGTTAATAGGCAATTACATTGGCAATGTCAGGATTTCAACCAAAGTGTAGAGGGAAAGTCAATTATTAAAACAGATCCCCCATTACCCAGCTAATTTGTAAAAAAACACAATAGTAAAATATGTTAGATAATAATTAAAATTACAGGGAGCTGCAGTGGGGAGAGGATTCATCTGAACTTGTTGAACTTTTTCTTAGTTATAGGGGTGAGCTATGTTTGTTGTTATTTATTCCTAAGAGTGATTTGAGAGAGCAAACCTATGATTATAAACATACATGTATATATATATATATATATATATATATATATATATATATATATATATATATATATATACATATATCTATGTGCGGTACTGGCAACAAACCATTTGATTTGTAAACTACTAAAATAGATAAATCCAAAGCTAAAGCAAAGAATATATACAAAATTAAATATAACTAGTTATTTCTAGGCAAACAAATCTCTTTTCTACAAAAACAGTTTAATTAAATATTTGGCTGGAACTGTTTCTAATTTAGAACAAAATTCTACATTTTGGTTTATATATATATATATATATATATATATATGTATGAGTGAGTGTTGTAAAGTTCTTGGCTTTGGGTAAAAGGAAACACAGGAGGATGTGTTAATTGTGATTTTCTTCAAGATATTCTCCTCTCAGGTTCATACACTTATTGCAATGGTCCTTCAGTTTTTCTAAGGCCTGTAAAAGAACTTATGTTGGGCCTCCAACCAGGCCTTTCACAACACCCTCAAAGCCAGCATTTTTTCAGCAACACCTTGTATATATATATATATATATATATATATATAAGTATACACATATATACACAAATATATGTGTGTATGTATGTATATGTTAAAAATATAGTTTTTAAATTCACAAAAACAACAAACATTGACTGAATAAAGATCGACAGTAACTTCAAAATTTTGCCAGTGATTGTTTATTCAGAGTATTATCAACATATCACTTGATTTATAAATAGTATTGAAGAAAACAGATAAATTATTAATTATTTAATATGGTCATAGATAAAATGCCTTAAAAAAGGAAGTTTGTCCATCAGAACTGTTTAACAACATAACTGTTGGCAGAGATATCCCTGCTACTGCTGCTTATAATGATGAAGCTGGTGGTGGTAATCTTCTCTACTATAGGCACAAGGCCTAGGCTAGCAGATTATCTCAAACCCAGTGCTTGACTGGTACTTATTTCAACTCTGAAAGGATGAAAAGCAAAGTCGACCTCAGAAGAATTTGAACTCAGAATGTAAAAACGGACAAAATGCTGCTATGCATTTTGTCAGGCATGCTAACAATTCTGCTAGTTCACTGCCTTGGGGTAGTGGTAATAATGATGATGGATTACTTAAACACAATTTATTACACAGTCAAATCTCAACAAGAAGCCATATTTCCAACATACACTAGTTTCTGATCTCAGTAAAGAAGCTTCAGGTAACAATTTCATTTTACATAGCAATTAGAATAACTATTAACTGCACAACAAACATACTGTGAGACAGACTGTACTGTATACAAATGATGCAGGTCCTATATGGAGTAGGGTCAACCACTACAACAGTCCAGAGCCAGGAGTGCCAAGGAGAGGGCTCATGACTATCTGCTGGTTGCCTTTCTCTATATATATTTATCCTTTCTTTTACCTTCTACTTGTTTAGGTCATAGAACAGCAGCTATGCTGGGGCACCACTCTGAGGGGTTTTAGTCAAATAAATTCACTCCAGTACTTATTTATTTTTTAAAGTCTGGTATTTATTCTGTTGGTCTCTTTTACTGAACTGCTAAGCTATGGGGATGTAAACAAACCAACACCAGTTGTCCAAGTGATGGGGGGACAGACGCACGCACACATGCATACATACATAATACATACATATACATGACAGACTTCTTTTCAGTTTCCATCTACCAAATTTACTCATAAGGCTCTGGCAGTCTGGGGCTATAGCAGAAGACACATGCCCAAGGTGCCATGCAGTGGGACTGAATCCAAGACCATGTGGTTGGGAAGCAAATTTCTTACCACATAGTCATACCTGTGCATATACTAAAAATAAACAAATAAATACAACTTCTAATTTTGGGAGGACATCCCACCACTCCTGGTGCCTTTGTGCTTCCTTACCAAAGTTCTCTCAGAGACCGTGTCAGAAGCACTGTCCTGTTTTATGAAGAAAGAACAGTGGTTATGCTTGGAAGAATGTAATGTGTACTATGTATGCATGTGATGCATGTTGATGTTATGTGCCACTATCTCCTAAGTAGAGCATATTGAAAGGAAGCTGAGAAAAGCCAAGCTTGAAATAGCTATATCAGAATTAGATGTCATTAATGAGATTGCTTAACACTTCTACTAGAATTAACTGTTGACTGTTATGTAAACCTTTCAAACTTCTTTCAGCATGGAACAGCAATGATGGTGGTGGTAGCATGTGGTAGTATCCAAAATAACAACAATATACACAAACCAACCATTGCCACTCGACTTACTAAAAATAACAGCCAGCTCTCCCTAAATCAAACCCTACAATCTTAAAAGGAAGGTATTTAATAATGTAGTCTTAAATATGCAATGTCTGTGAGGTGGCTGAAATACCACTGATTACAGGACAACAGGGCTCGACCAAAGGGATAAAAGAACCTCTGTGAGCTCAAGTGACTTGCATGGAATAGCAGTTAAATCTACTGCAGATCACATCCTCCACAATGTCTTAAAAAAAGAAAGAACACTTTGGATAATATAGACCTAGATAAGAAAACATACTGGATGGTTATGGTTGGAATGCTTTTGATTATATGTCTGTTCAAATAGGGCTGACTAGGGAATAAATAAAAACAACAAAATTATTTGACTGACAGAGTAGATGGATGGTTGATTGAATGACAGGAATAACTGAAAACTAAGTAGAAACTTCAGTGAAATAGAAGTTATTTAAAGGAAATTAGTATGTTACATTGATTATTTTATCTATTTTTGTCTGTTGTCTAAACAAATGTATTATTTCCTCACACATCACCTAAGTAGGGGAGAAAAATTGAAAGAAAGCCAACAAAGAAGGTTCTCTCCATCATTATTCAATCTGCTAGAAATAGCAGACAATTTTCCCTAACATTACACCCTATATTGTCTTTAGGAAAAAGGACACTTCATATATTGTATTCCAGTCATAACCGTCCCTTTTTTTATTTTTCAGACATGGTTTATTTATCCAATATGTACATTTCTTAATGAGATTACAGAGGGTGTGATTTAAGGGAGATTTAGCTACTATTTCTAGCAGGTTGAATGACAATACAGAGGCTACCTTATTCCTCTTCTGATCAGCCCTACAACAAAAAGCATGCTAAACCAATAATGAAAGGCATTCCAGACTAACAGGCATTGTATACCTAGGAGTACATTGACCAAAAAAAGGGAGAGAAAACAATATGGTTGAAGTTAGAAGGCATTTGGTTATTGATCCTTCTCCCAAAGTGATTCAAGCAGGGCCACCAAAGGAGAAAGAGGGGGCTAACCCTTTAGCACTAAGATTACTATCAAATGTAATGCATATTTATTATTTTTGAATTAATCATGCATTATCTTGTAGCTTCAAGATTTTGGTACAGTGGTTGTTTATTTTTAGGATGGCACTGAAGGGTATGTATGAGAGGCCTGATTTGGCTGGTTTAAACATAACATGGGTAGAATATTTGGGTAGGATAAGGCCAGTTTAAGTGCTAAAGGGCTAAAGAATAAGAATTCAAAAGCAAACTAGTAATGTAGTAGAAACTGTAATACTTCCAGTCATATACATACAAGCTACCTTGACATTAGTTAGGTCAGAGAGACATAGATTAATAACTAAGTAAGTAATAACTAATATATTTAATGAGGTGAGTGTGACATCTAATCAATCAACACCTATTCCAGGAGACATAAATATTAGACAACACTTAAATTAAGTAAAGCTATGAATGTCACAACTTGAAACAAAAATTATTTATATTAAACAAGTTGACACATCACACCTCCTAAGTCTAATTTTTTCAAAATTGAAAACAGGTAATGCAGCAGATGGAAGAGAACACTGTGATCTTTGACAAAGACAGGGACACCTCTAAACATGTTCCAGGCTTATTAGAAGATATCTTCAGCAAAGAATAGATATCCGTATACATATCTGCCAGATCAATAAAGCAGTATAAATGAATATTGTCTGACAGTTATCAGCTCCTTAAAAGAATTCATGCCCTCATGATAAAAAACCAATGTTGCTAAAATGTTAACACTTTGAGTAATCTGCTAGTCACCACCAGCCATCGTAATCTTCCATCAAAGCAACTGAAGCACTTTAAGTAGAATTCTATTTGCTAATTTGCCAGAAATATCATCACTATTATAATCACCACCAAACAACACTTGTATGTACATTGATTTTAAACACAAACATTAATAGTAGTCTTTGACCTACACTTAACTGTCTCTATACTTTTATCAAGACTAATCACTAAGAGAATACTTCTGTAGCTACATTATTCTTTCTTTCTCACTCAATCCCTCTCTCTCTCTCTCTCTCTCTCTCTCTCACACACACACATTGATGCATAAACACATACAGACACAAGTACATGCAGACATACACACAAACATATACATACAATTACACATACGGTTACATACACATAGATGCAGACAGCTGTTTCATCATTTCTAACCTACAGTGTATCTTGTCCTCCAACACAAATCAAGTTAATGAGTACCTTTAAAGTACATTGCAGGATATACCTTTAAATCATACCATCAACTGAGCAACATCACTCCACTTTCCAACACTACCATTACATGTGCTCCCACTTCACAACCCAAATGCCTTTTGCCTTTAGTCCAGAAGATAACAGCTTACAACAGATATGTATAAGATTAAAGTCTGACATTGCTCTTGATAACAATAAAATGTACCTTAAACAGAAGAGGAAAGGATAGGGTCTATGCCAGGCATGGACTACAATTTTAGAGAAACTGGCTGCATGAGACACGGATCATCATCGGCCACTACTGAAAAAATCCAAGGTAATTTTTCTTTAGATGTGCCATTCAGAAAGTCTCATGGGCTGCTGTTTGCCCAAGACAGGTCTATGCAGTATCTGAAGATTAAATAGATACTTAATGATTCTTTCATCAGAATCTGCAGAGTAAATGAATAAAACAACCCTTTACATTGAAAGACCTGCTGGGGTCCACAGAAACTAAGTGGGTAGAGGAGGTGGATATAGAGATAAATAAATAGGTAGATAGATAGATAGATACATACACACACACACACACACATACACACACAAAGTTGATGTCTGTTGCCCCTCTTGGACACTTTCTCATTTCCCCCATCACTCACTCTTCTATTAGATGTAGAGTTCTGCTAATGTAACAGGTTGAACAACTATATAGAGGCCCTGTCATTGACTTCGTATTTCTAAAGTTATCCTTGTTTAGCCTCTGGTCACTCATCATCAGACATACAAATACTCAAAGGCAATCCAGACATGAACAACACATATTTCCTGAGATATGAAGATTTGGTTGCTATTTCTAGAATGTCAAATGACCATAAAGAGGTATCCTTGTTAACTTGTGCTCCCACTGGCATTAAGGTGGTTGGTGCAAGGAAAGGCATCCAACTGTAAAACCCTGCCAAAACAGACAGTGAAGCCTGATGCAGTCACCTAGCCAGCCCCTATCAAGTCATCTAACTCATGCTACCATGGAAAATAGATGTTAACTGATGGTGATGATGATAACTATCTGTGGGTAAACCATGTGGACTGTTACCTCAGTGAGTAGTGGTAAGAATGTGGAAGCATGTCCTAGTTGGAACCAGTTCTCATCATTTAAGTCATTCTAGACCATGGGAAAGGTATGAATACCAGAAGACCCCCAATTTCTGGTTCTATTGAGGTCAACAGAGCTAAAAATACCATCCTTTGATGAATATTGTTGTCTATGGAAAGACAAAGAGGAAATTTTAGATATTTGATATTCAAATCAACTATCTTACAAGTAATGAGGTGAGTAAACGATGTACCAATTTACTTGTTTAACTCAAGTACCTGATAAAGATAAAATGAGGTTTAATTTCAATGATGCTGTTTAGCCCCCAATGGATCAGACATATGATCAAAGGTTTTCTAGTCATGATCATCCTATCTTTTATTTAGATACTGAGTCTATTTAAGGCTATATTATCGAATGTCTCCTGCTTGATTTTCTTAAACACAGTAAGATGTGGTCTGAAGGAGATTCATATTGTCATTTTACATTGGCTTATTCAATCAATGTAAACTAGGAAGTGAATATGTTATTGGGTCATCAAGTTAAGAATACAGTACCTCTTATTTGCTTCCACAAATCCAGAATTTACAGAAGTCCAGGAATAGTGTACAATACCATGCAATATACTGTCCCCAGTATTGCATAAATAGATCATTTCTGAAGCTGTTTAATTTGCATAGTGTGTGTTAAAAATAGATTTGTTCTGTAATTTTTTTTTTATTGGATTGATAAAGATAAAACACACTTTACTTTACAAGTGTATTCATTTGTACTTGTATCTCTTAAACAAAATCATGATCTTTATTTTTCTTTATTTAATTTTCATCCTATAAACATTATACTGTATACATAGTACATCATCATCATTGTTTAACATCCATTTTCCATGCTGGCATGGGTTGGACAATTTGACTGAGGACAGGCAAGCCAGTCAGGCGGCATTGGCATCGACCCATGTTTGAATGGTGCTTATTATGTGCCAGTCAGGCGGCACTGGTACTGGCCACACCTATGATTTCATTAACTCAACAGGTCTTCTCAAGCACATGTCGCCCAGCGATTCAAGGATACTTTTAAATGGGCTGGTTATGTGACACTGGTTATCATCCACAGCTACGATCTCACTTTCCTTGCCCGATCTTCTCAATCACAACATATCTCCAAAGGTTTTGGTCTATTGTCATTGCCTCTGTGAGGCCCAATGTTCAAAGGTTGAGCTTCACCACTTCATCCCATGTCTTCCTGGATCTACCTCTTCCACTGTTAGGGTGTGATATTTCACACAGCTGTCCTCATCCATGCACAGCACATGACCATACCAGCACAGTTGTCACTCTTGCACACCACATCTGATGCTGCTTATGTCCAATTTTTCTCTGAGGGCACTTAAACTTTGTCAAGTATGCACACTGACATTCTTTTATCTTTCCCCTTATCCCTCTCCATGCTGGTACTTCCCCTCAACCACACCTCCACCCTTGTTCACCACTCGATACAATTATCATCACTCACTTCTCTAACCATCTATAACTCTCCTTACACTCTTATGAAACTTCCAGACCCACCACCAATCTACTGTCTCTATCAGAGGTTCTCAACTTGAGCAGTACCAGCCCAAGGGGCTGCTGGGCAAGTTGAAGAGAGCGTTAAGCTTTAGGGGGCAGTGAGGTAACATAGTTCATCATCATCATTTAGCATCCATTTTTTATGCTGGCATGAGTTCAGAGAGCTGTACCAGGCACCAGTCTGATTTTGGCTTACTAACATACTAAATTTTACCTAAAGTAGTAATTATATTATACATGATAAAACCAGTAATGGTTATTAAAATAAAATGAGAGATAAGTATATATCGTGACTAAAGACATGTTTGAAAAAGAATAATTAAATTTTAATGGTATATTTCTGTTCTGAATAGTATTTTTAGGCACACAGTCTTACTTGTTTATTTCAGATATTGTGATCACAATTTGAGTAAAATTTATAAATTGTCACCCATGTTAAGCTAGCTTAGTCATGATACCTCACTTGTCACTTAGGTGGGTACTACGCATAACTACTACTTAAAAAGGGGCACTACAAAAAAAATGGTTAAGAACCATGGGTCTATATCTTTTGATACCAACTTTCTTGTATTTGATGATGCTCTGGCATCTCAGCATCTCTTTTGTTCCAGTTACTCCCGTCCACACTTATATAATGCTAGGTAGTCTTGTATCTCTTCTAAAGCAAGACATCTAATTTTTGTTCTTCTATCACACTTTCACTTCTCAAAACTTGACAGAGAACCAGTGCCCCTCGTCCTCCTTTTAAATACTAACCCCCACTCACACCCCATTTAGTTGAGAAGGCCTTTTCTTTTCCCCATCTATTTTCCTGTTCTTTTCTTGTCTTGCAAGTTACTTGGTGACATCACAAATACCAGTGGCACAAAAATGACATCTGGTACACTCTGTAGAGAAGATGGCATTAGGAAGGGCATATAACCAGCGAAACCATGCCAAAGATGATATTGGAGCTTGACATGGCCCTGCAACTCGCCAGATCTAATCAAACAATTCAACACATGCTAGCATGGAAAACCGACACTAAATGATGATGCTGATTACATATTACCAGTGGATTAGCAGATTAAAGCATAAAATAAAATGATTTGTGATATTTCTTCTGGATCTTTACATTGTGAGTCCAAATCTCACTGCGGTCAACTTTGCCTTTCATCTCTCTAAGGTTTTATGTATCATGTCATACATCTTTGTGTTCTGAGTTCACATTCAGCCAAGGTTGACTTTACACTTCATCCTTTCGGAGTCATTGAAATAAGCATCAGTTGAGCACTGAGGTTGATATAATGGACTTATCCCTCATCCAAAATCCCTGGCCTTGTGCAAAAATTTGAAACCATTATCAATATTATTATAAGGCAGTTACTTGACAGAATTCACAGAGCATTAGAAAAAATGCCTTCCAGTTGTTTAGGTTCTGAGTTCAAATCCTACTAAAGGTAAGCTTACTTTTCTTCCTTTCAGGGTCAATTAAATATAGTACCAGCCAAGTACTAGAAAGCCAATGATATCCACTAGTTCCCTTCCTTCAAAACTACTGGCCTTGAGCCTAAATTAGAAACATTAACTATCATTACTACTACTACTACTACTACAACTACTACTACTACTACTACAATCTTATCATTATTGACTTAAAAAGAATATCTCACTAGAATAAATTAATTTGAAAAAAATAAGGAGTTAAAATGTAGGACTTGAATATTTCCTTTTCTAAGGAAATGACAGCCACACAGCATATAAATATAGCTGTGTGAATAGTAATCTAGTTCAGCACAACCAATACTTCTCCCCCTCTCTTTACTGATAAGATCAAATGTATTTTCTTGATCAATGTTGCTTGTTTTTGTATAATCCTCTAGTTGGACTTGATCAAGCAATGATAAAATTATTTTACTAATTCATCATTATTTCAAAATTATTTTAAACATAGGCTGGTGTCACATAAAAGGCACCCATACCAGTCCCATGTAAAAAGCACTTATGCCAGTGCCACTCAAAAGCACTTGTGCCGGTACCAATGCAAAAAGCACTTGTGTCAGTGCCACATAAAAAACACCCATTCTGGTCCCACATAAGAGGTACCCTTGCTGGTGCCACATAAAAAGCACCCATGCCAGTGCCATGGTAAAAGGTACCTGTACTGGTGTCGCATATAATGTACCCATGCTGGTACCACATAAAAAGCACCTAGTACTTTGTAAAGTGATTGGCGATAGGAAGGGCATCCAGCCTTAGAAAGGGTGTCAAAACAGACAATTGAAGTCTGATGCAGCTCTCCAGCTGGCCAGCTCCTAACAAACAGTTTAACCCATACCAGCATAGAAAACATATGCTAAATGATGATGATGATACAGTTTAGCTCCACAGAAATATGATAACAAAAGATTAAGATGGCAGAGTATAATTTAGTCATGGGCAACCTTTCCCAAGAAGCAGGCTGCATGAGACATGGCTCATTATCAGGCAGGCCGCACAACTAAAAATCTCAAGGTAATTTTTTGCTAGGTGTACCATTCAAAAAGTCCTGCAGGTTGCAGTTTGACCATAACTGATGTATATAAAGGAGATTTGGTTGTTATTTCTAGCAGGTTAAGAGAAAGAAAGTTAGTCTTTAATGAACATCACTGAAACATTCCAGAATATGACTATTAAAGCTAAGATGGTGAGCTGGCAGAATTGTTAACATGCTGAGCAAAATGCTTAGCAGTATTTCATTTGTCTTTCTTGTTCTGAAGTTCAAATTCTGCCATGGTCAACATTGCCTTTCATCCTTTCAGGGTTAATAAAGTAAGTATCAGTTGAGCACTGGGGTTGATACAATTGCCTTATCCCTTACCCCAAACTTTATGGCCTTTTGCCAAAATTTGAAACCAATATAATATGAATACTAAAGCTACAGTAAGGAATAAAAGTTGTTCAGTATAAATAGTTCTTTATTTATGATGCAAAAATTCCTATCGTGGTATGTATATTAATGCTATTTTTATTACAAATCATCCAAGCATATGACAGAATAGAAATATATCAAGACATGTTGACTTCATGAAGAAACTTCTCACATAATATATAGAGTTGTTAGGCAAAAATTGTACATTATGGAATGAAAAAAGAATATATTTCGATTAAAAGAAAAATCTTCAGTATATTGTTTAACTCCAGGTTATCTTTAATTGAGTAGACCTTTAATCAAAGATATTCCAACAATGACCATCTCTTCTTATATTGAAATGTATCAAGGACTTCATTATCCATTTTTTTTTAATGGTACAATGTAATCAGAGCTGTTACTTCAAGCAGGTGAATAAAAGTGTACAGTCATTCAGAAACTGAGATACATTAGCTCTCTCATTCTACCAAATTGACATTGCCTATACAGGTGGATGATGTGTCACACATCAGATGTTGAAATGGTTTTAGATCAACATGAAATGAAGTGTTTTGCTCAAGAACATAATACACTGTACAATACAAGAATTGAAACCACAATCTTACAATTGTGCTGCATTCATGAGTACACCTTAACACCTTTAGGCAACACACCTTCATGATAAATATATACATTTATATATATATTTATATATTTAAGGATATGAACATACACATGCTAAACAGAACATATCTGTTTCATGCCATAGCCAAAGGGAAATAAGAAACTTCAAAGCTATGACTATTGCCTATAAGGTGGAAATGAAAGCAGTTTGAAAAAGAAAAATGTATTTCATGCAAAACAGTTGTGCAAATTGGGTTACTTACTTCAAAAGCTAGAGGTTATATGAATGAAATGCCAAGCTGTCAGCCTTAAATAGCCATGGCCAGCAATCTTTGTATGACAAGAGGATATATATTATGAGATACAATACAAATCAGTTGTGTGTATGTGTGCTTACATGTGGGTATGAATGTGTGTGAGTATGTATACACATATTTGTTTTTACATTTGTTTTTCCATGCTAGACAAATATATTATATTTTTGTTTTACAGCTGGATGCCCTTCAAGTCATTAACCCTAACCTGTTTTGCAAGTAAGGGATATCTTATTCCACAAGTCTTTGAAGGCACAAAGCCAGCAGATGATGTGCTAACACAGGAAATGACAGCAATGTTACCACTTGTAACTTATTGATCTTTGGTGAAGTGTAGATACAAACAAACAGACACATACACTACATGCCATCATTATTTAACAGCCATGTTTCCTGTTGGCATTTGATAAGATCCAATGGGTCCAAGGACTACATCATTCTTCAGTGTCTGCTTCAGCATGGTTTCTATAGCTGGGTAACTTTTTAACGCCAACCACTTTACAGTGAGTACTGAATGTGTTTTTTCATGCCACTCACACCAGTGAGGTCACCATCTTGCTTGCAAAACTATAAACCCTGAGGAGAACAACTGGATAAACACACACACGCACACACACACACACAAAGTGGGCTTGTTTACATCTCTGTCTACCAAATCCACTCACAAAGCTTTGGTGAGCTTCATGTTAGGAGGAGACACTTGCCCATAGTGACATACAATGAAAATGAAGCTGAATTCATGTGGCAGCTTAATTGCAGTGAATTGCTCCATACATGTAACTGTCAAGTACCATTTTTAAACCAGATTCTGAGTGAAAATAGGAAATGAATTCATGTGGCAGCTTAATTGCAGTGAATTGCTCCATACATGTAACTGTCAAGTACCATTTTTAAACCAGATTCTGAGTGAAAATAGGAAATGAATTCTTTGCAACAGTATTAAGTAATGCAGACAGTAGCTGAGCCCAAATCAAAAATCTATAAACACATCTATGATGGAGACTTACCCAAAGAAAATTTTTTTGGCTGTTTGGTAGGATAACTAGAGCAGAATTAAGCAATCACTTCTAAAGTCTACTGTCAATAACATCACTATTCAAATACTGTTTTGGATAAAAATATCTTGGTTTAAAAAACTTTTGCACATAATCTTTCATAAGCTTGACCTCATACTACACAAATCACTAAATATGCTCTGGAATCATTCAAATGGGAAAAAAATACTATGCATTCATATTTTCAAGACTTTGCACTATCAGATATCCACTTATTTAGATCTTAACAAAATCAATTACACTGGGTGGGGAGTATGCCCAGCAGGGAAGAAATGGGAAATGAAATAAATATATATTTTAATTCAAAACCCAAGAAATTTATTAAATCAGGCATTCAAGAACTTACAAATAAATAGAGAAGTGATAGAAAATAAAAGAAATTATATAGATCACTAAATTAGCAGTATTAACCCTTTTGTTACCAACCCGGCTGAAACCGGCTCTGGCTCTGAGTACAAATGTTTTGTTTTCATAAGATTTGAATTAAAATCTTCCACCAAACCTTAGTTGCAATTTATGTTCCTAACACTAGCTGAATGATAACAAAGTTATTTTACTAAATTCTTTGTTATATTTAAAGTAATTGAAAGAAATACAGAGCATCTCAAAATAAATACAGTAACGAAAAGGTTAAACAGCATGTGTGTACTCTCCAATAAGTACTAAAAGTCAAACAGGACTTGCTATACAATATATGTGACATGCATGGGAGTAATTAGCAGACAGCATAAGTAAAATTAATTCTTTTCAATGCTCAGAAGGTTCCATAGAAGTAGTTGATAACTTTTGTTACCTGGATAACTAAATCAACAGTGGAGGAGGGTGCCCAGAGAGCACAGTAACCAGATTAAGAATAGAGTGGGAAAAAGTTCAGAGAGACATTATCTCAACTGGCAACAAGAGGGTTCTCTCTTTAAGTCAAAGATGAATTGTACAATGCTTGGATATAAAGTGTGATACCACATAGTAGTGAGATGTGGGCACTGAATGCAAAGGATGTGCAAAAGGGGGAAAGAAATAAAACAATTATGTTCCACTGGATATGAACAACAGGGTATATGTAAAATTAATTCTTTTCAATGCTCAGAAGGTTCCATAGAAGTAACTGATAGCTTTTGTTACCTGGGTAACTAGATCAGATGAGCTGAGAGAAAAAGGAAGATAGAAAGACAGATTAAGAATAGAGTGGGAAAAAGTTCAGAGAGTTATTCTGGATATGAACAATAGGGTATATGTAAAATTAATTCTTTTCAATGCTCAGAAGGTTCCATAGAAGTAACTGATAGCTTTTGTTACCTGGGTAACTAGATCAGATGAGCTGAGAGAAAAAGGAAGATAGAAAGACAGATTAAGAATAGAGTGGGAAAAAGTTCAGAGAGTTATTATGTCAACTGGCAACAAGAGGGTTCTCTCTTTAAGTCAAAGATGAATTGTACAATGCTTGGATATAAAGTGTGATACTGCATAGTAGTGAGATGTGGGCACTGAATGCAAAGGATGAGCAAAAGGTGGAAAGAAATAAAACAATTATGTTCCACTGGATATGAACAACAAGGTATATGTAAAATTAATTCTTTTCAGTGCTCATAAGGTTCCATAGAAGTAATTGATAGCTTTTGTTACCTGGGTAACTAAATCAGATGAGCTGAGAGAAAAAGGAAGATAGAAAGACAAGGTCAGAGTGCTTTGGTAAATGACTTCATACCAATCACTCAAGTGGCCTTTCTTTGAAAGTAGTCTAAGATATTTCTATGTGTAGCAGCAACAGGAGCAGTGCTGTTCTAGATGTCTGGGCTGTATTCCATAGTAGATCTCACCTGAGCTTTGTACAGAATTAGTTGTTGTTAGAGGGTGAAGTATTTTCTTATTCTGAAGAGGAAGACCAGTCTTTGGGCTAGTTTTGACTTTGTTGAGGATGTGCTTTTGCCATAAAAGCTCTTCAGTCATGGTGAGACCAAGCATTTGTAACAACCTTGAGGGTTCTAGTTGTGTGCTGACAATGTAGCAAGGAAAGATACAATGATATATGTAGTGACTACATGGATGACACCCATTTTATTTGCTGTTTGTTAGATCTGTAAGCTGATATAAATATTGAATACATTTATACAGGAAACCTACTTTTGACAATGTAGCAAGGAAAGATACAATGATATATGTAGTGACTACATGGATGACACCCATTTTATTTGCTGTTTGTTAGATCTGTAAGCTGATATAAATATTGAATACATTTATACAGGAAACCTACTTTTGTAAATTTGATAGCTTTGAAAAAACAAAAAAAAATGAAATTTGATATTTACACACAACTTAACAAAAACCTGACATGCAACTGTGTTACCAACATTTATCCCCATGCCCCCACCCCACCCCCCAAAAAACAGCCAACCTAATACTGTATTTTAAAACTTCTACAGTGCTTTGCTATCTTTCCAGCTCCACACAAATTACTCCCATCCACTCTTTTATAATGTGAGAAGCATGTGCCTCTTCTATAGGAAGAAACCTACTCCAGGTTCATACTCTATGCTTTCATCACCTTGAATACAGTTGTTTCTGTCTCTACTGTAGCCCAGCCCTACTCAGTCAATGGGGTTTTTAGTCTTGCAAGCTACACTGTAATCTCACTAGTGCTGGTGCCATGTAAAAAGCACTCAGTACACTTTCAAAGTGATTGATATTAGCAAGGGCATCCAGCCATAGAAACCAAGCCGAAGCATGATGCATTCCTCAGACTTGTCGAATCCTGTCAAACCATATAATCTAAGCCAGCATGGCAGATGGATGTTAAAAGATGATGACAATGATATATACATATATTATCATCCCCAACATTATTTCATATCTGCTTTTCCAGGTTTGCACTGGTCAGATAGGTTTTCTTCTCCAATCATCTAGCTGCTTGTTGCAATCCCTCAGGCACTTCCTTTGTGAAGCTTAGAGCATCCTTATATCAGCCTTTACCACATGGCCACACACACACTTAGTAAATAAAAATATATCTAATTAAAATTCTGTTCATTAATAAAACAAGCAGATGTTACACAGCAATATTTTACTTTTGTGCACTTATGTGAAAACCAGTCCATGTATATGAGGGTGTATTTGCATACATATATGTGTGTGAATGTAAATGACAACAATACTATTGTGGAATAAAATTAAGTGGAACTAATGTGAATAAATTTTCAATTAACAAAATTACCAAATAACAAAAATAACCAAATTATCTTCTTTTTTTTTTTATAATGTTTAATGCTTATTCTAATGAACTAAACAACTGTTATTTCTGAATTGAAACTTTCCATCCTAATTTTATATATGTTTATGTATGTCACAATCACTCTCTCTCTCTCATACAGACACACACAAAAGTTAGGAACATCAACTCTAGTGAAATTATACATATAAGGGGAACTCAAAAATTATTAAAACTTTCACCAAAACTTTCTTTGGGTTGACCACACTGTCTTCAGCACTCTCATGCTAAAAGGTGGTATTCTTGTGGCTTTGTAACAAAGGTTTGACCTTGACCACTACAGAGTAAACATGGTTGCTCTACTGGTAATGTGTACCAAGGAAGAATTGAAACCAGTTAGCTGATTCCGCAAGTCTAATGGTGTGTCAAGGACTGAAATTTATCACGGGTTTCCAGTACAATACAGGGACAGTAGTCTACTACGTAAAAGTGTGTATGAGTGGATATTTATAATTTTACAGCTAGATTTTCTTCCTGTTACTAATCCTTAGCTATTTTGGAAGTAAAGGATTTTTTAAATTCTGCTTGTCTTTGAAAGAGCAGATATGCTAATTTGTTAGCAGGGAGTGCCAATATAACATCACTGTTTTGCTCAAACACTTACATGCTAATATGTAGAATATAAATATTCACAAAACTGCACTCACAAACACAAACTGGTATGGGTTGGATGGTGTGACAGGATCTGATGGATCCAAGGACTAACACTGAGCTCCTGTGTTTGCTTTGACATAGTTTCTATGGCTGAATATATTCGATGTAATGGCTGTAGAAAATCTGCCTCAACAAATTTCACTTGGCCCATGGAGAAATGGTAAAGTGGACATTAAATTATAATGAACCTATACACAGGATGCCACCTGGCTAACTTAATCTCATTTTGTTCTCATATTCAACAGAACATTTACTATTCAGAACAATTATGTAATATTTCTAACAGATAGCATTTATGACACACATGTGTGTATGTGTGTGTGTGTGTGTGTGTTTGAATTAGGTGTATTTTAGAGTATGGTATGTGCATGTGTTTGTGTATCACTGCATGTCTGTATGCTTAAGTCGCTGTGTTTGTGTCTGTATGTGTGATTTAGAAATTTACTAAATGAAAAACTGAAAAGCAGTAAAGTAATAAATGTAGAAATGTTAAACATCTCCACCTTAAATCTGCCAACTTGTGGAAATGCCAAATACATAAAAATGTTTATAAACATAGATTATTAACCTAATTCTTTCCTTTAAAAATACTTTTAACGACATTAGAGAGACTAACTGCAAAGATTTTTTCTTCTAATTAGAGACAGGATCATTTCGAGAGAAGACCAGACTTGTATTTCTACTATACTGCTTGTTTTAATGCGTTATCTCTAAGCCATTTTTGGATGTCGTTTGTAGTTGTAGTAATAAAGAAGTTGAAGGCAGTGAGCTGGCAGAATCATTAGAACATGGGGTAAAAATGTTTAGCAACATTTCATTCATCTTTACATTCTGAGTTCAAATTCTGCCGAGGTCAACTTTGCATCTCATCCTTTTGGGATTGATAAAATAAGCACCAGTTGAGCACTGCGATTGATGTAATCAACTTGCTCCCACTCCTAAAACTGCTGGCCTTGTACCAAAATTTGAAACCAATAATAAAAAAGTATCTATGTAGTAAGCAATAGTAGCAACTTTCCCTCGATCTATCCCATATCACCTTAAAAGGAGAAAATATATAATGTAGTTCTGGATACATGAGCTAAAAATGAAATGGAATGGTCAAAGCTGGAATATCTTCCATCATAGATATTCTACTTAGGGTTAAAAACACTTACACACAAACTTTCATTGCAGCTACCAAGAACCAAAACTTATTAATTAATATTTAAAATTAATTTGTAACGTATTCACTTTACATATCTGAATGATGTTTTGAATTTAATCTCCTTCCATGTTCAAAGCATCATTACTTCTCCTGGATGATCGTAGTCATCCAGGTCATACCAAAAATTCAAAATTGGTTCATCTTGGGAACTACAATATGATGATGATCTCATTCTTATAGCATAATCTGTAGTAGAATTAGAAAAGAAATTCCAGGTGTGAAAGTAAAACCTGGAATCAAAGGGTCTTGAAGTTAACTTAGCAAAGGCTAAAGTTCTAGTAAGTAGGAAGACAGACATAAGTCCACTCCCTGCTCAATATGTAGCAAAGGTGTAGATTGGCTGCATGGTAAGAAATTTGCTTCCCAACCACATGATCCAGGTTCAATCCCACTGCATGGCACCTTGGGCAAATGTTTTCTACTATAGCCTCAGGCCGACCAGAGCCTTGTGAGTGGATTTGGTAGATGGAAACTGAAAGAAGCTCGTCATATATATATATATATATATCATCATCATTTAGCGTCCGTTTTCCATGCTAGCATGGGTTGGACGGTTTAACTGGGGTCTGTGAAGCCGGAAGGCTTCATCAGGCCCAGTCAGATTTGGCAGTGTTTCTACGGCTGGATGCCCTTCCTAACG
This sequence comes from Octopus sinensis, assembly GCF_006345805.1. Lineage (NCBI taxonomy): Eukaryota > Metazoa > Mollusca > Cephalopoda > Octopoda > Octopodidae > Octopus > Octopus sinensis. The sequence continues at coordinate 106,429,754 of NC_043000.1, read as the reverse complement.
CCAACCACTCCGCGAGTGTAGTGGGTGTTTTTTACGTGCCACCTGCACAGGTGCCAGACAGAGCTGGCACAACGGCCACGAATGGATGGTGCTTTTACGTGTCATTCATTCATCCACGTGTCACCGGCACGGGGCCAGACGATGCTGGCAACGGACACGAACGGATGGTGCTTTTACGTGCCACCGACACGGGGCCAGACAGAGCTGGCAAACGGCCACGAACGGACGGTGCTTTTACATGTTTTTCATTCATCCACGGTAGTGGTTGAACATATTAAGTCCACTATTTCATCAATCGCAGCATATTCTAAGATTCATAACTAATTCAGTTCTCAACTAAATTGCAAATTGTTTTAAAGAGGACACCTTCTTAGCTACACTTTGGCATAAATAGTTTGAGATTTGGTTCAGTAGAAAAAAAGTTACAAGCAGTAGAGCAGAAATGCATCTTCAATTAACATAATTTTTTCAATTTTAAATTAAAGGTATACCTTTCTTAAGTTTAAATGATAGAAAATGCATGGGGAATTCAGAATTACTAGTTGCATTGAACAAAAATTAGTAGAAAAAGAGTTATGAGGTAAAATGTTACAAAATTTAATGACAGGAAATAAGGGAGTAACACTTAAGCAATAAGAATAAAGAATATATTTCTAAAATGAATGTTTACATTTTAAGTTGGCAAACTGGCAGAAGCGTTAGCGCACGAGGCGAAATGCTTAATGGCATTTCGTCTGTCTTTACAGTTTGAGTTCAAATTTCGCCAAAGTTGACTTTGACATACATATTAATTTTTTTTAACGAAACACTTTCAAACTTCCGATACTGGTAGAATGTGTCACATAGAACAGGGTTTACTCTTAACATTTTTGATAAAATTTAGTATTTTAGAAGCGGTATTTTGTCTGTCTTTACGTTCTGAGTTCAAATTCCGCCAAGGTCGACTTTGCCTTTCATCTATTTCAGATCTATTCAATTAAACGTACAGCTTAATTAATTTTTTAACTAAATATTTTCAAACTTCTGATACTGGTAGAATGTGTCACATAGAACAGGGTTTACTCTTAATGTTTTTGACAAAATTTTGTATCTTAGAAGTTATTTCGTCAGAAGTTACAGAGTGACAATGGACAAATTTGTGTTTGATAAGTGCCAATACATGAAACTCTCAGCTTTTGACTTACTCTCTAACTTCTGCCGATGATATATACACATATTACACATATGTGTAAAAAAATCTCATCACGCAATCAAACCAATGAAAGAACCTCTACTTGGTCGCTTGACATGCTAAAAATAGCAACCAAAATATCCCCCTACCTAAATCACACGCCCATTGTATGTAATGTCCTAGATTATCCCTAAAAAGACGGTTTGCTGAAAGCTGGAATGTCTTTGATGATAGGTTTGCAGTATCAGGGTTGATTTGAGGATAAATAACAACAACATTATGGTAAATTTCTATATTAATGCCCTCACAATTTTCACTAAGAAAAAAAACAAAAATTTTGATTTTTTGCATGGAATCAAGTACCTTGACTTCCTAATATGCAACAAATCCCTTATTTTGGTTTGGAAAAAATGAGGTGGGGACCCCCCACCAATCTCGGAATCATTGGAAATTTTTTTTCGTTGAATGAATTCCTGTGATCTCCTAATATTGCAAAATTGGGTTACTTAAGGTGAGCCTGGTAACTGATGGTTTTGGGGTCTTGTTGTTAGTAACTTTTGGTGAGCCATGGTGCAACCAACAACATGGTAAAAATCCCTGCCATTAATTTGGTGTAGATGGGTAATACCAAATAATTCAATCACAACATATATTTAAATTAAACACGTAAAAAATTTAAATATTATCATCACTTACATGGAAAATTTGAAATATTATCTTTCAGTATTTTATAAGGTAAAATCTTAAATTATTGACACATTATTAATTATAACAGCAATGCCTGGAAAAATCATGGCCTACATGGAAAAATGCAAACATGAAAAGTAATATTCTTAAGATTATAAACCTAGAAAAGTACAGGACAAGTTATTACACCTGTAAAAGTACAGGACAAGCTATTACTTCTAGTAAAGTAAAGAATAAGAAACTTTTTACTTAAAATATTGCAGCTAAAATTAAAATTTGAATATTAAAACTTATTTTATTATAGTTTACAAATAACAGTATACTTATTTACATAGAATTTGGCTAATTTACTACCTTAAATACAGAAAAAAGTGACTAATTAGACAAACTTATAAATTAGCTGAACAGTTTTGTAAAATAAATTTAAAAGATGAGAACTATTAATGTATTGTGTTATTCTTTTACTATTTTTAAACTGACTGTAGTATATATGTTTTTAGAATATTAAGTAATAATAGTTGAACATTATATACATATGTGTACATACATATACATATAACTGGCATGCTTTGCTGCAATATTTTAAGTAAAAAGTTTCTTATTCTTTACTTTACTAGAAGTAACAGCTTGTCCTATACTTTTACATGTGTAATAACTTGTCCTGTACTTTTCCAGGTTTATAATCTTAAGAATATTACCTTTCATGCTTGCATTTTTCCATGTAATATTTATACGTGGGTCTTTATGTCTGTGTTTGTCTCCCCACATCGCTTGACAACTGATGTTGGTGTGTTTATGTCCCCATAACCTAGTGGTTCAACAAAAGAGACCGATAGAATAAGTACTAGGCTTACAAAGAATAAGTCCTGGGGTCAATTACTTCAACTAAGACCCTTTAGGGCAGTGATCCAGCATGGCTGCAGTCAAATGACTGAAACACGTAAAAGAATAAAAGAACGGAAATTCCATATAGTGTACCTAGTGCAAGCTATAGACACACAAGAGATGCAGTGGAGTCACAGGAAGGTTAATAGAGAAAGCAGACTTTGTTGTGTGGCAGGTGTGCAGGAGCAATAAACACTAAGAACATACAGGAAATAATAGAAGGCATTTACTCAAGGTGCCATACAGTGGGACTGAACCCAAAACTACATAGTCAAGAAGAGAACTTCTTAACTAAATAGTCAAATACTTATTTATATGCACTTATTTATATACTTAGAGATACTTATTTATATATTTATACTTATTCATATATTTATACTTATTTATATATTTAGAGAAGCTGATGATTCACTGTCACCACTCAGCATATTTGAGGTAATTGTTGAATGAAAAAGAACTGTTTTATTGTCTGAAAAATTGCACATAGAGGTAAAAATGAAAAAAAAATTGCTTTGATCAGGGTAAATAAAACTTCTTTGGACAAGTTTAGAAAGTTTAAAGAGACTGAAGTAAACCAAGGGTGAAATGTTTTATTAGAAAACTTTAAAATGATATTACTGAGAAGTTGTTTAAACCCTTTCTGACTCATGTTCACTGGGTAAATAGTAATAATTTATGCAGGACCTAACAACTGTTAATATATGCTGAATCATAATGCATATGCAGCTATACAAACACAATCAGTACAATGTAATTATATACATATATATTGTACACATACCTACAAATATAAGTATACGTATTTACACATATATACTCATACATAGACACAAAATAAATATATATCATGCCAGCATGAACAATTGATGTTAAATGACGATGATTATATATATATATATATATATTATTAATAATTTTTTTCTCTACATATTTCATTTAAGTACATATTTTTGATAAGCTTTATAAACAGCCAGAACATGTAAAACAAAAGCATTTTTTAAACTGTATTTATATAAATTTAAATGCACCTAATTTTAAAAAAAAATAGCATTCTTGTTCTTTTTCATAAATATCTACATACTCGTGTGTTATCTCTACATTTTTAAATATATATATATATATATATACGTGAAGTATATTTGCCACTTAAATGTGGCTAACCACTAAGGGTGGATGCTGCTGTGGCTTGTAGCCCCAGGAGAGCATCTTCTCCAGTTGGCTATTGACACATTTTCTGTGCCCTATCAGTGTTTGCAAGGGGAAGCCGTCCTTCCCATCGTCGACCTGATGTGATACGCACGAACCTGGGTTTCTGGATATTTGCCCATCGTCAGTGCATGACAGTCACCGGTCTTCGATGCGGGGGGGGGGGGTCCCAATGCAAGTGCATATATCCTTTTTCCAGTGATGGGGGGTCACTAATCTCGAAAAAGTGTAAACAAGCAGTGGTAGGTCTCTGAACGAGGTATAAACAGTAGCTGCACGACAACGTGAAGTATATTTTCCACTTAAATATTGTGCAGCTACTGTTTATGCCTCGTTCAGAGATTTATTGTTGCTTGTTTGCACTTTTTCGAGATTGGTGACTTTTCATCGCTGGAGGGGGGATATATGTATTTGCATTGGGACCCCTGCGCATCGGGGACCGGTGATTGTCGTGCACTGATGATGGGTAAATACCCAGAAGCCCAGGTCCGTGCGTATCGCATCGGGTCGACGATGGGAAGGATGGCTTCCCTTTGCAAGTGCTGATGGGGCGCAGAAGGTGTGTCAATGGCCGGCTGGAGAAGATGTTCTCCTGGGGCTGCGAGCTACAGTAGCATCTACCCTTAGTGGTTAGCCATGTTTATGTGGCATATACCTTGTTCAAAGATTTATTATATATATACAGGGGTTTTTTCAATGGCGGCCCATTTTCGCGGGGTTCCACTATTTCCCTTCTCTCTCTCCCTCTTTTACATTGTCTGCCATCCCCCCTCTTCCTTTGCTAAGAGCATTTTTAAGCCAGCCCGTCATATTCCCGTGTCAGGCCGAAGAACGAAATGTTCCCAAGATAAGAGAGTCTTTCTAATCTAATGTTGTGGTTGAGCTGTTTATTATTTATTATTATTACTATTATTATTAGTATTAGTATTGTCCCTTTGATCCTCGGTCGAAAATTTGCTTATTATTATTATTATTATTATTATTATTATTACTATTTTCAGCTTCGCCTTGTATTGCATATTATTTCTCCATACAGGGGTTTTTTCAATGGCGGCCCATTTTCGCGGGGTTCCACTATTTCCCTTCTCTCTCTCCCTCTTTTACGTTGTCTGCCATCCCCCCTCTTCCTTTGCTAAGAGCATTTTTAAGCCAGCCCGTCATATTCCCGGTGCACCCGCCCTTGCCCACCCCCACCACCAATACCGGATATCTCTATATTTTTGCTCCATCTATACCGGATGTCGCTTCTCCCACCACCATTATAGGTGTCTACTCTTCGAACCCCCCTCTTCAATACGCTATTTCACCATGCATTACCCCTCTCTTGATATCCTACGTTCTACTTGCCTAGAACCTGTCATCATTTCTCTGAACCACCCCTCCCCACTGGTGCTCCCCTATATTTCTCCCCCCCCCCACACATAAAAAGCACCATCCGAACGTGGCCGATGCCAGACCCCTCTGGCACCTGTGCAGGTGGCACGTAAAAAACACCCACTACACTCGCGGAGTGGTTGGCGTTAGGAAGGGCATCCAGCTGTAGAAACACTGCCAGACTAGACTGGAGCCTGGGGCAGTCCCGAGCTCCCCAGACCCCGGTCGAAACCGTCCAACCCGTGCTAGCGCGGAAAACGGACGTTAAACGATGATGATGATGATGATATATACAAGGAGGTGCTGAAAAGTTCCTGGCTCTGAGGATATTGCAAAAGGTCCAGTTGGAGACCCAACCTACCGAGTTCTTTTACGGGGCTTAAAAAGACTGAAGGGCAGTTGCAATAAGTATGTGAACCTAAGAGGGGAATATGTTGAATAAAATCATAACTAACTGATCCTCCTGTATTTTCTTTTACCCAAACTTTGTATGTATGTATATGTGTGTAATATATATATATATATATATATATATATATATATATAGAGAGAGAGAGAGAGAGAGAAAGAGAGAGAGAGAGAGAAAGTACATGGCTTAGTGGTTAGGGTGTAGCAGTCACAATTGCAAGATTGTGAGTTCAATTCCCAGACTGAGCGTTGCGTTGTGTTCCAATAATAATAATGTATATGACTTGAGATGTTTGCCATGCCTTAACATTTGTTGTCCTCTTCAACAATTATATATCCACTATATCAGAGATCTGCAATGGCTCCATAACTACCATCTCGGCTACAACCTTGGAGCCCTAGTAATCCGTTATAGCACTTACCTAGTGTAACTAATCGTTTAGATCACCTGTGAACTAAACCCCCATACTTTATATATATATATATATATATATATTTTACAATTAATCATATCAGAAAGGTGTTTTAAATTTAATGTCCTTCCATGTTTGAGTGAAAAGGGAGTTCAGGAGAGAGGGAAAGGTGAGTAGCCGACAGATAGAGGGGAAGGGGGAATGCAATGAATGAACATGGACATCCAGGGGAGCAGCAAGATAACAATGATACAGTTGGCAAGGAGTAGACAGGATATAGAAGATGTGTGTGTGTATATAAAGGCAGATAAACAAAAGTAGGCGTAAGGTATGTGTTTATATGGAAAGTTGCATATACAAATAGATAAGAGAATGATGTGTATACAAGGGGTATGTGAGTATCGTTGTCATTGTCATCGCCTGATGTCCATTTTCTATGCAACCAGGGGTTGGATGGCTTGACAGGAGGTGGCAAGGCCAAGGGCCATACCAGGTGTCATAGACTGTTTTCGGCTTGGTTTCTACAGCTGGTACCCTTCCTAAAACTAATCACTGTATAGAATGCACTAGGTTCTTTTTACATAGCACCAGCACCAGTGTGTATGTGTGTAGATATTTGTCTAACCCATGCCAGCATATCCCACCCAAAAATAAAAGTATTTTTAAAAAAACAAACAATATCAACTAGATTATGGCTCAAGTGGCCACTCTCAGCTTCCATCATGGCCTCATAACAGCTCTGGAGCCTGATGCATGCATTCCTCACTGTGTCCCTGGGAAGAACTTCAAAAACCTCCTAGATCTTTGCCTTGGTGTTGCAAGCAGAGCGGTCAGTATCTTTCTCAACTGCACCGCACACATGGAATTACAATAGGGAGAATTAAAAGACCGGCAATTGGGGGTGATGACATCATAGAAATTCTCCAACAGCCACTTCTGACATTTTCCAAAGGTATAACAAGGAGCCATATCCTGCTGTCACATACAAGGTGGTATCAAAAAGTTCTGACTAGTTTTATAGCATGCTAACAGATGGCAGCACACGGTTGCATGTTTAGTGAGAGCTAGCAGTGACCTTTATGAAGCAGTGTGTAAAGTAAAATTTGTGTTTTGGGAGCATGTGTTTGCTGTAGTCTGTGATTTTGTCATGGCCTGCAAGTTGGAACAAAGAGCCAATGTGAAATTTTACGTTAAACTTGGGAAGTCTGCTACAGAGACATTGAACATGCTTCAGTAAGATTACAACAAGGCAAAGGGTCATATACGATGTTTCGAGTGGCACAGATGCTTCAAAAGTGGAAGAACATCCCTGGAAGACCTGCCATGAACGTCACCCCAGAAATGTGGAGAAAATTCATCAGCTTGTGCATGAGGATTGTCAGGACAATCAACGACATTGCTGATGTTGTTGGTGTCGTATGGGTCCATGTAGGCCATTCTAGTGTCTGGATTCTTCACGATAACAATGCACCCCATTAACAAGCTCTTCTCACTTTGTGAGTTTCTCGCCGAAAAGAATGTGGTATCACTTCTGCACCCACCTTATTCACCAGATTTAGCACCTGCAGACGTCCATCTCTTCCCCAAGATGAAAATGCAGCTCAAAGGTCACTCTTTTAACACCTTGTCAAGATCAAGAGCAAATTGCAGAAAGTCCTTGACTCACAGGAAACAACTTCCAGACTTGACTCCAAAAGTGGCAGTAAATGACTTGTGTATTGCTGCACAAGATAACTATTTCAAAGGAGAGGATGTTAAAACTTAAGTAAATAAGTTATTTTTAATTAAACATAACTAGTCCAGCAACTTTCTAAACATAACTAGTCCAGCAAATATCACCTCGTATATGGCCTACCTGCAGCAAGCCTATCCAGCCAGGGTTTGGCCAGATTCCAGCAGCTTCACATAACCATCTGAAATGAGCCCAAGGCTCTGTTCATCAGTTGTTAGATGAATTTCAGCAAGCAGACACAATCAGAAGGGCTACTGTGTCCCTTCCTGCTGGCCAAGGCTTTGTAGTCTCCACTGCAGCTGTCCATGTCGTGTCTTGTAGCCTTTACAGTGTTTATAGAGTACTGAGCAGCAGTCATGATGTCGGCATTTTGACATCTATCACAAATCACCATGATACCAGGTAATTCTTTTCCAATATACGGATGGCTTCCAATCCTCCATATCACCTAACTTTTTCTCAGCTACAACTATGCTCTCCAACACTGTTGACTGTTCACCAATACATCAAGCTGTCCCTGAGAAGAGGCATACAAATTTAACCCAAACACTGTGTGTGTGTGTGTGTGTGCGCGCACATGCATACACACACACACACACACATTTCCCAATATATTTTTATATTCTTGAGCAGTATAAATATAAAACCACTTACGTTTATATATTTGTTTTGCAAGATTTTTGATGTGAAATCGTGTGTTGAAACAGATATTGTTGAATTTAGGAATGATCAAGGAAGGGTCCACTAAGTTACAGGATCATAAACAACCCAGCACCAGTTGTCAACTGGTGATAGGGACAAACACAGACTCACACACATATATTTAGTAAGAGGAGGGATATAATATCCAGGTAGAAACCGAATTTCTCTACATAAAATGCTAAGGTTGGTTCCTTCAGATGGTACGTTTTATAGTAAATTTCTTTTAACTCCCATCTGATGTTACAGTTTATTTCTTTATATCTATATAATGTCAGTTGGATGTGTAATGTCTGTGTGCATACTCAGCAGAGTGTAAGTACCTTGAGAGAAAAGTTGGACCTAAGAAGTATCAGATGTGGTGTGCAAGACAGATGACTGCGCTGGTATGGTCATATGGCGAGAATGGATCAGGATAGCTGTGTGAAAAGTGCCACACCCTAGCAGTTGAAAGAACCTGTGGAAGAGGTAGACCCAGGAAGATCTGGGATGAAGTGGTGAAGCATGACCTTCAAACATTAGGCTTCACTGAGGCAATGACTAGTGACCGAGACTTTTGGAAATATGCTGTGCTTGAAAAGACCCAGCAACCCAAGTGAGACCATAACCTCATGGGCTATGACAGCCCACTTATGCGTACCTTTTCTTCATTGGACACTAAACTCTGCTTGGCAACCTGTTGAGGCAAGCGAAATTGAAATCAAATTTGAGGACTGGCATTCATGCTAGTGGAGTGCTAAGAGTACCATCCAAGCATGATTGTTGCCAGAGCAGCTAACTGGCTTCCGTGCCGGTGGCACATTAAAAAGTACCATTCGAGCACGATCATTACCAGCATCGCCTTACTGGCACATGAAAAAACATTCGAGTGAGGTCATTGCCAGTGCCACTGAACTGGCTCCTGTGCAGGTGGCACATAAAAAACACCATTTGAGAGTGGTTGTTGTCAGCGCCGCCTGACTGGCCCTCATGCCGGTGGCACATAAAAGCACCCACTACACTCTTGGAGTGGTTGGCGTTAGGAAGGGCATCCAGCTGTAGAAACTCTGCCAAATCAGATTGGAGCCTGGTGCAGCCATCTGGTTCGCCATCCTCAGTTAAATCGTCCAACATGGAAAGCCAACGTTAAACGATGATGATGATGACGATATATATATATATATATATATATATATATATATATATATATATATATATATATATATATATATATACATACACACACACACACATATATATATATACTTTGTTATTAAAGCTGCAAAAACATCACAAAAATTGCTACTCAGAGTTTCATATTCCCGTTTGTCAAAGTTTTGATTTTAAAACTGTCCAACAAACGATACCATAAAACACTGAGTACCAGTTTTTTGTGATATTTTTGCACCTTTAATAATAAAGCATATTACTGTACCTCTGGCATTTGAATACTATTTTTCACCTTGTTTCACATTTATGTGCTTACTCTGATGTGTGTGTGTGTATATATATGTATATACATACATACAAGCAATGGGCTTCTTTCAGTTTCCATGTACCAAATCCATTCGCAAGGCTTTGAACCCAGAGCCATATGGTTAGAAAGCAAACTTTTTACCACACAGCTATGCCTCGTATAAGTGTTTCTGCAAAAAATACTTGATACAGTCTTGATATTTCACGAAATATTTCCTTAAAAGTTATTAACTATTAATTTTTTTTTTTTTTTTTTTTTACTTAATAACCGTTTTAAAAAATTCTTTGGAAAACAGAATTCCACAAGCCTTTTGGAGAGAAGTTTTCATTTTGTGTATGCATTCAAAATATACACTATATATTATTATGCACACATATACTATCGTCCCACTTCTCAAGAAATATTCTTTCCGCCCCAAAAATGTGAAGAATTACATTTCTGCGATGCTAAATTAAATAGTAAGACTATATGTGTATGTAAATATAATCTGATGTTAATTCAATCAAGAAGTAAATACTTCGTGAAGTTTTCAGTATTGAATAAAATATTCTAAACAACTCTACTTTCTGTATCGAATGACCAACACTGAAAGTAAAAATAATTAATTATATACACTGGAGTGCATTAAACATAATCATTCCCTTGTAGTATTGATAATGTTCAGCACAGCTGGGGAAAGGGTAGTTAATTGATAACATCGACCCCCAGTACTTGACGTTAAAGAATGAAAGACAAAGTTGAGTTTGGTGGGATTTGAACTCAGAATATAACAAGTCGGAAGAAGTGCAGCTAAGGATTGTAACTAATAAGTTGCGTCTGTCTGTCTGCGCGAGCGCGTGTGTGTGTGGAGAGAGAGAGAGAGATGAGGATCTGTAAGTAAAGCAAGGGTCGAGAGTTTTGTAGATGACACTGATATAATTTGAACTACTTCTCAAGAAACATTTTATCACACCCTAAAAATATTGAGGGATTAGATTTTTAAACCAGCTTCTGTAAACTTTACAAAATAAAATTAATAAGAGAAATTAAAAATAACGGAAAACAGATGTGACTACATTATTCCGCCCCCCCCCCCAAGAAGTAGTAGAATTATGAAAACAATTAATTTGAGTCATATTTTTAATGAAGGAGGCAATAAGCAGTCTCAGCGAACACTGCAGGTTCACCACCTTCGCACTGAAGGTGTCCGCACATAGGTGCACTTACTGAATGTGATTACGGGAGCTCACATTTCTAGCCAGCCTGTAAGAAATAGCAGCCAAATCTCCATCACACCTTACTGTCTTTCAAAAAAGAGAAAGAAATTAGACGTCATCCTGGAAACAATATGTTTTCCAAACATAGTGTACCCAAATGAGGGATGATCTTCCATAACAATTCCATTCATATCGGAGATGCATTATAAGACTATAAATGAACCCTAGTGCGTGACAGGTACTTAACTCTGGACAAAAGCAGTTTTCGCTATCATAATTCCATTCACATAGTGAAAACAATATAGGAATATAAATCAACTCAGTAGTTAACTGGTACTGTATCAACCCCGAAAGGATGAAGGGCAAGGTTGACCTCGATGAAACAAATTCCGATGCTCCAACGATTCTGCCAATACAACAAGATAATCATGTTAAGAACTTTGATTATGTCTGTTTGGGGGTGCTGATTTGGAACGTGGATTTTTTTTTTTTATTTACGGGTAAATAGAATACAACATCCATGCATTTCAATAAATGTGTTTTCTTAAACTGTGTGAAACTGTTCGAACCGGGAAAATCATAGACTATTATTTGAATGGTTTGTTTTTCAAACATATATATATATATATATATCAAAAATTTTTCAAACACACACACATATATAACCGATTCTTAAACCTCTCCGACTCTTTTATTTTTGTATACGTGTCCTTGTAATGTCCTCTCATCCATCACCTTTGTGGCAATAAAAAAATATTACTTAATTACTACCCTTTCTTTAGATTCCGAGTTCAAATCCTGTAGAGGTCAACTTAACCTTTCTGGAGTAAATAAAGTAACAGTCAAGTGCACGGGGCGATTTAATTGACTATACTCTCCCACAAAATGTGTGGCTTTGTGCCAATATTAGAAATTGTTGTGATTTTGTTGGGGAAATAGGGATTAACTGCGAAAATATGAAAGAAAGAAAGAAATACTAACCAGGACTCCCAACAACACTGTCATAATGACAGTTGACTAAAACACTGTGTTTACTCGCATCCTTGAACTCGGTGACTGGGTCAAGTTTCACCACGATATTCTTGATGTTTCTGTAGACAGTGAGAAAGTTGCTTTTCAGGTGCAAAGAAAACTGACCGCTAACATTCTGCTCGTCAATTTGTATAGCATGGAGATTGGCCAAAGACTGCTGCTGGATCTTTTGCAGTTCGTTCAGGATGTAATGTTTGACCAGGTTCTCGTTAGCGTAGCTTCCCACGGGCCGCTGGCCAAGGCCGGTAATAGCATCCAGGTGTTTGCGAGCAGTCTCCTCCTCGAATACATCGCTCTGACTGCTAGATGTTTTCTTGGGCAGAGGTAAAGTAGTTGTACGATGAATAACAAACAAAAACAGACTGACGTGAAAGACAACTACAACAGTCCATAATACGCTGCCAGGAATGTTTTTGAGTTGGTTTTGCTTTGGGATTTTTTGAGACGATATTGAAGAGGCATCGTTGTTGCTGGTCTTTGTATCGGGACGAGATGGTGTCGACAAAAAGTCGGTGTCCGCAAGACGACGCTGACGGACAGAATCCATCTAATGTTTTCCCAGTTCTTTTTTTTTTTTTTTTTCTACTTTTCCTCACACCTCTTTTCGCTTTTAAACAACAGTCTCCGAAGTGTTTGCTTGCTTATATATATATCACAGCCTGCAGTTTTGGTTTACAAGTCAATATGACATCGAGACAAAATAACAGAAGAAAGTGACCGAGACCGAGTGATCATCATATATTACATACAGAGGAAGAGAGATGAAGGGGATAAAGCGACAGGAAAGATGACAAGGAGAAGGCGCAGGGAAAAAAGGAAAACTTTACTCATTTAACAAGTTAAATGAGGAAGATTTATCATAAGATAAACAGTAATGTGCTGCTCGGTGAGACATGTGACTTACAAGCTCGACTGTCTGACAACAATTGTAGTATAGCTGTCGATGTTAACAGCATGTAAGACAAACACCAACTACAATGTTTTCAGTCAGGCACATAGTAGCGATGACGGAGGCAGTGCTGTGTTTGATGGTTCACTGCACCACTCGTAACTCTCGCCTAGTTAACGCGAGATTTAAGTAGTTTTCTTTACAGTGAGTTATACGAGACACTAGCGTACTCTTTTACTTAATGCTCTCTCTCTCTTTCTCTCTCTCTCTCTCTTTCTCTCTCACACACACAATAGGAGAGATGTATGAACACATATATAAACCTTACTATTACTCTCTCTCTCTCTCTTCCTTCCCTTTTCTTTCCTCCCTTCTCCTTCTCCTCTCCTTCCGTTCTCTCCCTCCCTTTCTCTTCCCTCCCTTTCTCTTCCCTCCCTTTTTCACTCCCACCCTTTCGCCTTCCCGTTTTTGTCTTCCTCCGTTTCTTTCTCACCCTGCATGCTCCTCAATTTTCACAGCGAGTATTCTCTTCAGTCACTGAATTGTCAGTGGCTGAGAATATCACAAATAAGTGTCGCCCTAACATAATTCTCTGACAGAATCAGCGTCACGTAATGTATGACAAGACTGTTTCTTAGAATTACAGATACGATCTGTCTGACAAGTTTATATAAAATTTATTTTTACAGTTTCATTCTCAAGATATGTGTTGACCTAAGATCATAGAAAATGACACTTGCCCAAGAAGTCACGCAATAAGACCAAACTCGGACCTCATGGTTATAAAGCAAACTTCTGAGCTATTCAGCCATTCTGCGCTCATCTCTCTCTCTCTCTTTCTCTTTCTCTCTATATATATATCTTTCTTTCTCTCCCTCTCTCTCTCTGTGTAATTCATTTTTAATATTTATTACTTATATTGTAGAATAAAGTGTATTCTAGAGGGATCTTTTCGGTTTGAACGGCAGTTTTTTCTAATAGTGTCATATGAAATTGTCACCCATATTTATGACCCTAGTATCGATCTATTGCATTTCAATCTGTTTTAGGGTTAGGGGTGGGGGGAAGGGTATCTTTTTTTCTTCACAAATGTAAATAAACCCAATCTGTGGATCTTTTCGGTTTGAACGGCAGTTTTTAACAATTTCTAGGTAAATAAAAAATTTTAAATTTCGTATAATGGTAGAATGTGTTTATAAAACATCTTTTTCTCTTGGCTTTATTGAGAAAATTCTATAGTTTGTAAGATATTTGTTGTTTTTTCTGCAATTTCAATCAATCACTACGTCTATTGCGGTAAAAAGAACATTCTGTGCCGTATGAATATGTCCCTCGTTTAAGAAACAGATTGGGTTTATTTACATTTGTGAAGAAAAAAAGATACCCTTCCCCCCACCCCTGACCCTAACCCTAAAATAGATTGAAATGCAATAGATCGATACTAGGGTCATAATTATGGGTGACAATTTCATATGACACCGCTAGAAAAAACTGCCGTTCAAACCGAAAAGATCCCAATCTGTTTATTAAACGAGGGACATATTCATACGGTACAGAATGTTTTTTTTTACCTCAATGGACGTCATTGATTGGTTGAAATTGCAGAAATTGAAGAAAAGACAACAAATATCTTACAAACTATAGAATTTTCTCAATAAAGCCAAGAGAAAAAGATGCTTTATAAACACATTCTACCAAAGATCCCTCTAGAGTACTGTTGCTGAAGGTTTCTCGCTCAGAGATTTAGAACTAATAGTTTTTCTATTTATTGTATTATATTATTATAAGAATATAATACAATATACCATTGTGCTAATATATTTAAAATTTTGAATTACCAGTTATAAATCTCCATTTTCTATTCATTTCTCTCTCTCTCTCTCTCTCTCTCTCTATATATATATATATATATATATATATATATATTATATATATATATATATATATATATACTTTATTTAAAAGCAGCAGAAATTCAACAAAGCCTGTTACTCGGAGTTTCACGTTCCCGTTCGTCAGACAGTTTTGTTAAAAATAAAGCATCTTACTCTACCCCTGGTATTTGAGTACTCTTTTCCCACCTTGTTTCACATATGTGTTTACTCCGGTATATATATATATATATATTATATATATATATATATATATATATATAAGTATACAGGTTTTTAGATCCGTTACACCCAATTAAGAGAGAACAAGCAATAAAATCTCTATTGTATATGGTATCTATTTACAAGATATTAGATAACTGGACAAGTTATCTAATGTGCTCTTCAGAGATAGCAGGTATAGAAAAAAAAAAGAACATTCTATTGACAAATTTATGAGTGCCCATCTTTCTAACATCGCAATTCTCATATATATGTAATGTTTCTCGCCCTGCTACCCTTTATGACCTTTGCATTGAAATCTATCCTGACAGTGTGAGTGAATTTGTGTGCTAGCACTTTCTTCAGAACATGACAGAATTCCGCCTCTTCATCATCCACCGAAACATGTAAGAGCATAGATCTGGCTGATCTTGAGTGAGGCATTTCCTGAGTGATGAATTGTTTAGCATCTTAATGCATGATGAAGGTAAATTGCAGGATGCGGTTCTGAATATCTACTTCCATTCAATGAAACCTATGTAATTTATTTCTCTTACACCCTCTTCTTTTTTGCAGCCTCATACCATGTTTCACACTCATAGCCTGTCACATTTGACTTAACTTCCCCCCCCCCTCTTTAGAACGAGCAGATAGCTTTTTTTTTTTTTTTTTACTTGTTTCAGTCATATAGTTATGCTGCTGCACGACATTAAAACTTTTCAACAAGTAAAATGAATCTAGTACGTATTTTATCAGTCACTTTTGCTGAACCACCAAGTTATAGGGGGTGTAAACAAGCCAACACTGGTGGTCAAGTAGTTGTGAGGTAGAAAACACAACACAAGGACATATATATATATATATATATATATATATATATATATAGATATATATATATATATATATATATATAATATATATATATATACGCACACGCACACATACATACATACATACATACATACATACATAGATTGTGGCACTCCGTCGGTTGCGACGACGAGGGTTCCATTTGATCCGATCAACGAACATCCTGCTCGTGAAATCAACATGCAAGTGGTTGAGCACTCCAAAGACATGTATATTACGTAGTTAGCGGGGAGAATCAGCGTGACACAGAGTGTGACAAGGCTGGCCTTTTGGAATACATGTACAACAGAAACAGGAAGAAAGAGAAAGTTGTGGTGAAAGTGTACAGCAGGGTTCGCCACCACCCCACTGCCGGAGCCTCGTGGAGCTTTGGGTGTTTTCGCTCAATAAACACTCGCAACGCCCGGTCTGGGAATCGAAACCGCGATCATATGACCGCGAGTCCGCTGCCCTAACCACTGGGCCATTACGCCTCCACATACATACATACATGCATACATACATACATACATGCATGCATACATACATACATACATACATACATACATACATACATACATACCTATTTGTATTTTATCAAAGAATGAAAATCACTGCAATATCATGTTTTAATGTTAGTAGTTGTAATAACAATAGATATTCCTGAATATTTTAGAGGTTCTTATTGATTTCAAGCAAATGATGAAACATTGCAGTAGGTAAAAGGGTTATCATCAATGATTTGTTAATGCACTATGAGTTGTGTGTGTTCCATGATTTGATGAAAGGAAAAGACATCTGAATAATATTCCACATATGTGTAATCATAGAGATAGATGTGTGTGTGTGTGTGTTTTCCAGTATAAATTTTTTCAAGTTCATACAAGGGAGATAACTTTTTAAAGGAATGTAATTTAGACAAATGTAGCTATTTTGAGAAATAATGATTGATAACAGAAATGCTGGCGATGCTTCGGTTGTCGTAGCACAAGTTTCCGTCGATTTCCGTAAAAAACTTTTATTTTTTTACATAAGTAATGAGAGCGAAAGAGACTAAGAGGAAGCGATTTTATGACGAGGAAATTTCTCTTTGAAGTCCCCGTGTGTGTGTTTGATGGGGTGTGGGAGACAGACAGTATGTTGTGTAAGTGAAGTGCTTCTGTTAGTGTGTGCGAAGAGACAGAGAGAGTAATGTGTGAAAGAGAGAGATAACTGAAATTTTTTACTCGGTGTATGTGTATATGTATGTCTGCATGTATGTGTGTGTGTATGTATGTGTGTGTGTATGTATGTGTGTATGTATGTGTGTATGTCTGTATGTATGTATGTATGTATGGCCGATTCAGTGTTTACATTTTTTACGGAAATCGACGGAAACGTGTGCTACGACAAGCGAAACATCGCCGAAATGCTAAACTCGCACTGAAAATATTGCAGCATGGCCACAATACTTTGGCAAAAATTTGTAGATGAACAGGAACACACACACTCATATATCACCATCACTTGCTACATTCATGTCTTTCCCATCTCTAAACATATCCCTGCACTGCTATGGAACTTCCCCCTGTATATCTTCAGTACTTCCCCCACCACTGTTCTCCAACCTCTCCAACACCATTTATTTATTTCTCTTTCACACTGACTTTCTCTCTATATCTCTCTCACTCTATCTCCCCTTCCTCTCCTCCTTGTCTTACTGGCGTAGCCAAGTATCTTCTCTATAGTAACACAACTATCTATGTCTCTCTCTATTACACTCTAACCTCTTACCTGGCTCACAGCCACTGCCTTTGGTTCTGCTCCCTCTCTTAACTAAGGGGTCTTCATCTTGTAAGCCACTTGGCAACCCCACTGGTGCCAGTGTCACATAAAAAGCCCCCTCTACACTCTGTAAAGTGGTTGGCATTAGGAAGGGTATCCAGCTGTAGAAACAAACAATTTGAGCCTGGTCTAGCTCTCTAGTTTGCCAGCTCCAGTTTAACTGTCCAACCCATGACAACATAGAAATAAATGATGATGATGATGATGATGATGATCATTATCATCATCATCATCAATCATTATTCTACTTTTCCATATTTACATGAATCAGATGAAATTTTTGAGGTATACTTTCTGTGGCTGGATATCTCACCTGTTTCCAAACAAGGCTATATTTCCAAGACATGTTCTCAGAAAAGAGTGGAAATAGAACACTGGTGGTATATTGGTGACACATATTTACAACAACTTTGTGATACACACACATACATACAAACACACACAGACACACACATACACACACACACACACACACACATGCACATACATACACATGTGATGGGCTTCTTTCAGTTTTCATCTACCAAGGCTTTGATCAACCAAGGACTATGGTAGAAAACACTTGCTCAAGGTTCCACACAATGGGATTAAATCCAAAAAATGTGGTTAGGAAGTAAACTCCTTAATCACACATCCATATCTGTACTTATATATACATACATACACATATATATACATTCATCATCATAATCATCATTTAACCTGTGGTCAGTGCCCCCTAACTGGCTCCCATTCCAGTGACACGTAAAAAGCCCTATCCAAATGTGGTCGATGCCAGTATCCCCTGACTGGCACTATCCAAACATGATTGATGCAAGGCCCTCCTGACTGGCTCCTGTGCCAGTGGCACATAAAAAGCACCCACTGCACTCTTGGAGTGGTTGGCATTTAGGAAGTGCATCCATCTGTAGAAACATTGCCAGATCAGATTGGAGACTGGTGCAGCCGCTGGCTCTCCAGACCTCAGTCAAACCGTCCAACCCATGCCAGGATGGAAAATGGACATTAAATGATGATGATGATGTCCATGCTGGCATGGGTTGGATGATGTGACCAGAGCTGGCAAGTTTTTTTTTTTGGGGGGGGGGTCTGCAGCAGACTTCAGTCTGATTTGGCATAGTTTCTATGACTGGATGCCCTTCCTATCACCAACCACTTTACAGAGTGTGCTGGGTGCTTTTATATGATACTGCACAGGCACTTTTACTGCACAGGTGTTTTTATGTGGTACTGCACAGGTGCTTCTACATGGCACCACATGGGCACTTTTACATGACGCCACATGGGTATTTTTGTGTGACACTACACAGGTGCTTTTATGTGACACTGCATGGGGGTACTTTTATGTATCATCACATGGGCCACATATATGTACATATTTTTTAAACATGTAAATATATATATATATACACACACATAACCTAAAAACACTACATTCCATTGGCTTGCTGTTTACAAGTGTTTTCATATTGGAAGACCATCTGCAACTGATTGCTATGCAAACTCTATCAAGAGTTTTCCTGTCTAGATTTGTTATAAAATGTATATATATATATATATATATATATATATATATAGATATATATATATATATATATATACATATATACAATATACATATATATGTATATGTGCCAAGAATTTCATATCTTCACTTGTCTTAATGTTGAAGGTGAAGTGGGTGTGAATTGGTGTATTTTTCTGAGTCACTTCCTGGATTTGTAAGGTTGTATACTGTGGGTGTAGGAAATTTCTCACTGAAACCATTGCTTGCCAAAACCTTGTTGTGGTGAGAGCCACTCTATCAAAGAGGAATAAAGGTTAGGAATTATAATCATAATGTTTATTGATTCATTTTCTAAAATCTATAATGTTTATTTATACATTTTAGCTTCTAATTAGGTTTATAGAAGAGTTTGTAAATATCTGATTCTAAGTTAACCAGTCCATATTAGTAAGATTGGTGCCTACAACAGTTGTCAGTCTCAGAGTATTGAATGTCATGATGAAGTTTTTTCTAATGATATCTAAAGTGTAGCCATTAATTGGATGCATATATATCATTTTTACTTTAGTAGAAAATTATATATCAGAGCTAGTCAAGTATATGTGTGTAATATATATATATCTATATATATATATATATATATATAATATATATAATATATACATAATATACATATATATGTATATGTGCCAGAATTTCATATCTTCACTTGTCTTAATGTTGAAGGTGAAGTGGGTGTGAATTGGTGTATTTTTCTGAGTCAACTTCCTGGATTTGTAAGGTTGTATACTGTGGGTGTAGGAAATTTCTCACTGAAACCATTGCTTGCCAAAACCTTGTTGTGGTGAGAGCCACTCTATCAAAGAGGAATAAAGGTTAGGAATTATAATCATAATGTTTATTGATTCATTTTCTAAAATCTATAATGTTTATTTATACATTTTAGCTTCTAATTAGGTTTATAGAAGAGTTTGTAAATATCTGATTCTAAGTTAACCAGTCCATATTAGTAAGATTGGTGCCTACAACAGTTGTCAGTCTCAGAGTATTGAATGTCATGATGAAGTTTTTTCTAATGATATCTAAAGTGTAGCCATTAATTGGATGCATATATATCATTTTTACTTTAGTAGAAAATTATATATCAGAGCTAGTCAAGTATAGTGTGTATATATATATATATATATATATATATATATATAATATATATATATATATATATATATATATATATATATTACGCAAATGCATGCATTCATGCACACTCACAAACACACACACACACAGACACACACATACATACATGCACACACACACAAACAAACACAAACACACACATGTATATATGTATGTATATATATGTATGTATGTATGTATAGATAGATAGATAGATAGATAGATAGGAAGAGAGAGAGAGATTAAAATATAAAGTGAAAAAGCAAAACGTTTGGCACCACTTGAAAAAGAAACATTTAATTTAGGCAGAGAATATGTTTATAATCTTTATCTGTTTACATTCTCCTTGTGTGCGAATGGCTATACTCCATGGTAGTGAGACATGGGCTCTGATGCAGAAGACATGCATAGACTGGAGAGAAATGAAAGTAGTATACTCCATTGGATGTGCAGCATCAGTGCACATGTACAGCAAAGTGCAAATGTATTGAGAGAAAAGTTGAGCATATGAGGAATCAAATTTAGCATGCAAGAGAGAAGACTACATTGGTTTGGACATGTGATGCATATGAATAAGGACAGCTGCATTAAGAAGTGCCAATCACTGAAAGTGGATGGTACCCGCAAAAGAGGGAGACCCAGTAAGACATGGGATGAAGTGGTGAGGACCAATCTCAGGAAGTTGGGCTTCATGGAGGAAATGACAATGGACCGAGATGTCTGGCTATATGAAGTTCTTGAGAATACCTGCCCACGTCAGCAAACTGAGTTCTAGAAGTGCTGTTTTCCCTACCCACAATAAAGAAAACTTCTCACAGACTCTACCACAACAAACCAAACTACATCTCTAGATCTCTTCTCCTCCTCACATTTTCGCTCCAAGCTCTATGCTTGCCTCCAAGTCCCCACTCCTAACCTCTTAGTTCTGTGCCACAATATCATTGCTCTTTGCTTATCCCTGATGTGTTCTACCACATGCCTTATCTTACTGTATTATTGCTATATGCTAGCCCCTGACCTGTGTGTTCCACCCACACGTAACAAGTAAACTTTTCCCTCATTCTACCCCAACAAACCAATCTATATCTCCACATCTCTTCTCTTTCTCACATAACCTCCTTCATACACTATGCCTAGCTCTCATTCTCCAATCTTGTCCTCACAGTCCTGTTCCTCTGCATCATTGCTATATGGTATGCCCCTGACTCTATATATACCCAGGTTTTTCACCACTTACTTGCACCTTTAATCATGCTTCATTCACAATATCCTACCACATATATTATGGCGTTGGAACCTCAAGGGTATGTCCTGACACTTGCCACCATCTCTATCTCTCTCTTCCTTTACTCAACCATCCCATTTGTATTCTGATCCCCATTTGTTGTGAGTATGCCTGGCATTTTGCAACCATATCTATACTGCTGTCTCTCCTTCTCCTGCACTTCACTCAAGTTGGATGACTGTGTATTTCCTTTGTGGTAGCACACCTGTTTCTATCTTCATTCCTGATCTCTCTCTTTCCAGCCAGGTAACCTTATACTTCCTTTACAGCAAGACACTTGTATCTGTCTCACTATAATCTTTCATCACCCAACACAAGATCACCTCCTCCAATGCCTCCTCCTCTCTAGAATGATTTTTTTTTTTGTCTTGCAAGTACTTGGTGACTCTGTCAGTGCAGGTGCCACTTAAAGGCATCCAGTCCACACTGTAAAGTGGTTGGTGTTCGGAAAGGCATCCAGTTGCAAAAACCTTGCCAAAACCGACTTTGCCTACGTTTGTATCAGGTAAAAAGCACTACTAACCTTGCCTGTGCTTGTGTCATTCTGTTGAGTGGTTGGTGTTAGGAAGGCATCCAGCTGTAAAAATCCTTCCAAAACAGTCACAGAAGACTGGTGCAGGCTTCTGCCTGGCCGGCTCTTGTGAAACCATCTCACCCATGCTAACATGAAAGGTGGACATTAAACGCTGATGATGATGATGATGATGAGATATATATTATATATATATATATATATATATATATATATTATATATATATATATATATGATATATATATATATATATATAATAAATATTAGGGATAATCCAATTTACAGGGGAAAAAATCAGATTTTTGCAAAATAGTGGTTTTGTCTCTAATAATATTATATATATATATTATATATATATATATATATATATTATCACACCACAACACACACAAACAACAGATATCTTTCAGTCTCTATCTAACAAATCCGCTAAAGATTTTGGTTTGCTAGGGCTGTGGTAAAAGATACTTACACAAAGTATTACACCCGTGCATTTATACACAAACATATATAATTGTAGGTGAATTAAATTTCATATGTTGACTCTGTTATATGAACCCATACTGATGTGAAAAAAATCTGGTGGGTTTTGATATTTTGACAGGGGTTGATTCTTTATCAAAGATCAACATTTTTCATGCTTGCAGACAGCTGGAAGAAGAAATCCTATGAAATATTTACTACATCACAATCATAACTCCATCAATTTGCTAATTATGATTTGATCACATGACACATATTAGAGACTATATTGTGAATTAATGAGAAAATTTTTTTAAAAAGATTATTGCAGGCATAACAGCAAACATTTGGTTTCAGCTTTGGTTTCAGTCCCACCATGTGGCACTTTGGGCAAGTATCTTCTACTATAGATACCCAGCTGACCAATGCCTTCTGAATGAATTTGTAGACAGAAATTATAAGGAAGTCCTTTGTGTGTGTGTGTGTGTGGTGTGTGTGTGTGTGGTGTGTGTGTGAGTCTTTGGGTTGGTGTTTGTTCCCCATCACCAATTGATACTGGTGTTGGTTGGATTGCATCCCCATAACTAAGCAGGTCAACTGAGTCAACTGAAGAGATCAACAGAATAAGTACCAGACCTTAAAATAAGTACTGGGCTTGATTTATTTGACTAAACCTTTCAAGGCAGTGCCCCAGAATGGTGACAATCTAATGACTGAAGCAAGTGAAATCAGCCAGATTTGAGAAACTTAGGTCCCACAGATGAAATTATGCATTCTAAACACATGAAAAGATATATCTGATATATTCAATCCATACTAATTATAGTAGAATATAGATACAATAAGAAAGCTTTTGCTGAAAATAGCATTCGTGGTAACAAGAAAAATATGTATGTAAATCACAAAAAATCAATCAATAAAATATGACCAGCAACATGATACCACAATCATGAAATCACTAAGTATTCATCACTGTTAAAATTATTTCATCCAATAAAACTGACAATAACATAGCAACCACTCTCAGCCTCATATTGCTATGTTTAATAATTAAGTGGTCAGGAAGGATTTAACCTCAGTTGATAATAACCATTATTATATCTATGTATAATATCATTGTCGTTGTTGCTGCTGTTATATTTGTTTTTGTTGATATTACTGTCTAATCCCTGGATAGCCTTGCTTGATCAAAGAAATCTTTCTTATATATATATATAGTGTGTGTGTGTGTGTGTGTGTGTGTGTATATGTAGGTTATATATATATATATAATATATATATAATATATATATATATATGTGTGTGTGTGTGTGGTGTGTGTGTGTGTATATGTAGGTATATATATATATTATATATATATATATATATATATAATATATATATGTATTATTATATATATGTGTACATATATATGTATATATATATATATGTAATATATAATATGTATGTATGTACGTGTATATATATATATATATATATACATACATATATTGCTATGAATTATGATCATGCATGTATCCTTTCTATTTTGTATCAGGTGGTACATTTAGTTTGTTCATTCACTGCATATAGGTTTATTGTTGTAATCCTAAATAATTCATAATATACATGACCATTTATGGTGTTTTGTTACCAAGTATACAACAATACACACACACACACACATGCGCGCGCACACACACACACACACACACACACACACATACATATTGACCTTCTTAAGATTTAAAGGATGAAGGTTAAAGCAAGATACTTCCCTTCACAATCTTGCTACCAAGTAAATAACCAGTCAAAATTTACTCTAAAATTAAAAGGAGAAAGAACATGCATGCATGCATACATACATACATACATACATACATACATACATACATACATACATACATACATACTACATACTACATATGTACCTATCATCATAGGTGTGTTAGGTTATATACCAACAGATTTGCACAAAAACCTAGACATACTTGGTTTAACAGAAAAGGAGCAAAAGAAAATTATGCGGACTCCCTATATCCAATCTATTAGTGACACAGTGAAGGTTTGTAAGACATTCTAAAAATTCTCTATCTGAGATTCTCATGTGAATAGATGCACACACTTGGGTGTATGCATCAACAGTTCAGCCAACACACCAACACAACCACATATTTACTCTCTTAATTCAAAAAGTTTCATTGCTTTGTTAGCAACCAGCTTAAATTCTCTAAAGAAGAACTTAAATTAAACTTTAAAAATCCATCCATCCATCCATCCATCCATCCATCCATCCATCCATACATACATACATACATACATACATACATACATACATACATACATACATACATATTCATTCTAAAATCTAGGCACAGGCATGGTTGGTGTGGTTAAAAACCTTACTTTGCAATTATGTGGTTTGTGGTTCAGCCCCACTGCATGGCAACTTGGGCAAGCATCTTTGATTATAGACCCAAGCTAACCAATTCTTTATGAGCGAATTTGGTAGACAGAAGTTGTATGGAACTTTGTCATACATATAAAAATGTGTGTGTGCATGTTTGTGTGATTGTCACCACACCACTTGAGAACCAGTGTTGATTTGTTTATGTCCTAGCAAATTAGCAATTCACCCAAAGAGGCCAATAGAATAAGTGAATAAGTATTAAACTTGTTAAAAAACTAAGTACTGAGATCAATTTATTTACCTAAAACCTTCAAGGTGGTGCCCCAGTATGGCTGCAGTCCAGTGACTTAAACAAGTGAAAGATAAAAAGATAACTGTAAGACAATGCTTTTCTGGGCTGGTTTGCACCACTAAAAAAGGAGTGAATAGTTAAATAACATAGTTCTTCTGGACTATACCTATCCCTTGTCCAGTGAGACCAAAATCAACCTCTAGCTATATTTAGAACAGAATCTAAGACACACATGCTACAATTCAATGGAATGAACTCTCCATCCGTTATGATGTGTGAAAAATAACAATCAATCTTTATCTTGATAACAATCAATTTTTGCCCTGATGAAGAATTTTGCTTTTTCAAATTCATAATGCAATTGAATTAAACTGAAATGCACTTAAGCAACATGAATTGACTATTATAATAAATATATTGATTATTCTGTGTATGTATCCTGCATTTCCTTTGTATTGTTAAAACTTTTCTCCTATTTCTAAAAGATGGGAACATTTATAGTGACAACTGGAATTTCAAAAGTGTAAGGTACTAATATCAGAGAATAACCAACGATAAATACTGGAATTTGCAGTATCATTAATTGATATGGAGCTAAACCAGTGTATGCTTGGATAAATATCCCTAGGAAAGAACAACCCCTTTCCACACAGACTTACACACACACACACACACACACATAATAGACCTCTTTCAGTTTCCTTCTACCAAATCCACTCACAAGACTGTGGTTGGGCTGGAGACATAGTAGAAGACACTTGCCCAAGGTGTCACACAGTGGTACTATGATGCAATGGGACAAAATCAGAATGTACAATATAGTTATACAGTCCATTTCCTACAGTGAGATATAAGCTCGTGACCCCTGGTTTACAAGACTAGTGCTTTCAACTCCTGAGCTACAATGAGAAAATTTATTTTTAAAAATCTACATTATACAAGTAATCTTTACTAGGTTTATTTTTCAAAACATGTCTTCAGTGTATGACGTGTCACTTGTAAGTCAGTTGCCCTACTAGTTTCCACAAAGAAAATCAAACTTGATATAGAATTATGGCAAAGCATGTGTGTCTTGTGTGTGTGTGTATGTGTGTGTGTATGTGTGTGTGTGTGTGTGTGTGTGTGTGTGTGTATTGACATAGTCAAATGTTTTTGTAATTAATCAAAATGTGAAAACAGAAAATATGGCTGAAAGCCAAGAATTTATTTATACATATAGAAAGCATATCAGATGTGTGTTTGTGTGTTGCTGCTCCATAATATATAATTGAATTATTTTTCATTTTCTCCTGTTTTTTTTTTTTTTGCTTTTTTTCTGTATTTTGCCTTTCAAATAAATCATAATTGTTCTTGTCCAAAAGAGCCTAAAATTATTGTAATCTGCAAATATGAAACATTTGTGTTTATACCAAAGTATACTAAAAAAAATTTCCCAGTTGCTACACGTGTATGTGTATGTGTGTGCATGTGTGTGTGTGTGTTTGTGTGTGTGTGAGTGTGTGTTTGTGTGTGTGTGTTTGTGTGTGCTTATATATATACATGTATTTATGTATATATGTGCATATGTAAATGTATATCTGTACACACACATCCATATATATATTATACATATATATATATATATATATATATATATATGTAGGTCCCGGGTTGATTCGGGGTTAACCACAGTAAATAAGGTACTCAATACATAGCAGAGTAAAATTAATTATTATATAGAAGAGCTTCTACAGGACTAAACTGTTTCATTCAAGAGAAATCTTCAGGAAGCTAGTTAACAAGAATTGTATTGGCATTTATACATTTAGGCAGGTTTAAAGGGGTGTTGGTGGGGGACTTTTTGGGGGTAGGCATAGCGCAAAAAATCATACTTGGGGGAGTGGTCAAGGAGTCAGTGTTAAATTAGATAGGAGAATAAATAAAAAAAAAAATAAAAAATAAAAAATAAAAAATAAAATAAAAAATAAAAAATAAAAAATAAAAAATATAAAATATAAAAAATAAAAAATAAAAAATAAAAAATAGAAAATAAAAAAATATAAAAAATAAAAAATAAAAATTAAAAATAAAAAATAAATTATATATATATATATATATATTATATATATATAAAGGGGGGAATAGAGTTTTAGGTAAATAAGGAGATTCTCACTTATACCTCTACACATACACACATATATATACAATCACACATACATATACATATCTACACATACACATATATATTATACATACACACACTCACTTGCATACACGTATACACACATGTATATATACACACACGACCACACATACATATACACACAGAAAAAATATATATACACATACACCACATCTACTCACATACACGCATACACACACAAATCCATACACACAACATGCACACACAGCACACTAGTCCCTATATACACATATATACACATACACACATATATATACACCCACACATACACATACATACACATATATATACATACATACACATACATATACACATATATATACATACACCATATATATATATATATAACATATATATACATATGTGTACCCATGCATACCTACACAACACACAAATATATATATACATATACAAATACAGACCCATTCCTAATTTTAATTTTATTATCTTCGTTATTACTTTTGTTATCTTTGGGCTTGGTCACAAACATCTTGGCTATGACAGCCAGACCATTTATCCGGCTACTGGAAAACAATTACTCATTCACTCACGCACACTCTTTAGCACGTACACTCACTCATTCGTACACTCATACGCATACACGCACGCACGCGTTATATTCATACATACATACATCTACATACATTCACGTATATACACATACGTACGCGTACCTACAGATTCATGTCTACACTCTTAGAAGGCTAGTCTATACATATACACCAATAAATATAAATACACACACATACATGTACACCTACATACAAATACATACATGTACATATATATATATACAATATATATATATATATATATATATATATATATATATATATATATATATATATATATATATATATATATATACGCGTACCTACAGATTCATGTCTACACTCTTCGAAGGCTAGTCTATACATATACACCCATAAGTATAAATACACACACATACATACATGTACACATGTTATATGTATGTATATATGTACTTGTATGTTTGTATGTAGGTGTACATGTATGTATGTGTGTGTATTTATATATATGGGTGTATATGTATAGACTAGCCTTCGAAGAGTGTAGACATGAATCTGTAGGTACGCGTGTATATATATATATATATATATATATATATATATATATATATATATATATATATATATATATATTATATATATATATATATATATGTATATATATATATGTACATGTATGTATTTGTATGTAGGTGTACATGTATGTGTGTGTATTTATATTTATTGGTGTATATGTATAGACTAGCCTTCTAAGAGTGTAGACATGAATCTGTAGGTACGCGTACGTATGTGTTATACGTGAATGTATGTAGATGTATGTATGTATGAATATAACGCGTGCGTGCGTGTATGCGTATGAGTGTACGAATGAGTGAGTGTACGTGCTAAAGAGTGGGTGAGTGAATGAGTATTGTTTTCCAGTAGCCGGATAAATGGTCTGGCTGTCATAGCCAAGATGTTGTGACCAAGCGGCCAAAGATAACAAAAGTAATAAACGAAGATAATAAAATTAAAATTAGGGAATGGGTCTGTATTTGTATATGTATATATATAATGTGTGTATGTGTAGGTATGCATGGGTACACATATGTATATATATGTGAGATATATATATATGTGTATGTATATATATGTGTATATGTATGTGTATGTATGTTATATATATGTGTAGTATGTGTATGTGTGGGTGTATATATATGTGTGTATGTGTATATATGTGTATATAGGGACTAGTGTGCTGTGTGTGCATGTGTGTGTATGGATTTGTGTGTGTGTATGCGTGTATGTGAGTAGATGTGTGTGTATGTGGTATTATATTTTTTTCTGTGTGTATATGTATGTGTGGTCGTGTGTGTATATATACATGTGCGTATACGTGTATGCAAGTGAGTGTGTGTATGTATACATATATATGTGTATGTAGTAGATATGTATATGTATGTGTGATTGTTATATATGTGTGTATGTGTAGAGGTATAAGTGAGAATCTCCTTATTTACCTAAAACTCTATTCCCCCCTTTATATATATATATATATATATATATATATATATATATATATATATAATATTTATTATTTTTTTATTTTTTTATTTTTTATTTTTTATTTTTTTATTTTTTTATTTTCTATTTTTATTTTTTATTCTTTATTTTTTATATTTTATATTTTTATTTTTTATTTTTTATTTTTTATTTTATTTTTTATTTTTTTTTTTATTTTTTATTTTTTATTTTTTATTTATTCTCCTATCTAATTTAACACTGACTCCTTGACCACTCCCCCAAGTATGATTTTTTGCGCTATGCCTACCCCCAAAAAGTCCCCCCAACACCCTTTTAAACCTGCCTACTAAATGTATAAATGCCAATACAATTCTTGTTAACTAGCTTCCTGAAGATTTCTCTTGAATGAAACAGTTCTAGTCCTGTAGAAGCTCCTTCTATATAATAAATATTATATATATATATATATATAACGGGAAGCTTTATGAAAATAGACAAAAGAAAATATGTATATGTATGTATGATAGATAGATAGATAGATATTTAGACATCACTGTGATATTAAGTTTGCTTCCCAGCCACATGGTTCTGAGTTCAATTCCACCATATTTCACCTTGAGCAAGTATTTTCTGCTATAGCATTGGGCTGATCAAAGCCTTGTGAATGGATTTGGAAGGCAGAGACTGAAAGAAGCCCTTGAATACATACTCACACACACACACACACACACACACACACATAAATGTTTAAATGTTTGTTCTGATGTTTAGTTATAATAAAAACAATTTTGCATTAATCTGAAGAGTCACTCTAACTTTTGTAGTGTAGAGATTTATTATTCCTTAACAAGAATAGTATTGGCAGTGACTTTGAAGTTTTGGTCAGCCAAGCCACCATTGGATTGTGATTCAATAAGTTAATCTTGGCTTTATATAGTCTCTGTTGAGATAAAAATTTTCTGGGGTTTGTGGGTTCAGTTGAACAGTAATTCGGTTATAGAGTGGGTTGTAATAGAGAAGTGTTGTGGAGAACATTTTAGTAATTAAATTTGGGGTTATGTTTTTGTTCAGAATTGAATTTTGTTCAGAATTAAATTTGGGGTTATGTTCGGAATTGAAAATAGGTGTGTATATTTATATGTGTCAGCTTCAGGTCATAGGATTTTTTTTAGTGGTTCACAAAAAGGAAGTAGGTAATTAAAGGAAGTTTTCTAGTTAGCAGATGCATCATTAGTTTTAATCATTTTGGGATTTATTGGATTTAATCCTTTGTTTTAGCAATATAAAAACAGCATCTAAAAATTTAGTAATTGTATGTGACAGCATTTTTTATAATGGTATTTTTAAGGGTGCACAATAATAGAATGTAAGTTAGTGGTATGTTTTAGCTGGTCAGTAAGTTTGTTTACTGCTATTGATGTTAGAATATTTTCTGTTTGTATTTGGAAGGTGGAGGTTATTAGTTAAGTATGCCATGGTGTTGTTAGTATAGAAATTTGTTTATCTTGTGCTTTGATGTTCACAAAAAGATGTGGGTTGGTATAAAGGTTGTTTGTTCAGTACATTTCTCTCTATGGCTTCTTTGATCAATAAGCAATTTAATATGTAAGAACTTTATCCTTTGTGTTTTATGGAGGTAGGGTTATGAGCTATGTGCTAATAAATATGTCTTCGATTCTCTTTCATGTGAGTATATGTGGCTTAGTTATTAGGGTGTTACACTCATGACTGTAAGATTGTGGTTTTGAATGTTGCTGGGCCGAATGTTGCTTGTACTCTTGAGCAAAACATTTCATTTCACATGGCTTCAGTCCACTCAGCTAGCAAAAATGAGTAATCCTGCAATGGACCGGTGTCTCATCCAACAGGGAAATATGTACACCACAGAATCCAGGAAGCTGGCCTTATGAGCCTATGGCTCAAAAAGGACCTTTATATGTATATGTGTGTATGTGTGTGTGTGTGTGTGTGTGTGTGTGTGTGTGTGTGTGTGTGTGTGTGTGTGTGTGTGTGTGTGTGTGTGTGTGTGTGTGTATTACTGACTCCTTGTCTTGACATCATGAGATAATCGGAAACAAATGAGACTGTCATGCAAGCAGTGTCCATCATCCCCGATCTTCAGCGGAAAAAATGTCTGGTCCTGAGAAAATATTATCTTACATGGAAACAGGTGAGGACTGGCAACAGGAAGGGCATTCAGCTATAGAATATCAGCCTCAACAAAATTCCATCCCAGCCAAGCAAGCATAGAAAAGTGGACATTAAAATGTTATATATGTATGTGTATATATATATATATATATATAGGTAAACAGTAAAAATAATTACAGACATGGACAAGAACATGAAACACCACAGAGACGACACAAGAACCACAGGACGGGACATTCGAAGCCCTCAGTCATCAGTCAAGAACCAGATCATCTTAGCAATTTCGGCTGATTATATATATATATATATACACACGTATATATGCAGGAGTGGTGAAAAGATCCAGGCTTTGAGTAAAAGAAAATAGAGAAGGATCAGTTAATTATGATGTTATTCAACATGTTCCCCTCTCAGATTCACATGCTTATTGCAGCAGCCCTTTAGATTTTCTAAGCCCTGTAAAAGAACTCAGAAGGTTGGGCCTCCAACTGAGCCTTTTACGATACCTTCAAAGCCAAGAACTTTCCAGCACCCCAACACACACACACACACACATACACACACGCACACACATGCACACACACATACACACACACGCACACACACACACACACACACACACACATATCTGACAGGTTTCCACACATTTTCTTATTTCTTTATTGCCCACAAGGGGCTAAACATAGAGGAAACAAACAAGGACAGACATAGGTATTAAGTCGATTACATCGACCCCAGTGTCTAATTGGTACTTAATTTATCAACCCTGAATGGATGAAAGGCAAAGTCGATCTTGGCAGAAGTTGAACTCAGAATGTAACAGCAGACGAAATACCGCTAAGCCTTTCACCCGGTGAGCTAATGTTTCTGCCAGCTCACTGCCTTTTCCACACATTTTCTGCCAACCAAATTCACTCATGAAACATTGGTTGACCAGGGGCTCATCTCTCTTACTCTCTTTCTCTCTTCTCTCATACCCACCTTCTCCTTCCCTCCTTCATCGTCAACCTTCCTCCATAAGCTCACCCCACCCCTACACATTCCTACCCCACCTTCCCATCCCACCCCATCTCATCCCTTACACCCTCTCCCACATACCTCACCTCTACCCCCACCCTCTGCCTACCCACATACCCCACTTCTTCCCGCTACCCTCTGCCTACCCACATACCCCACCTCTACCCTACCCACATACCTCACCTCTACCCCCACACCCAGCCCCCCACACCCCACCCATGCTTTCCCCACTTTCGCCTCCCCCATCTCCCAACACCATCACACCACACTGCACTACACCATACCACACAACGCGTCACATCACAACACACCACCACACACACACCAGCACTGACCAATTTCCATCCCCACATTTTCACACCTACACATACACACACGCACACGTCAAGATCACCAGCCCTCTTTCGCACGCACATACGTACTCTCTTACACACATGCGCACCTTATATTGGGATTACTACTACTTTGTTATCTCCCCTTCTTCTTAGCTCCCCTGTATG
Source organism: Octopus sinensis (assembly GCF_006345805.1). Classification (NCBI taxonomy): domain Eukaryota; kingdom Metazoa; phylum Mollusca; class Cephalopoda; order Octopoda; family Octopodidae; genus Octopus; species Octopus sinensis. The sequence goes on along the minus strand of NC_043000.1, from coordinate 106,396,313 downwards.
ACCCTTCTGTTCGGCATTCGCCATAATAGATCGCTAGCCACTAAACACATTTTTCTCTTCTCGTTTCTTTCTGTGGAAGAGCATAGGCTCAAAACATTAAAGACTTTTTCAATTCCCGAGCATTATACTAATACTTCTGTTTGTTTTCTACACCACCTGTCTTTGTCTTTGTTTTTTTGTGAATTCTCTCTCTCTCTCTCTCTTTCTCTTCTCTCTCTCTCTCTCTCTCTCTCTCTATATATATATATATATATCATTGCTATTATGTTAAATTTTCGTGTGTCCAAATTTGACCAAATATATTTTTCTCAATATTTATTTTTGCTTGCAATAGCTACTTCAGATGTCAAGATATCAAAAATTGTCAAAGTATAGTACAACGGTTTTGCTAAGGAATGGTGAAACTACTTTTTCATTTTCTGAAAAAGCAATGTTTAGGACTTATGACACTTTTGCATAATAGGAAAAAATATATATTTACACACAGATGCACATGCACACACACACACACACTCACACACATAAGTATATATATAACATGCAGTTTAGAAAACTTAACATACACTGGGGCAAGATACACACACATATAGGACATAGCTCTTCCCATTCTAAAATTCTTCACACACTCTCTCTCTCTTTCTCCCTCTCCCTCTCTCTCTCTCTCGCTCCCTCTCTATTCATTTGTTCTCTATACTACTACTGTCATTACCTCCACAGTCAGTGCCTTACACTTGTTCAGCACTGAGTTGTCATACCTCACACACACACATACACACACACACACACACACACACAACACACACACACACACACACACACACACACACACACAGATGCATACATGTACACTTATTCAGCCACATGCAGTGGTGGAGCAGGCAAAGAAAACTAATATGATTGCACAATATAGACTTCTGCAGGGGTGACAGTACGTCTTGTATAATTTCAGTACAATTTTATATAGGGCATATATAGTAACTTCTGCTTAGATAATCAATACTTTTAATATATGAATATTATTATAAGTCTAGAGGCATTTGACTCAGTTCGTGAAATTTGGTGACAGAAGTTAATGTTATGTGATGATTTTCAGTTGCTTTTTGTTTAGTAAGGACAAATTTGAAATAGTCGTTAAAAAGGGTACAATCGTTATTGAATAGTTTAGTGAATTTTGTATGCTTTGGGCAATACTTTTTTAATTTTTAAAGCTTTGGGAAATTATAATTCTTTATAATCAATGAATTGCACTCTGTTTACCTCTCACTGGACCTGAGTGCTGAGACTCTTCCTCCTCCTTTTTGTTTTCCTCCGCCTCCCCTTCCTTTTCATCCTCCTCACCCCTTCCTCATCCTCACATCCTTCCTCATCCTCATCACCACCGTCATCGTCATCATCATCATCGTTATCTCATCATCATCATCTTAATACCTACTTTTCCATGCTTGCATGGATCATTCAGAATTTATTGAGGCTGATTTTTCTTCAGCTGGATGCCCTTCTTATCACCAACCCTCACCTGCTTTCAAGCAAGGTAATATTTTCCCCATGCCCTGATATGTTCTCACAGAATATTGGAAATAAATGAACATTGCTGGTATGATAGTGACAACCATTCTGCAACTATCACACAATGTCAAAGACAAAGAAACAGAAACAAAAATATACATATATATATAGGCATGCATACATACATACATACATTCATACATACATGCATACATGCATACATACATACATACATACATACATACATACATACATACATGTATATATGTGAAGGTATGTGAAGATTGAAGGCACATGGCTCAGTGGTTAGAGCATCAAGCTTACGATCGTGAGGTTGTGAGTTCAAATCCCGTATGTATGTATGTATGTATGTATTATGTATGTATGTATGTATGTATGTAAGTATGTATGTATGCAAGTATGTATGTATATGAGTGTGTGTATGTATATATATATATATATATATATATATATGAATGTATATGAGTGTGTGTATGTATATATATATACGAGAAAAAAGCATATATATATATACACATACATATATATATGTCTAAAATAAACACATATATATGTATATATGTGTGTGTACGTGTATGTGTAGTGGATCTTGTAAGTATGAAGTGGATTCAATCCACCATAACCAAATTTAAATTAACACTGCAGCTGAACTTTTCCCACGGTGGAACAATGGTTTTTCTGTGACAGCAGTTTCACATTTTCCAGATGCCTTTAGCTAGGCTGAAATAATGTCTTCACCACTTGACCCTTTGTAACCTCTTCTACTTCACCAAAAGCTAGAATAGAGATAACAAGACCACCAACTAAATCTATTGTTTTCAATGATATGTCTAGCCTTCTGGATAGTTATAAAAGCAAGAACCCCCAAGCAAAAACCAAGTAGTCACTTGGCTACAACTGAGCAAGGCGGCTTGTGACGACTCAGTTAGTTAGGGAACGGACTGCTAGAATCATGATCACAAGGAATGCAGCTACTGAAGACTATGATCAGCAAGAGAAATGAAATTTACTGTCAGCAACTGGGAGACAATGTCCCACAACTCTCCAACTTTCACTAGCTCTAATTCTGTTCTCTTACAACATCATCTATCACTATCAGTGGATTACTACTAACAATTTGTGTACGCCAAACTATGCAAAAGAAAGTTCTACCACATCTAGCTTTCTTTCGCATGCTCTCAGATGTTATAACCCTGCCCATTGAGGTATGGTATTTTTCAACGTAACAGTAAATAAATACTTTCTTAAAACTTTATGCATTGTTCATCTTTCGCATCCTACAGTATACAATTATAACAACAAATTTTTATCGTTACAACTGCTGACTCCGATATTTCATAATATTGTTTACTAATCAATCTTACCCATTACAATTGGTAACTGCACTAATTAAAAACTTTATTGTTACATATGTATATGTATATTATATATGTATATATATATATATATATATATATATATATAATATATATATATATAAATGTATATATATAAATGTATATATATACATATATATATGCATATATATATATATGTGTGTGTGTGTGTATATATATATATATATATATATATATGTATATATGATATATATATATACACAATGGACTTCTTTTAGTTTTCATCTACCACATCCACTCACAAAGCTTTTATCAGGTCAGTACAATAGTAGAAAACACTTATCGAAGCTGCCATGTAGTGGGACTGAACTTTGTTCCAAGTGGTTGAGAAGGAAACTTCTTATCACAGAGCCCTGCCTGAAATTATTTAGTTGGATACAACAATGAGTTCATCTTCAAAAAAATCAACATCAAAACAATAAGATGAAAGGAAAGGTGATGACATTTTTATTTGCTTATGATTTCACCTAAGCTGGTGAAAAGACCAAGCTCAGTTGACAGTGTGCTGAATGGGAAAAGGTTTTAAGTAACAGCTGCTTACATCCAGCTAAACTAAAGCAACATTTAGAGACAATACATAATCATCATCAACCTCAGCAGCAGCAACAGCAACATTTAAAGTCTGCCTCCCCATGCTTGTATGAACCAGACAGAATTTATTGAGGCTGATTTTCTACAGCCAGATGCCCTTTCTGTCACCAACCCTCACTGGTTTCTCAATGAAGGCTGGAAATGAGCAACATCCTTGTATGGCAGTGATGCTCATTCACAGCCCTCACCAGCTGTCAAGATAAAAGTACATACAAACACACACATATAATTTGTACACACAAATGTATACATGTGTGTGTGTCATTATTATCATCATCATCATTTAACACCTGTCTTCCATGTAGGTCTTGGTTGGACAGTTTGACAGGAGTTAGCCAGCAGGAGAGCTGACCAGGCTCCATTTGTCTGTTTTGTTATGGTTTTTATGGCTGGATGTGTTTCCTAATGCCAACAACTTTACAGGGTGCTTTTTATGTGGCTCTGGCATGAGAGATTTTTACACGACCCTGAATGGGTGCTTTCCTGCATGGCACTGATACAGGTACTTCTTACGTGGCACTGGCATAGGTGCCTTTTATGTGGCACCAGCACTAGTTCTTTTATGTAGCACTAACACTGGTGCTTTTACGTGACACCAGCACCCACAAGTCTGCAGGGCAAAGACCTATTGGCTGACAGGGGGACATACCTGCATGTATAGATGGCCACGATTTTACTTAGCTTGACATATCTTCTCAAGCATGGCAAATCATCAGAAGTCTTGGTCCCTTGTCAGGTCTTCAGTGAGGCCTAGTGTCTGAAGATCCTTTTTCACCACTTCATCCACATGATCCTTCCACAATTAAAGATTGGTACTTCTTTATGCAGCTGTCCTCATCCATATACACCACATGACCATACCATCACAGTCTTCTCTCTTGCACACTATATCTGGTGCCTCTTATGCCCAGTTTTCTCTTAAGTAATTTAAATTCTATTGTACATGCACACTAACATTACCCATCCATTTCTTTCAAGCCTTTGCATGCCTTCAATAGTTACAGCTCATGTAGCATAGCTGTTTGTACACAGGCATCATGCAATCTGCCTTTCCCTCTGAGGGAGTGACCCTTTGTTACCAACAAAGGTAGCAGCTCTCTGAACTTTGCCCAGCCTGTTCTTATTCCTGAAACTACACTTTCAAAGCTTTCTCCTCAAATGCTGACTTGGTCACCTAGGTAATGGAAACTATCTACTACTTTTAAGGGTCTATTTTCTGCACATTTCTAGTGTTTATTGTATCTGCACATCTGCCACACACAAAGACTACGTTCCCTGTTATCCTTTCTATGATACCACTGTTATATGTCTGTAGTTTGCACTAGGTACACCATATGGAGTTCCTACCCACAACATTGCTCTGAAGGGATCAGGGAATTGTCACTTTTTTTTACTTAGTAGGAATTTGGTCTTTGCTAAATTAAATCTAAGGCCCTTTGATTCCTGACCTTGCTTCCACACCTGAAATTTCTTATCTAGTTCTGGTAATGATTCAGCAATAAAAACAAAGTCATCAGCATAGAGAAGCTCCCATGGGCAGCCCATCTTAAATTCCTCTATTATGGTCTGGAGGACTATGAAAAACAAGAGGAAACTGTGAAGTGATCCTTGGTGAACTCTTACTTCTACACTAAATTCGTTGCTATACACATTGCTAACTTTCACCTTACTGACAGCATTCCTGTACATGGCTTGTACAGCTCTTACCAAGCACTTATCTATCCTTAGCTTCTGCATTGCTCACCTGATAAGGGAGCAGAGGACCCTGCCAAAGTCTTTCTCCCTATCAACAAAAGCCAAATACAGAGGTTTATTTTTAGTTAAATACTTCTCCTGCAGTTGTTTCACCAAGATGATAGCACCAATAGCGTTTCTTCTTGGCACAAAACAAAACTTCATTTCATCTATGCTCTCTTACTAATTAATTGAGCTTTGACCCTTATATATAAATGTGTGAGTGTGTGTGTACAACAGGATTCTTTCAGTTTTCATCGACCAAATCCACTCACAAGGCTGAATCATTATTGCTGAATCATTACCAGAACTAGATAAGAAATTTCAGGTGTGGAAGCAAGGTCAGGAATCAAAGGGCCTTAGATTTAATTTAGCAAAGACCAAATTCCTACTAAGTAAAAAAAAGTGACAATTCCCTGATCCCTTCAGAGCAATGTTGTGGGTAGGAACTCCATATGGTGTACCTAGTGCAAACTACAGACATATATTGGCTCAAGTCTTTAATTGACCCAAGTAGAAGATACTTGCCCAATGTAACATGCAGATAAGACTGAACCTAAAACTCCACAGTTGGGAAGCAAGCTTTTTAACTACACAGCTGCACATAGAATTTAGTAATCCAAGTGAAGAATTTTAAAGGAAAATTCTTAAGAACTGACTCAAAGGAAAGTTATTTTTCTGCCATTTTGTAAAAGAAAATTAAAAATTAAAATGCTATACTTGCTTCATCTCACGTTGATTGTCAAATTTATATATAAACAGATGAAACACATGCAATTTCAGAAAACTTAATAAAACCATATACAAAAGAATTAGGTACAATGTATAGCAGTTAACAAATGTTGAAAATATTAACATATGACTTACTAATGACACAGTTTCAAGGTACATAACAGGAAATGTCAAATTTTTGTGAAACTGAGCTAATAGGTTAAAATAAGCTGAACATTCTTTTAATGGATAAGTCAAATAACATTTTTGGTTTAACAGCTTTACTTTTATCACTGCATTTATGAAGGTAGTGCTGAAGTAGACTTATTAATTGGCCAACCTTTTGATAAGCAATATTTAATTTCATTTATACATTTATGGAAGAAAAAAATGAAATTTCATGCAAAGTTTTTCAAGTATTTGGACTAATGGGGCTGCAGTTGCAAGAACAAAAGATTATCAGAAGGTTAAAAGTATTCCATCATTTTTATTGTTGAGTTTTTGCACTGAAACTGATACCTCAAAATTTAGAATTAGACATAAACAATGCCATAAAACAAATTAGTTTTATTTAATTAAGGTCATTAAACATAATAGTCTTCAGTTTATTATGTGAAAATATAACAATTCTGCATACAGCTTTATTACTGCATATTTATGTGTATTGGTGATCGTGTAAAAAATTGATGTCACTGTTTTGCAGTTCTTTTATTGTTTACTTGTTTTAGTCACTGGACTGCAGCCATAATGGGCACTACCTTGAAAAGTCAAGTTAAACAAATTAACCACAGTACTTATTATTTTTAAGCCTAGTATTTATTCTGTCTGTGTCTTTTGCTGAACTGCTAAGTTACAAAACATTAACAAGCCAACACCAATTCAATTGATGGTGTGGGACAAACACAAAGACACACACACACATACATACATAATGACAAGCTTCATTCAGTTTAGTCAACTAAATTCACTCACAAGGCTTTGGTCACTCTGGAAGAAGACATTTGTACCTATGTTAATGAGTTCCCACACTGGGAAACAAAACTTGGCCACCTAAGTGACAGTCAGGAATTGTGTGAAAATATTGGGTTATTTCTATTTCCTGAACTATTTGCCGAAATAAAATATCAGTATTGGTTGGACAAGATGTAACATAAATGAAGTGGAATTATTGGAAATTGTTATTTAAGAGGAGAGTGCATTCCTAAGTTTATTTTTCTTATGTTGAGAAATCATTATCAAAGAGTGAAAAGAGTATGCATATATTTCCATATTATTCTTTCATATTTTCATGAGATAAAGCCCTTGAAGTCTCTGGTAGCTGTGGATAGTATTATTACATCCTCTTTCTGGACTCTTCAGCACAACATAACTCATTTCAAAGTCAAAAATATAATGAATGCACTTTGGTGCAAATTAAAATGCTTTGATAACTCTGAGACTAAAGGTAGTGATGAGTGTTTTGAAAACATTTGTTTGTTTTTTATTTTTTATTTTTTTATAAGCAAGATATAAAAACTTCAAGTTTGCAACATTTGATGAATATGTGGAAATGTGGAAAATTGGACTTTAAAACAAAGAGGATATGCATCTTGCATATCTTGTTTGAGATTTTCTCTCCATTTTTATGTTATTGCTTTGAAACTAAATTTTTTTTCTATTATGTCAGGTCATTGCTATTCTCTGTACAAAGAAATATTCTTGTTATTGATAATAGTTATTTCCGTTATCAATATGTAGGCAAAGAAATGTGGCAAGTTGGCAGAAGTTGGCATACCGAGCAAAATGCTGAGCAATATTTCGTCCATCTTTACATTCTGAGTTCAAATGCTGCCAGTGTTGACTTTGCCATTCATCCTTTCAGGGTTGATAATATCAGTACCAATTGAACACTGTAATTGACTAATCCACTCACCTGAAATTGCTGGCCTTGTGCCTAACTTAGAAACCTATATCTAGGCTCAGGTGTGGCTGTGTGGGTAAGAAGCTTGCTTCCCAACCATGTTTGTTCAACATGTTGGTCAAGAAGAAGAAGAAGAAGCCTTTCAGGCAGTGTCTCGGTATGGCCATGGTCAAATAACTGAGACAAGTGCTAGATAAATTATATATATATATATATATATATATATAATATAATATAATATAAGGAAAATGGAAAGTTTGATTTCATATCACCTATGTACATTTCAGTTTCTTACCTTCATTCATATTTTGCAATTAAGATTGCATTATGCATTTAAAAGGTAAAAATCTCTTCAGGGCAAAAATCGACAAATATTCGTTCACATCCTAATGAATGGAGAGTTGCTAACCAACTGAGATAGCAGCATACTTTTGTGCATTTTGTGTTTGTCAGCATGTGTGTCTTTTGGATTCCTTTCCGATTTTAGGAGGGAGGCATTAAGGGTTACTTCCCTTCCTTCGTTTGTTGTATATTTCTTACTATTGTTATGTTCTTCATCATTTTGACCATTACGTAAATCATTTGTATTTTCCTTATTCTTATTATTATAGAAATCATTTAATTTTTTAGCATTTTGTGCAATATTTTTTGAAATGCAGAAACCCATCCTTAATTTGTGTGAGTTTATTATTTTGTGATATTTGCTTTCCTTTGAAAAGTGTTTGGCCAAACACTTTTCAAAGGAAAGCAAATATCACAAAATTATTGTTTGCAAGAAAAATTTCACTATATTGGTCCTAATTTGTTTTGCAAATGGTATTATGAACCATGCTATATTATTTTCATAGTAATTCCTTTTAGAGTAATTTTTCTGGAGTTTAATAACTTTTATATAGAATTATTATTATTATATGTATTACCTAAATGGTAATATATATGACATTGTTATTTGTTATCCTATTTAGGTTTTTATTTAAGTAGTCACAATTTTCATTATTATAGTGTTTTGTTTTTGGCCTTCTTTTTAGGAGAAGTTAAATAAATATATTGATTTGGATTCTTGCTAATATATATAATATATATTTTATTTTTATTCTTTTCAAAAGTGAGTAGAGATAGGAGTGGTAGCCAGCATTTATAAAACCAATCTCAGGAGAATGGTAGTATGACCTAGTTCCTCAGAACTACAACTTGCCATTGTCCACTGTGGTCATAGTTTAACCTCAAGCTGTTTTTAGAAAAGAATCCAAAAGACTCATGCTGACAAATACAAAACACACAAAAGCCTGCTGCTATCTCAGTCTGTAAGCAACTCTCCATCCATTAGGATGTGAACAAATATTTGTCAGTCTTTGCCCTGAAGAAATTTTTACTTTTTAAATGCATAATGCAACCTTAATTTCAAAGAAACATATGCAAGCAATGTTCAAACTTTCCATTTTCCTTACATTATGTTATTAAAATTCTGCTCTCCTATATCAAATGGTTGAAAACATCTATAACAATAACTAGAACTTCATGAGTGTTAACACTAATACTGACACAAATTAATGAAATCCAAAGTATATTAATTGATACGGGGCTAAATCCGTGTATACTTGGATAAAATACAACCCTGCGAAAGAGCAACCTCTTTCCATTCAAAACTTCATATATATATATATATCATCATCATCATCATCGTTTAACGTCCACCTTCCATGCTAGCATGGGTTGGACGATTTGACTGAGGGCTGGCGAACCAGATGGCTGCACCAGGCTCCAATCTTGATCTAGCAGAGTTTCTACAGCTGGATGCCCTTCCTAACGCCAACCACTCCGAGAGTGTAGTGGGTGCTTTTACATGCCCCCGGCACGGGGGCCAGTCAGGTGGTACTGGCAACGACCTCGCTCAAATCTTTTTACACATGCCACCAGCACAGGTGCCAGTAAGGTGATGCTGGTAACGATCATGCTTGAATGGTGCCTTATACATGCCACCAGCATGGAAGCCAGTTAGCTGCTCTGGCAATGATCACGCACGGATGGTGCTCTTAGCACCCTACAAGCACAGGTCACAAGTGCCAGTAAGGTGACACTGGTAATGATCACACTCAAATGGTGCCTTTTATGTGCCACTGGCATGGAAGCTGGTTAGCCACTCTGTCAACGATCACACTCATATGGTGCTCTTTGCACCCCGCTAGCACAGGTGTCAGTCATCGAATTTCACTTTGATTTGATTTCACTTGCCTCAACAGGTCTTTGCAAGCAGAGTTTAGTGTCCAAGGAAGGAAAAAGTACACATAAGTGGGCTAGTTACGCCCCTGGCATAGGCCACGAGGTTATGATCTCATTTGGCTTGCCGGGTCTTCTCAAGCACAGCATATTTCCAAAAGTCTCAGTCACTATATATATATATATATACTCACCATTATCATGTTTCTGTTCCTGTACATATCAGAATTTGTTGAGGCAGCTTTTCTACAGTTGGATGCCCTTCCTCTTACTAACTCTCTCTTGTCTCCAAACAAGGTAAAATTTCCATGGCCAGACATGTTTTCAATGGAAGACTGGAACCTGACATTGGTAATGCTCATTTACAGCCCTCACAAGATGTCAACACAAAGGTACCACACACACACACTGAAACATATAAAAGATGAGCTTCTTTCATTTTCCATCTATCAAGGCTTTGGTTGGCCTGGGGCTATAGTAGAAGATACTTTCCTGGGTGGTTGGACTTAACTCAAGACCACATGGCTGGAAAGTAAGCTTCTTAACCAAAGAGCCACACCAGACAATTAATCTTGTATTTTCTTTAATGGATGTCAATTTAAGAAATTCCTGAGATTACCTCCCCTTCTCTTTTGGACTTGGTCACAATTACTACACGGAATTAGTTTACTCTTCTGTTGAAGGGAAAATAATTACAATAAATCAAGAATTTATTGAGTATGATATTCAATATATCTTTAGACATGTTTATTGTTTATATCTGTAAGTACATATATATATATATGAGATAATGATGTCAATGAGACCCAAAGGTGTCAGGTAATGCTGAATAAGTGCTATAGACAGACCATAGTTAAGTTCCAGATTCGGTAATATTGCAAATAAATGGTTCTGGATTTTACTCAAGGGATATTGGAATATTGCATATATACCACTATGCCTATAAAACAGATTTACAAATTCAATACCCATACATATCTTACATCTATTTTCTTTCCTCCACTTCACTCTCTATTTTGTATCACATCGAAACTAACGATGACTTAATTTTTCCTCTCACACTGTCTCCGATGAAGGGATATTATTATTAATTAATATCCTAGAAACATCTGTAAGACCTTATATCTATAAATGCTCTAATATCTATACAGCCTTGGTTTTTTTTTTTATCTTATGCAAAAAATTGTTATATATATATATAAATTTTGTACAACTCTCTTATTCTTTCATTCTTTCTTTCTATCAGTCCCTTCACACTTCGTTCTTTCCACTCTTCTTTCTTTTGTTCTCCCTCTCACATTTCCTGGCTTTCTCTTCATTCTCACCTTCCCTCCCCTTTCACTTCACTTTGTCCTTTTTCTTTTCTTCTTGTCCCTCCCTAATTCTTCTATCCCTCTGCCTCTTTCCTCTTTCTCCACATGACCAGTGTTTGGCCAAGCCTGACCTTTCTTTCTTGGTTTGACTACCATCTGTACAATATCTATATTCCTCCCCATGCCTGTCATCTCTCATGTCCCTGCAGTAAGGCTTCACTTCCACACACACCAGCTTAATTTAATTCGTCCTTAGTCAAAAGACGCCTGTTGTTAATATCCTGTTATTTGCATTCGTATTTGTGTACCATTTCTCCATTCTTTTTTCCGTCCTTGTTTTCATATACATTCATTGCTTTCTTCCAAGGAATCTAGTGCTCTTAGCTTAGTTTTTCCTTGGGGCTGGCCAGATTGGAGCAATCTTCAGTATAACCAGCTGAAATTGCAAAGATAATCTGGAACTCAACTGAAGAAAGAAAACTCTGAATTATCCATCCTTGTTTTTTCTTGTCCCTTTTTTGTATCATCTCTCTGGATGTTTTGCTTCTTGTCCCATTTGTTGTATTCCTTTATATATATAAAAATATATATATATATAGAGAGAGAGAGAGAAAGAGAGAGATGTGTGTAGTATCAGCATTTAGCATGTTTTTCATGTTGGCAAGTGTTAAATGACTGACAAAAACTGCTAAGGCGAGGGGCTGTAACAGGTTCCAGTCTGTTTTGGCTCAATTTCTACAACTGCTTGCCCTTCTTGATACCAACCACTTGTTCAGTGAAAGTCTCATATAGATGCTACCCCACCATGAAATATTATCACATGCGCATCACACCAGGTACCCACTCTGAGTTGTAACTGCTGAGAGCCAGAAACTTGCCCACTCAACCAAGAATGTATGATTAACTCAGTGGTTTATGAAGCTAAAGTCAATGTAGTGCTCCAAAATATGGAAACTCAAAAGAAAAAGTCCATTGGTATGAGAAAGTAGTTTTAAAAAACGATATGCTAACTACCTTTCGTCTTTCTAACACATGGATAAGAAAAAAGCTACTAAGTTATCAGGCCACATCTGGGACTCAAAGGCCAACTACACACTGTACAGCATGAAGTGGTGCATTTTGGAATGATCCACACCATATGTTAATGGTTCAATAAGATGCAAGTCTTGTAGCTGAAGATACATATCCTTTTTAGATTTAAGCATTCGTACATACTACTTAACTACCCAATTCCAAATCTGAAATTTTTATTAAATGTAAGCATCCGATCAAATTTCTTTTATTGAACTGGTGACACCAACCTCTGTAGATTTAGAATGCAGTCTTAAAAACTTTTACCTTCTCCCATTGAATCAACTTACACCAACCACATTAATTTCGATTCAAATGTGCCAAGAGGACACAATTCTTAATTTTCATTTTTCTTTTCCCCATCCTCTAAACCTTTCTCACGTTTTTCTCAAAGACCAGTGTCCTTTCTTATTTTCAGAAAAGACCAGTGATGTTGTATATCTGAGCCTGAAAGGTTGCATGGAAACACACAGTATACTATACAGGCTTGCCTGACAATGTATGAACGTAATAGTAGTTTGAATTTAAATCTTGTGTATATTAAATGATACATACGTACATACATGCACATATAATTTTTAATTAGTAGAGTTACTAAGTGACTCTGCTGCTATGAGTTTCCTTCCTTGCATGAAATTGGATATATATGTTTATATATAGAGTTAATATATATATATACCTACACACACACACACACATATATATATATATATATATATATATATATATATATATATATATACACATATATATTTGATGTCATTTTTAATAAATCATAAATGTATTAAGTCCTTTATTGAATTAATGTTCATTGTCGCTATGCATTTAAAAAGCACTTATTTGTACAGACATATATATTTACTTGTCATAAGACTGTGCTGAAAAGGCGGAAACTGAAATTTTGAAGGTATGGTCAACCTTTTTCCCTGTAAAAAATTATACACAAGTAAAAAGTATTGAGTAATCATTCGTTTAATGTTTAAATTGCTTTTATAAACAACTTGACATAAAAACAAGCAATATAAGTATTTTTTAAATAAGTACTGGGGTCTAATAACTGAAGCAGATAAAGCTATACGTAGGTATGGGTGATTATTTTGATTTGCCTGACCAAGGAATGATCTTCACACGGAAAATCCTACTTCTATAACTCCTTGTAAGTTCTGTATATAGAAAAAGTTAACAGATGCATTAAAACTACAATATAATCAACTTTAGCGGGCTCTTAATTCGCATCCTGCAGGGCATGACTTTATAGCACCCGGCGAGCCGGAACAGGTGTTGCGATTTAGCTTCCTGTTACGAAAAAAATTTCATTACATGTTCAGAAATTTCTCGATTTATTTTGTTTATTTTTTTTTTTATCACATACATAAATATATACATTATCTTTACTTTAAACAAAAGTAAAGTAAAACAATGATTAAGATTTTAATTAATTGTTTTGAAAGTCGAATTTGTTCCCCTAAATCTCGTTGGACTCTTCCCGTGACTTGGGCGAGATCTTATTTTAATCTTGCACACAATGTCTGTCATGTTAAGTCAGTGTCAATGTCTAGTTCTTGCCACATCGGACTCGGAATAATCCCAACTGACGGGTGTTGGCGGGAATAAATTTCACTGATATTATTTATTATTTTTTCATCTCTGATCAGAACAATATAAGAGGAAATAACTATTTAAAAAAAAATTAATTATTAGTATTATTTTTGTTGTTGTTGCATTTGCTATATCAGTACGAAATCAAAGAACAACAAATAAATAACAACCAAAAAAAAAACCGGCCCAGTCTTTGTGTTTGACGTGAAAGAAAGCAATAAACAAACTGGTTTGTATGTTTGCTTTTTTCCTAGTTCTATATCATACAATACCAAACTATATCATCACACCACCTTACGTAGGGCTTCGTGTCGTTATAGAGATACCTGTATATTGTATAATACATGCACGAATACGTTCACATACATGTTATAAACACTAGCTGCAACATGTATACAGGATAGCTACGAATATTACTGCCTCGGATTTTCAGACATTCATCTGTACACATGCATGCTATAAACACTACACAATATCGATACATGTATATGTTACAAACAAACCACATCAGAATTTGTGCACGTTACGAATATAAACTGCATTGCATATATGCAGATGCACACATTCTGCACCACAGATAAACGTAGGCGATGTGTGTAGTTTTGAAACTTTTATGTATATTTTGGCTATTATGGCAAATAAGGTAAATACCATTGAGACGCACATAAGCAGACTTAACTTTCCCTTTTTCTAGCTACATTTTTTAATGTAATATACGAATCTGAAGTGTTGTGGTCTATAGGGACAATTAACATCTGAAATACTCGAGCGTCAGCCTGCACAAACGCTTTTTACATTCGTGTCAAAGAAGGAGCCTCATGTAGGCGGGCGACCTGACAGCAATAGAAAATCTCTCAAATTACACCCTATCATCTTAAAGGTATACTGGACAAGATAGTCCCTGATATACAAAAGTGGATGGTCACTATTAGAAGGCCTTTAATGATAAGTATGCTCGAGCAGGGCCGACCTATCGGCTAAACAAGAATACAATAGATAAAATAGTCCCTAACAAACAAGAATGCGAGATGGTCACTTGTGGAACGCTTTTGATTATATAGGTCAATGTGATCAGGGCCGACCTTGGACAAAATCTTTGCCAATAATTTCGATGTTTTTGATTCAGTGTTCAAATCCTACTGGTGTAGACTTCGCCTTGCTATCTGCTCAGGTTGTAGGGATCGATAAAATCAATGCCAGGCATGACTGACGTTATATGTATTGAGGATGTGAAAATCAGACTCCTTTTCTAAACATGTTTAACCATTGGGCAGTCCTGCCAAAGCGGACAGACCTGTGATCAAGGGCCATTCCAGCCATGACCACATTGTTTTCTTCTTGTGCGCGCGCCTCAAATAACTAGGGTGTGGTTTAAAAGAGAGTTGGTTGTTCTGAGGTACTTAATTTTCCCAATGCATTTGTCCTTAATTATATAGTTCTCAGGTCAGTTTTAATCGAGTAGATTTACAATTGAAGATTTTCCATCTATGACCATTTAAAAAAAAAATTCAAACGTAACTAAGATTGCATTATGTGCCATCAAGAGATTTGGCTATTATTTCTTGCCGATCGATTGATTACTGAGAGGCTGTTTCATTAGTTCGTTGATAATATGTATATTGTATTTGTGATATATATATATATATATATATATATAATATATATATATATATATATATATATATATATTGATCGCTTCTTGTGAATCAACAGATTTATATACGTGTATGTTTGCTAGAACAAAGAAAAAGAACTCAATAAATTACAAAGGGACCCAGGGCCGAGGGTCTCATGTATGCCGTGTGCGAAACACTTTACCCCTGAGTCATAGTCTGACTTTCGTCGATTAAAAGTAAAATTGTATATATACGCAAACACAAATTCGGTAATAGTCGTTGGGGTCCCGCGATCAGGGGAGTTAATGAGAGTTACTGAAATTAGAAAATGGAACATTTCAAGTGAGGCTAGTATCTTGGTAGGATGCTTTGCGCGTCGGACAAAATATTTTGCGGCAGTTTTTGCGGCTCTTTACGTTTTGAGTTCAAATACCGCTGTGGTTAACTTTGCCTTTCATTCTTCTGGTGTCGATAAACTAAAGTATTGGGATTGATGTAATCCACTAACTCTTTCCTTTAACATTTGCGACCTTGTACCTATGTTAGAAATTATTATTTTTTCAATTCACTTTACAAACACGAGTTTGGTAATTCTTTTCAGTATGTATTCACGATGAATTTATTTGAAAAATAAGATGCGAATATTATCAGTGATATGAAATTCATGGATCCATTGTCTGGGATTCCTACAGTATGATTACAAAACACTTGGAAAAAATGTAAACAATATTCTGAAATGATTTGTCGTACAAAGATTACTTTGTCACATGGATGAATTTATGTGGCTTAATTACACAAAAATGATGTTGAATTCTGTTTATTTAACCATGTTTTTATTTTGGTATTTTTAAAACTGAAAACAAAGAAATCTTCGACTTGCTTTTCGGTATATAAGCATTTCTTAAGTATTATTTCTGAGCAGTTAACAGCAGTTTCATTTTCTCCTTATCTAAATTGCTTGACTATTTTCATTACCTCCTTTTTTGGAGACGGGATTCCCTAATATATAAGCATGCCATCGCTATTGTATATAACCCTTCATATCCCACATTCTTACATAGCCTTAGCTCTTCCCGCGTTGTGTCGCATATTAAGACGAAAATGAATATGTAATCCTATTAGAAACTTATTAAATAAACATATACAGGCGATGTTTCGTCTTCAGCAAATATAAATTAAATATTAGAATTAATGAACCCCCCCCCCCAAACTATTAGTCTTGTGTGTGTTACGCGACACCTAGCTGAATGTTTCAACGTGGTCTGCAGTCACTTCCGATAGGACCCCCCCCCAATCAAAACGTAGACGTTGAAATAAAAAAACATCCTGGTGTCCTTCAATGTCTAAAACTTTCCCCCCATGTTTTCATGTATATATATATATTGTATAATTGTATATATATATATATATATATATGCATGAGGAAAAAGAAGATGGAGAAATTACAATAATTATTACAAGTTCCCATTCTTTGTTGGAAATGTTTTTCTTTTTTTACGTTCTGAGTGAGAGAAATAATCATTTAAATCTTTCACGCCGTCCTCATTTCTCCATCTGCTGATACGTTTAGAGTGAGTGTGTCCCACGCTAGAATAATTTCAGATACGTGGTGGTTTTGCGACACCTGATATCACCGACTGGTTGTAAATAATACTTATTGAAACGATTTCATTTGACTTACTTTTCTACAATGTCGTTGGTTATAAAATATATACAGCGACAACTTCCCTTTTCTGTTTCCACTTATAAATCGCAGTTGCTCGGTCTGCAAGAAATAGCAGCCAAATTCCCTCATATCACTCCCAATCATCTTAAAGATAAATTGGCCGATGTTGTCCTAGACATACTAAAAGATGTAATGGTCATCAGTTAGGGTTGGCCTGGGGTTAAACAGCACGTTTTATAGATGAGGAGAGAATACAGTAAATTTCAAAATTTAACTTTATCCTAATAGCGAACTTCAGTTTTTTCTAGCGGTGTCATATGAAATTGTCACGCATAATTATAACCCTAGTATCGATCTATTGCATGTGTTAGGGTTAGGGGTGGGGGGAAGGGTATATTTTTTTTCTTCAGAAAGGTAAATAAACCCAATCTGTTTCTTAAACGAGGGACATATACGGTACAGAATGTTTCCATCTCAATAGACGTCATTGATTGGTTGAAATTGCAGAAATCGAAGGAAAAAAAACCAACAACAAATATCTTACAGACTATAGAATTTTCTCAATAAAGCCAAGAGAAAAAGATGTTTTATAAACACATTCTACCAGTATACGAAGTTTAAAAGTGTTTAGTTACGTGGAAATTATTTTTAAAAACTGTTGTTCAAACCGAAAAGATCCGAATATTAAAATCAATTCCACGTTCGGTGACCATTAAAGACCCTTTCCACCCAGTATTTGTTGTTCTTGCCATGACCTGTTCGTATCGATTCAGGGATAGTGTATCTTGGGTTACATTATCCAATTTGTCCTTTAAAAACAATTAAGGGATATCGCAGAAAATTTTCTAATTTCTAAAAGTTTTTGTGGTCTTGTTACCATACCGCCCTATGATTGTCATTTGTGTGAATTTAAAGCTTCATGACACATTTGAGTGTTGTAACACACGCCAGTTTAAAACTATTATACTTCAAGTCTCTTATTCTGATGGTCAATGTGCGAAAAGTCTTTTTCCTCTCTTGATAAAATAATATATTACAATGCATTTACATCTAAGGGAAAACCATAGACAATACGTCTCCTCCAAAAACATGAGAAATGGAATAAGAAATCCTTCATATTTAGAGTAACAAAAGAAAACATGAAATTAGTGTTTCAAAATAAAAAGAAATAGAATTCTCTATTAACTATTGTTTTCTGTTTTGCCGTATGAGACAACATCAACTAAAATATCATTTTGATATGAAGGAGTTGTCTGTTTAGCACTATTTGTACTGCAGGTGATTTAGTGTTAGTCACTCCTTCCCTCAGGAAACTTGAGGTAGCACCTTCAGCAAAGTGTTAACAAACTCTCTTGCCTCCCATGCCGAAGTTACAGTGATGTTCAGAGGCCAGTGAAACAGGTGCATCAACCACGCTCAAATGGTGCTTTTTACGTACCACTGGCACAAGAACCAGTCAGGCGGCACTGGCAACAACCATGCTCAAATGGTGCTTTTTACGTTCCGCTGGCATGGATGCCAATCAGGTGGTACTGTCATCATTCACGACAACGATTTCACTTGCCTCAACAGGTCTTCGCAAGCACAATTTATTGCCCAATGATTGAAGGGTACTCTTAAAAGGGCTGGTTATACAGCACTGGCATAGGCCACGGTTATGGTCTCACTTAGCTTGCTGGGTCTTCTTAAGCACACCATATCTCCAAAGATCTCGGTCACTTGTCATTGCCTCAGTGAAGCCCAAAGTTTGAAGGTCATGCTTCACCATCTCATCCCAGGTCTTCCTGAGTTTAACTTTTCCACAGGTTCCCTCTACTGCTAGGGTGTGACACTTTTTCACACAGCTGTCCTCATCCATTCGCAACACATGACCATACCAGCGCAGTTGTCTCTCTTGCATACACCACATCTGATGCTTCTTATATCCAAATTTTCTCTCAGGGCGCTTACACTCTATCATGTATGCACACTGACATTACCCATCCAATGGAGCATACTGGCTTCATTCATTGCAAGTTTACGCATCTCTTCAGTAGTCTTTGCCCATGTTTCGCTACCATGTAGCATGGCTGTTTGTACACTTGTGTCATACAGTCTACTTTTACTCTGAGCGAGAGGCCCTTTGTCACCAGCAGAAGTAGGAGCTGTTTGAACTTTGCCCAAGCTATTCTTATTCTAGCAGTTACACCTTCAGAACATCCATCCACGCTACTGACTTGGTCACCTAGGTAACAGAAGCTATCAACTGCTTGTAGTTTTTCTCCCTGGAATGTGACAGAAGCTATTTTCTGCACATTTTCAGTGTTTATTGCTCCTGAGCATTTGCCATGCACAAAAGCTATCTTCCCAGTTAGCCTTCCTTTGATATTGTTGCACCTCTTATGTGTCCATAGCTTACACTGGGTACATCTTATGGAGTTTCTACCTATGCTTTTTCTACAGATCAAGCAGGGCCATCTACTCGAAAGGATTTGTGGTTTGTCTGCCTTCCTACTTATTACGACTTTGGTTTTTCTAGGTTGACTCTAAGGCTCTTCGCTTCTTGACCTTGCTTCCACATCTGAAACTTCTCTGCTAGTTCTGATAGTGACTCAGCTATTAGAACAAGGTTATCAGCATAGAGAAGCTCCCAGGGGCAGTTTGTCTTGAATTCCTCTGTTATTGCCCAGAGGACTATGATGAATAAGAGGGGGCTGAGGACTGATCCTTGGTGGACCCCCTACCCCTACCCGAATTCTTCACTGTACTCGTTGCCACCCCTCACCTTACTGACAGCATTCCTGTACATGGCTTGTATAGCTCTATATTTGCTTATTCATACATACACACACACACATATATATATATTTGCATATGCATGAACTACTTATCTATACATATCCATATTAAATATTCATATTCACATGCATATGTATATACACACAAGCACACACACATGTTGGTATTTATACCTGTGTATGCATGCATCTCTTCTGTTTGCCAGACATTGACTTCAGTCAGGATGCCACTGCACCTGTTCTGACCCTCTCCCCACCACTCCTTTATGTAGCTTACTAGTGTAGGACACACCTACTTCCCATCTATAGTGTCACACATGAAGTACATCTGGGTGGCTGTGTGTTGTGTTGGTGGATACATTGGACCACTTGTCAATTCACCTTCTGTATTTCTGTTGTCACTGTTTGCCAGCATGTTTTTACTCCTTTTCTCCTATATATCTTGGGTTACTGTCATCGCTTTATCTCATAAGTCACATAAACTTCTGTCACCCACCTGCCATCTCAGTCGTGTAGCCTTGAATATCCCTGCCCTATCTCAGAGTACTGAGTACTCCTATCACTCTTATCTCTTACTCTGTAAAAGGTGGATGAGCAAGCAGGGACTTGGAGGTTGAGAGGGCCCTTTAGTCAAGTTGTGGTTACCTTATAGTGCTGTTGTCCCTGTTAAAGCGGGTGATATTAGGAAGGACATCCAGCTGTAGAAACTGAGGTTAGTTTCACCTGACTGGTCTGGGTGAGTAGGCCCCATACAACATACAACCCTTGTTAGCAGGGACAGCACAGCAGGTGTAAAATGATGATAATATTTGTATGCATACACACATATGTATGTGCCTATATATATATATATCATCATCATCGTTTAACGTCAGTTTTCCATGCTAGCACGGGTAGGACGGCTTGACCGAGGTCTGGGAAGCCAGGAGGCTGCACCAGGCTCCAGTCTGATCTGGCAGTATTTCTACAGCTGGATGCCCTTCCTAACGCCAGCCATTCCGTGAGTGTAGTGGGTGCTTTTTGCGTGCCACTGGCACAGGTGCCAGAGAGGCTGGCAACGTCCACGATCGGTTGGTGCTTTTTACGTGCCACCGGCACAGAAGCCAGTCAAGATGGCGCTGGCATGCAGTTACATATATCAATATAGTTTTTTACTTTGTATACATATTATCTACTTGTTACTATTCATATCCCTCACTTCCATTCTATATATGAAACCTGTTCGCTCATCTGTACATCTGACCTACAATACTTGAAAGACTGCTTATGTGTGTACATATGAATCACCTCCAGTTTTGTTGTATCTTGAGAGGTTCATTATGCCAATAATAAATGTGCACTGGTTCTATTTCATTCACTTTTATTATTATTAGTCAGTCGGCTAACATTTAACCAATTAACTAATTGATTGTTTGATTAATTGTTCGGTCAGTCTATCAATCAGCCATGTTTATCAAAGTCTTTTCATTGCTATTCGCAACCTCATCAATGACATGCCCTTCCTATTCCAGGTCAGCTTCAGGTCTGTCTGCTAATTAGATAAGATTGTGAATGGCAATAAAAGGATTTTGGTAAATCTAGCTGATTTACTGAACAATTAATCAAACAATTGGTTTAATGTTAACTGACTAATAATAATAAATGAAATAGAACCACTGTGTTTATTATTAGTATGATAAACAGATTTTGCTGTATAATTATTGATTCATTATTAGTATAATGAATCTACAGTAATGCAGCAAAATGTGTTTCAATATACAAGATCACATTGAGTATCTTGCAAACCAAATACAAAAATAAAATCATCAATTTATGTTTGCTGTTCCATACTTAATTGAGTTGGATGGGTTTTTCTCTCATGCAGGGTCTCACCACTTACTGCAATCCTCTCCTTCATGAGATTCAGCCTTCTGAGATGATTTTCACCTCTTCTACCCATGTCTGCATTGGACTTCCTCTTCCACAGATTGCTTCTACTTGTTTTGCTTGGTACTTCTCTAATTCAATTGTCATGCTGTGTACACATCACGTACCTATGCAAGCATAGTTTTATCTCTTGCACACTACATCTGACTTTACTCCCTGTTTTTCTCTCAGCTCATTTATGCTTCATTTTCATGCATGCTAACATCTCATTTCCTGCACAGCATGCTCGTCCCATTTCTTTTTAGCCTTTGTACATTCAATGACTGGGTTTCATTGTCTTGCAACATCATACTTCATACAATTTACTCTTCACTCAGAAAGAACTCCTTTGTTACCAAGAGAGATTGTAGCTCCCTAAAGTTTTTCTATCCTGCTTTTGCCCTGGCTACTATGCCTTCAGAGTACTCACCTCCTCTGCTAATTAAACTATGTAAGTAAGAGAAGCTATCAGTTACCTCTATGGAATCTTCCAAGCATTTGAAAGAATTTAGTTACAGTTGCTTCTTACTGCTAACTACTCATGCAAAGTTTTCCTTCTCTGTCAGCTTACCTCTGATCCCACCATACTTCTTGTATAATCATGGTGTACATTTAATACACCTTATAGAATTACATAGCTGCTGCTCTCCTGCATGTTCAGTATTGTCACTTCTCAGATGGCAGTTGTCACATGTACATACATAGATACATGCATATACACACAGGTGTGTGTGTGTGTCTATATATATGCTGTCCTTTATGTGCCAAGATGTACTCATATAATGCTGGGCTGAAAATTCATTTGTAATGAATGCACACTTGGGGAGCTGCTCTTGATGTGATTCTTGATAAAATTATGTGCAACATTTCTTAAAAAGTTTAAAACAAAATCAGAGCTAGGTAGAAACCCTATTAAACCTGTTAAACGTCTGCAGTGAGAAAGTTGTTAAGCTTGAAATTGAGTTGCTGACTACTATGGTATGTATGTGTACATACATACTATGTGATATTTTTGTGTAGACATATATGTATGTATTTCTATGTATGTGTAAGTGTGTATATATATTTGATTCATTCATTTTTATGTCAGTTTTCCATGCTAGTAGCTTAAGCTGAATAAATATATTATTGAAGCGTTTAAATGTCCTTCTTGTCTCGAACTGTTGTTTTGCAAGTTAAGGATATCTCATTTCACATGTCTTCCTTCAGTTCCTTCTCAAATTTCATACTGTTTTCCTATCTCCTTCTATTAGCATGAAAAATCGTTTTTTTCTTTTTTAATTTGCGTTTATTAATATTAAATAGTTTTGTTTTATTCCAGGAGGAAAGCTGTGATTTGCTTGTCCCTGTTGAGGAAAACGAAATTTCCAAAATGGGTAATTATAATTATTCTTCAAAAACATTTTTCATTTATTGTGATTTATTTTTTTTAAAGATTTGCTACAAACACTCACTTTCTCAAGTGGTCACTTATAGCTGTTCATTCAAAAAACAATGTCTACAACACCTGGAGAATCTCATTAACTCCTCCAAACCAAGAATTGTTTACCCAGCAATGCAGCTCTTCCTAATCCACTATACAGACTGCTGAAGATGCCTTTCTTCATTGCACACCCCTCATTCTTACATTGTAATCTTAAGAAATCTGTGGAAGAATCAAACATCAAACAAAATACCTTGTGGTATTGACTATCTCATGTTTTGAGTGTAAAATCTTCTTGTGTCAGCTTTGCCCTTGCTCCTCCTGAGATTAAGTAGTTATCAGAGAAAGTACTGAGATCAATATAATCAATGACAGCTCTTGATGGCAATGTCCCAGCTTGGCCACAGTCCAATGGCTGAAACCAGTTAGTTCTCACTATCAGCCACTATCAGTCCAAGGATTGTGTCTGGTCATGAAATTCTATGTTACAATACGTGGCTAAGTATGTGACAAAAATTACTATTATCCTGTACACACAAAAATTAAAATACGAGTAATTCTGATCACTTTACACCTTGAGGTAGTGAGAATTATCTTGTTTTAGTCATTTGGTCATGGCCATGCTGGGGCACTGCCTTGCAAGGTTTTAATTGAACAAATCAACCCTAGGACTTATTTTTTTAGGTCTAGTACTTATTCTATCTGTCTCTTTTGTCAAACTGCTAAGTTACAAGGACATAAACTGTGTACCAAATCCACACAGAATGCTTTGGTCAGCCTGAGACTATAGTAAGAGACACTTGTCCAAGGTGCCATACAGTGGGACTGAACACAGACCCATGTGATTGGGAAGCAAGCTTCTTACCACACAGCCATGCCTATATATATTTATTTTGGAGTTACTTCAAAATAAAATGTCATGGATAACGTCAAAACATTAGTACTGAGTCCCCTCATTGCCAGATCAACCCGGTGCAGCCTCCTAGCTTTCCAGACCCAAGTCGAACCATCCAACCCATGCCAGCATGGAAAACGGACGTTAAACGATGATGATGATACACACCCACCCACACACATATCCACATATGTAATAAAAGAAGGAAAATGCACATAGTTTTGATATATTTTAAATGAAAGAGTATTGTGGTTGTTGACTGCTTTTGCTAATCGTGACATTGAAATTATTGTAATTTCGTATTTTCTTAAGATTTTAGCCCATGTTCTTGTATGAATGTTTGTGAATGAATCAACAAGTAGAAAAATCAAGTAGATAAATGAAAATTTATTTATTGAAAACTACAAAACGCACCTAAATACGAATGCATAACCAACTTTGGTTTCAGTATATATTTTAATTCATGATCACATATCCATCACTTCATATTTCATCTCACTACTTTCGCTTATGAGTTTTTGTATGTTTATTTATCCCACCCCGAAAATAAGCAATTACCTCCCCTGTCCCATGTAATAACTATCACCAATTACCTCCCCTTAGATTTTTATACTTGCTGATTCAGTCACAAACTTTCATACAAGAACATGGACTAAAGTTTTCCTAATACAAAATTACAATAATTTCAATGTCATGATTAGCGAAAGTAAAACTGGTCGACAACTACAATACTCTTTCATTTAAAATATATCAAAACTATGTAAACTGTGTGCATTTTCCCTCTTTTATTATATATATAAATATATTGCATTATGACTCACCATGTGGGGATAATCGAAATTCTCTTCCTCCTTTTTCGTACTATATATATATATATGTATATTCATACATAGTTAATCCAAACATGAACAAAGAGAAAACACAACAACGCGAGGACATGGAACAGATATAGTGTTATTGAACGCTCAGGAAAGGAAAGAAAGGAGGATTTAACATTTTGGGCAGAGCTCTTCGTCAGAAACATAGAAAATCGCCAACGTAACACACACGGTCACATACATACATAAATACATACATACGCATGCACGCACAGACACACAAACACTAACACATCTTGTAATCTAATTCCTATGAAAGTTATCAGGAAGCCATAAACAGGGATTAATTATTGACAACCAACCTGGATGCTTCAGTTTGTTTGGTAATTATATCGAAATCTTATTTGGGTCAGTCTCACCATTAATCTCTTGTGGCTCAATAAAATCAGACGTTGTGATGTTGGTTCAACCCAATTGATTATATCTCCTTTTCCTTTTTCAACAAAGACTTGCCTTGGCTATAATGAACTGGAAATATTATTATTCTATGACTCAGAGCTCTTGGTCTTATTTGTTCTGGTTGATGCTGTGATAGCAGACAGCAACCTGTTAGAGGTCTCACAAGATCTCTTTCCACAACCTATAAGCTTTACTACTTGGATCTTAACTTATTGTAGAAGACACTCAACACCCAAGCACCAATCTCAAAATCCTAGCTGTCCCCAAGAGACCAGTTATTTTGGGCCTGCTCTGTCCTCATGTCACTTCCAATTTCTCCCAATAGAATTAAATTATTGTTGTTGTAAGAAATGACTATAAAGCTGCAATAGATCATCACTACTGCCATCAGTATTACTGACATCACCATGATCCACATTACCACCACCATCATCATCATCACTATTGCTATGATCCCTTGTCATCATCATCATTGAGCAGTGTATTTTCCAAGAATACAGGCCAAATGGCCAGGTAGATATTGTCAGATAATTATCTCATTTCATTACTACCATCTCTGCCTTCTTTCTAATTACTCCCATTCTTATAAAATGTTGGGTAGCCTTGTATCTCCTCTATGACAAGACACCTATGCTTGTCCCTCGGTCATGTTTTATCCTTTCAACTCTTGGCATAATACCACTACCCCATTCAAATACTTGCTCCAACTTAGCTGAAAGGGCTTTTTCCTGTTCTTTTCTCATCTTGCAAGTTACTAGGTGCCCTCTCTAGTGCTGGTGGCACCAAAAAAAAAAGCACCCGGTACACACTATAAAGTGGCTGGCATTAGGAAAGAGAGGGCATCCAGTCATAGAAACCAGGCCAAAGCTGACATTGGAGCTTAATGTAGCCCTGTTGTTTGTTGTACTCTATCAAACTACCCAACCCCTGCTGGCATTGAAAAAGGACATTAAATGATGATTATGTAAGTTCAAATTTGCTGCATATGTTTCGTTGTGTTTCTTCAGCACAGGACACACATTCATCCTTTAATACATTTAAAAACTTTTTCTGGGAGAACTACTTGCTTAGGTTGTCATCATCTATGGAGTTACAAAAACTGGAATCACAGTTCTATATATCTTTGTGATTCTTAACAGAATTAACTGTTGTTTTATTCCAAGCCAACTTTGATTAATCAAATATGATCAAAAACAGTGTATCTTCTGGTGAATATCTGGGATTATATTATCAAATGTGTGTCATTCCTTTGGTTTATAACAGTGGTTCCCAAAGTGGGCAGTACTGCCCCCTTGGAGAATTGCAAAGATCTTGGGGCTGGGGCATTAAAGAAAAGTGGGATGATAATGGGGTGGCCAAAATGGGGTGATAGATGTAAAAAAAACATTAATAGGTTAATTAGGTTTGAGTTTTATTTGTGAAATACAGTTGTTTTGAATTTGCCACAGAAAGTGGTCTATATTTGTGATGGTGAGGGGGGCGAGCTAGGAGTGTGGCCTAGATGCCAAGGGGGCAGTAACCTGGAAAAGTTTGGTAACTACTGCTTTATTAGACAGAATATTGTGTTTTGAGATAGTCATCTACTATTTCTAGCAGGTTGAGAAGTTTCCTTGTTGGCTCAATTTTATCATAAACATTATCTGGTAACACTTCTGATTTAGTGTTTGAGATTTTGAACCTTGCTGTAAAATAAGTTTAGTCTCAGGTCATCTCTGACCAAGCAGACATGATCAGAGATGTTCCAGTTGTGATCATCTCTTCCTTTTTTCCTTTCATTTTACAGACATTATCTATTGTACTTTTCTTTGTTGTGTACCTTCAGCTCAGCCCTTATCAAGCTGATTTATGATTAGAGTTCTAGCAGTGATCAACCTACTTTTCTCCTTTTTTCTAGAATAGTGTACCTAGGGTTAAATTGTCCAAAGCTCTTTTATTTTTTTGAGACAGAAGGGTGTGATTTGAGTGAGATTTAGTTTCCATATCCAGCAGGTTGCATATTTACTTATTGGCTACCCCATTAGTTTGCCAAATAGTGTTTATACTGTGTTTTCTTATGTCTCAAATCTAATTCTAAAACTCTTTGTTCTTTAGATAAAAAGGAAATTGTCTCGTACAAAAAAGGTGGCACGGAGATTGGCAAGGCAATGGCAGAAAAAAGCAGGGGTCTATTTAGTGCTGATGACTGGCAGTGTAAAAGGTAAGCTGATAAATTTGTTATAAAACTTTTGTTACTATAAGTAAATTGCTATATTTTCAGCATTACCAAGGTGAAGTTTAGTAAAAGGGTGGTGTCTTTGTTTGACCCCTACCCCCACCTATGATCATCACATCTTTTTAGAGGTGTCTTCTTGCTATTTCTAGCAGGTCATGGGACCATATAGAAACACCCTTATTGGCTTGACCATCTGAAATATGTTTTAATTAGATTTTAATTTAAACATGAATACTTTAATACAAGTACTGTCAAGCAAAATTGATATTAAAAGGGTCAAACTTGTATTACAAACTTGACTCTTGTCAATTTTTGGATATATACAGGGAGTTAGGGCAGAAGGTTTTTTTTTGTATTTTTTTTTTTATAATTAGTTATCCTTCTTAGGTGTGGTTGTGTTGTCAGAAGTTTGCTTCAGTCCCACTGCATGGCACCTTTTGCAAGTGTCTCCTACTATACATTTTGGTTGATTAAAACCTTATGAGTGGATTTGGTGGACAGAAACTGAAAGAACCCATCGCATATATGCATGCATACGTATGAGTTTGTGTATATGTATGTGTGTTATTGTCTCCTTACCCTAACTTGATGTGACAGTTGTAAACAAATGCCACCTTAAGGCAAACATGTCTGGTCATGGGGAATGTTGTGTTACTTGGAAACAGGTGATGGTTGGCAACAGGAAAGGCATCCAGCTGTAGAAAATTCACCTCAACAAATTCCATCCGATCCATACAAACACCTAAAAGTGAACATTAAATGATGATAATGACTACTGACCTCTCTGTTGTAATCATCATTTGATGATTGTCCTTATTACTGAACCGCTCAGTCCTGAAGTAGAAGTAACCTTTTCAGACAGACTGGTATAAATATAATGTTTCTTGTCTAGAGACACAAAATAATGGGTTTTTTTATCATCATCATCATCATTTAACATCTGTTTTCCATGCTGACATTGGTTAGACAAAGTGATGGTTTGTTGCCAACTTAATGTGGCAGTCCCAGGAAAGGGAAAAATGCTACTGCTATTTAGCCCCAGGAAACACCGTTTCCAGTTGGCCATGTGACACAAGCAACAAACCATTACTTTATCATGCTGCTACTGTATAAATCAGAAATGTAATATTTCTAAAATTGGTTAGATAGTTTGACTGAAAAGTGGTAAGCTGGGGAGCTGCACCATATTTCATTCTGATTTGGCATGGTTTCTACAGCTGGATGCCCTTCCTAACACCAACCACTCCAAGAATTTAGTGGGTGCTTTTACGTGCCACCTGCACATGTGGGGTGGGGGGGTATTTTTTTTTTTTTTTTTTTTTGTCATGGCTTAGTGGGTGGGCAGGGTCCCAACCTGCATGTCTAGTGCGAAACACAGCTGACGCTTAGCTTGAGCATCTTTAATTTTGTTTCAGCTGTTGGACTATGGCCATGCTGGGGCATCCTTTGAAAAGTTTGGTTGAACAGATTAATCCCAGGACTTATTTTTTAAGTCAGACACTTAATCAGTTTATATTGTTTGTTGAACCACTAAGTTATAGGGATGTAAACAATTCAACACGGTTGTCAAACAGTAAGTGGAGAACAAACACACACATACATATACATAAACACACATATGTATACACACACACAATACAATTGAATTTTAAACTGTTTTTGTTTACCAAATTCATTCACAAGGCATTAGTTGACCCAGGGCTATAGTATAAGACACTTGCCCAAGGTGCTGCACAGTGGGACTGAACTTGAAACCATATCATTACCAAGCTAGTTTCTTAACCACACAGTCATGTCTAAAAGAAAAACAAACAGAAACTCTTGCAACAGCCACTTGTCTTTATGAATGAATAAATGAATTCTTAACTTAATGGCACACATTTCCCATCTAATGTTGGTGTTATTGCTCTTGTTCAGTCATATCTGCGATCAATGCATTGCAGCTGTTACCATCCTTTTTTTTTTCCCTTGAGACATTGCATTTAATATATTATCCATTGTGCACCCACTCTCTTTTTTTAAAGATTTGATTGCTCTTTCTGTCAAGTTGAATGAGTATGTAGAGGCTCCTTCCTTGGTGTTGGTATCTGTACTGTCTGTGATATCTTTGCATGCATCTGGGCATTTATTCAGTGTGAAACATATATAATGCTGACAGAGCCCCAGTAAGCTGAGAATTCAGCTGAACACTAAAGATATCAACTAATGTATGTAAGAGACGGCTGTTCTGGTGTGGACCTGTAATATAACTGGATGCTGAGTGATGAATGTAAAAATACTGGTTTTGAATGGAAGAAATTTTGTCAGAGGAAGAGTTGGAAAGAAGTGGTGGGTCAGCTCTCAGAATGTTACTCCTCACAGACAAATTAACTGAGGTATGAGGGCTGGAGATATGATCTCTGTTAAAAAAAAATATTTCTAAACCTATTGTCTTATAGATAAAAGACTTTTATGCAGAACTCTGAAGAAAATTGTTGATTATCTGTTGTTTTTTATGTGGTGCTATCTAGTTGTGGTAATGTGAACTGGGCTCGAAGGACAGCTTGTAACATGTGCAATGCTCCGAAATATGGCAGGATTGAACCACGAACGGGTAAGTGTGGTTTTTATTTATTTATTCGTTTTTTTTTCTATTGTTGTTGATTAATCTGTATTGTTTCTAAGTTATTTAATTCTGTTTTCCAAATAGAATTTTGTTTTATTAGAAACTGAAAAAACTAACTGGGTCATTTTATCAGTTTAGTAAAAAAGCTAAAATTGAGGTGTACCTTGAAAAGAAAGTTTCTCTGGTGGAGAGCTTTCCCCCAAATTTGTTTGTTCTATTGATGTCCATATTTCTATGCTATTATGAGTTGAATAGGGACTACTTAAGGCAGCATTTTATGGCTAGATACCCTTCTTATTAACCATTTTTTTTATAAAGTTTTTTTTTTATTCCTCTGATTTTTGAAAGCATAGAATAACTGGAAATGATGTCAATAAGGATTATAAACAGTTGTGTACTTGTGCAGGCACATAAACTAATGCGCACATACACATAATAGACTTCTGTAAAGTTTCTTTGTACCAGTTTCATTCAGAAGGCTTTGTAGTAGTTGCATGGGTTGGATTGTTTGACCAGGGCTGGCAAGTTGCACCAGACTCCAGTCTGATATGGCATGGTTTTTTACAGCTGGATACCCTTCCTAAAGCCAACCACTCTGAGAGTGTAATAGGTGCTTTTACATGCCACCAGCATGGGTGCCATTTACATGACACCGGTATCTGCCACGATTGCAATTTTACTTGGCTTGATGGCTACATTCAGAAGGCTATAGTAGAAGACACTTGTCGAGTGTATCTTATAGTGGGATTGAACCCCAAAACATATGGTTGCAGAGTTAACTTCTTAACCACACAACCATGTATAATATGTGTTTGTGATGGTAGCAATGATGATTTTAACCTGTTTTTGTTTCCTTTTTCTTTTCATATTCAGGTTATGGTGGTGGTTATATGGAAAGAGATGAAGTAGTAGAATACATCAAAAGGAATGAGTCTGATGATGAATATGATGAAGTAAGTTGGGACTAATAGTTCAGCACCAACCTCTGTCCATTTGTCCGTTATAAACTATTGTTGTCTGTTAGTTTTGCTGAATGTTATTTCCTTGCATTGCATAGAATATTTCATGTTAATGTGTGTGTGTGTATACATAATCATCATCATTTAACATCTGTTTATCATGTTGGCATGGGTTGAACTGTTTGATTGGAGTTGGTAAGCCGGAGAGCTGTACCAGGCTCCAGCTGTCTATTTTGGCATGGTTCCTATGGCTGGATGCTCTTCCTAATATCCAGTAGGAGACAGAAAGTTAGAGAGAAATAAAGTGAGTGAGAGAGAGAGAGAGAAAGAAACAGGTGGTTTTGGAGATGTATTAGGGCTTGCTTACAAGGAACAGTGGTGTTGGGGGTGGTAGTGGGGCATAAGTAGTATAGAGGGAATAGAGGGGTATGTTTAGAGATGGGGAAGACATGACTAGCAAGTGATAGTGAGGAAAATTGGAGTGGCTGAGACAGAAATAAGGAAGATGTGGGAGGGCATGGAAAGTGTGCAGATAGGCATATGAGAGAGAGTTAAGGGGCATGCAGCAGGTATTAAAATGTTTTGACAGAGGTCAGATAATTGTGTGTGTGTGTGTGTGTGTGGTAGGGGACATGGCTGTAAAGAACATGTATGTGTGGATGGCCATGATTTCACTTAGCTTGACATGTCTTCTCAAGCCCAGCAAATCACCAGAAGTCACTTGTCATCTTCCTGGGTCTATTCCTTCTTCAGGTCCCCTCCACTATTAGAGATCAACACTTCTTTATGCAGCTGTCATCATCCATATGTATCACATGACAATACCAGTGCAGTCATCACTCAAGCACACTACATCTGATGCCTCTTATAACCAATCTTTTTCTTAAAACATATGCACACTGACATTGCACATCCAGTGGAGCATGCTGGCTTAATTTCTTTCAAGCCTTTGCTTGTCCTCTGCAATCACAGCCCATATTTCACTGGCATGTAGCATGGCTGTACATATACAGGCATCATCCAATCTGCCTTTCACTTTGAGGGAGAGGCTCTTTGTTACCAAAAAAAAGGTAGTAATTCTCTGAACTTTGCCCATGCTCTCACCTTCTCCCATCCCAGCCACTCCAATTTCCCTCTCCCAGGGTTTGTAGTCCTGCAAGAGGCACTAAAAAAAGGCACCCAGTACAATGCTGTGAGGTGGTTGGCATTAAAAAAGGCATCCAGCTGTAGAAACCATACCAAAGCAGAGATTGGAGCACAATGTAGTTCTTTGACTCATTGGATACTGTCAAACTGTCCAGCTCATTCTAGCCTGGAACATAAACATTAAATGATGATAATGATGTGTGTGTGTGTGTGTATCTGAGACTAAGATTTACTGACTTAATAAATATAGTCAGTTTTACAAATTTAACATTTTTTTTTACGTCAGTTGGCCTTTCTGACTGTGGTAGAAACACGTTACAGATTGTTCCTTTCTGGATAGATTGTAAGATGCTGGTGATAGTTTTATTTTCTGTTTGTTGCTTCTATGGTTTGTTGACATCTCTTCATGTCATTGTTTATTTATTTCTCCATTTTTAGTTTGGACGTAAAAAGAAAAAGTTCCGAAAAGCTGATGATGAAAAAGATAAGGCAACCATACCAAAAGATACTGCTCGTAGTGTTGATGAGGATGACAATAAAGAGGAGGAAGAGGATGATGAAGATGAGGATGGAGCTGGTGATGTATCAAAGTACAAACTGGACTCTGAGGTAAATATTCTCTTTTTATTGTTTTTATGTAGTTTTTCTTTTTTTTTAGTCTTAGGTGTATGTGGATGCATTTTTGACTTCCTCTTTGGACATTTTCTTACTAACTGCAAACAAAGAAACCATTCATACAAAATGGTGTTCTTTGTTTAAAGTGTTCTGTGAAAACCTACCTGGCTGTTGTTTAAAGGGCCCCAAAAATATTATCTTCCTTAGAAACCAATGATGGTTGGTGTAAGGAAAAGCATCAAGCTCAAGAAAATCTGTCATAAGTTTCATCTGGCCCATGCAAGCATGGACAAATGGATATTAAAATGATGATGATCATCACCATTTAGTATCTGTTGTCCATGCTTGCATGGGTTGGATGGTTTGACCAGGGCTGGCAAGCTGCACCAGACTCCAAGCTGATTTGTCATGGTTTCTATGGCTGGATACCCTTCCTAATGCCAACCACTCTGAGAGTGTAATAGGTGCTTTTACATGCCACCAGCACAGGTGCCATTTGCATGACATGGGTATCTGCCACGATAGCAATTTTACTTGGCTTGATGGGTCTTCTTCTCAAGCACGACATGATGATGATGATGATATATAAATGTGTGTGTGTATATGTTTTGTTTATTTTTATATCTGTTTTTGTATAGGTTAGAGGAATATATATTATTAAAGCATGTTTTACAGCCAGATGCCTTTCTTGTCCCTAACTCTTATCTGTTTTTCTAGTAAGAGGTCTATTATTCCATATGTCTTTAAAGTTTGAAAGCCAGTGGATGATTGTGTCAATAGGGGAAATGGCAACATCATTGCTTGTAGTCTAGTAATTTTGGAAAAGTACAAGTATAAACACATGTACACAGACACACATACATAAAAGTTGATCTTTATTACTTATTCCTTGTTTCTCTCTCCACTTTTGCCCTGTATGTTCTGTCTTTGTTGCACGTTTTCTTGCCCTAGGCGAGAGGTTAAAGTATGACAGAGGGACAGATAGTAGTCTTACTATAGAGGAAATACTTGGCTACCCCAGTAGGACAAGGAAGGTTGGAGAAGTTTAGAGAGAAAGCTAGAGACAGACTTGCTCCATCTCCTTTTTATTTTCTCTTGTCTCTCTCCTTTTTACTCATCTGCTCTTTCCTTTTTACTCACCTGCTCTCTCTCCTCCACTCATCCCCTCTCCACTACACTCATATTTTCCCGTCATCTATATCCTGTCCACTCTACCTGTCTACTCTTTGCTCCATCTATTTTTTCCCACATCACCAGTCTCCTCAACTCCCCCAGTCTTCATTACACCTATCTTTGCTCCATTGTTCTCATTTATTTAATTTTATTTAATATCAACAGGAGGATGAGGAAGATGATGATGAAGATGGTGATTTATCTAAATATAAACTGGTTGACTCTGAAGAAGAGAATGACAAATCAAAAAGTCGTAAATCTCGTTCCCGGTCTAGTTCATCTCGGTCTTCCTCTCGGTCAGCATCCAGCTACAGTT
Organism: Octopus sinensis; assembly: GCF_006345805.1. NCBI lineage: Eukaryota > Metazoa > Mollusca > Cephalopoda > Octopoda > Octopodidae > Octopus > Octopus sinensis. Next base: position 106,361,668 of record NC_043000.1, on the reverse strand, counting down.
CATCGTCCGGTTCAGGCAGCCGATCACGGAGTCGTTCTCGGTCCTACTCTCGCAGTCCTTCTTCATCTTCCAGTCGTTCATCACGATCCAGCTCACAGCGCTCGCAATCTCGGTCCATTTCCAGATCTCGATCACGGTCTTCCTCAGTATCCAGTGCCACCTCAGACCAACAAATTGCATCAGAGAGAGGGCAGTCAGATGAGAAGAGGAAGAGGCAGTCACATAGGAGAAACTGTTCAGGCTCCAGGTCCAGGTAACTGGTAAAATGGGTAAAAAAAAAATACCAAAAAAAAAAAAGAATAAGAAAAAATATTCAAGACAAAATATAATTATGCAATCTTTTGGGTGGGTGCCATGTGAACTGGCTCCCTGTTATTCTAAAAAAATATGGCTGTGTTTAGCAAGTCTCTCTCTGAACACCTAATATATACACACATGCACACACGCACATCAGTAAGTAGTCAGCTTAATCACAGCTGCTTGCTTCTCTTCAGCAAGCCACTGATTACTATAAAAAAAATAAATAAATAAGAAAATATAAAGATATGGTTTAAGAAATATTTCTGAACCTTTCTTTCTTTGCTTGAAACCACAGCTTGTGAACTTTTATTAGGTTTTTGTCTCTACACATCCTTTCCTGAGATGTTATATCATTATTGTTTAGCTAATGTTCCAAGTTAAACTCTGTTATTGTTAAACAGACAAGTTTAAACAACTTGTAGTTTACACTACAACACATCGTCATGTATCATGCTATCAGATCTTGTCATGATTTGGCCTGTTGAATTCATTTTTTTTCATTAATTTTCTTTTTATGTATGTGAGTGTGTGACTGTCTTTCTGTCTTTCAATATATCTAGTTTCTAACTTGTGTACACCCATATCTATACAGATGCACAAAGCAAAATGTCTCTTTTATAAATCCTGAAAGAGGTGTGTGCTGACTGATGGTGGTGACAATGATTTTGTTTCTCTATAACCTAAAATATCAATATGCAACAAAAAAAGGGGATTTTTTTTCAGCTTTTTTAAGGGTAAGGAGTATGTTTGATGTAAAAAAAAAAAAATTAATTTGCTTAAATTATTTAAATGTCAGTAATTCTGCAGCAATTGCCCCAGATAATAGTTGCATGCATGCAGTAATGTTGTTCAAATGTAATGACTCTTTAGAGCTTGTCCAAGCTTTCAATTTTGTCATTTTCTCCCCTAAAAATGTGGTATTTGAAACACCTAGAATTAACAATAGTGTTGTAAAAAAAAAAAAAGATATTGCTCACACACAAATACACTTTGTCTTGTTATCAGTGTTAAACATCTTTTATTCCATCTATAGCTTATATCTTTATGAGAAAATCAGTGGAAAGCTGCTATTGGGTGGGTGATTAAAGTGAACGCTTTGATTTTTTAATATTTTGTTATTGAAACATTCCAGTTTTGGCTAGTTAAAACAGACTGTGATACTTGGTTCAAATTCTGATTTTTTTTTTATTGCTTTTTATTCAATCATTGGGTTATTTAGCTCCAAGTGTGAATTAATAGGACTGACAAATCTATGGTCAGATGTTTCTGCTGTGACTATCTCAAACTTCTATTCAGACAGTATATCTAAGACTAAATTGTCATTTTTTCAAGATGTTAGTGTGTGGTTTGAGGTAGATTTCACTGCTATTTCTAGCAAGTCCAGCAACTAGGAAAGGGCTCTTTTGTTGGCTCATTCTTAGACGTGTTGCTTCTGCATCCCTTTTAAGGATTTTAGTCTAGTACTTTTTTATCAGCTCCAGAACCATATGATATATGGTCTGATTCTCTACTGATTCAATCATCCACCACCTACAGTTGTACATTCTTGCTCCAGTATATTGGTTCTTATACATCTACCAGCAACATACAACTTTATTTTTACACCATCTGTTGTGTATATCCTAAGTTAAGTTGTAATTAGTATGTGTGTGACTTTAAATATATTCTACAGTTTCACATTGTCACAGCTGGACAAATTGATACTAAACTTAATCAGCAGTTTGTATCTCAGAACTGACATTGAAACATTTGCATAGCCAAAACTTGATTCGTCTTGACCCAGTCCATCGATACATCCATCCAAAATATACATCCCAAAGAGGTCTTATTTGTACAACAATATTTATTTTAATAGCCAAACACCTTGGTGCATCCATCTACTCCTCAAGTATGGTCGGCTGTTGGTTGTTGGCTTCTCTCTTGGTTCTTCAGCTCTTTGACAGATTCTATTTTTAATCATAATCAGACATCCTGGACTGCATTCATGGTCAGGCCACTTAACTGATTAGCATTCAATCATTCACAAACACATTCCAACCTCTAGTGCACAGGCATACTCTCTCCTCTGTCTGTCTCTTCTATCACTACTCTGTTCTTCAGAGCTGGTCTGTCTTGTACCTCTGCCACTCAGGCACCCCAACCCACTCATCCCTCCGCATCTCATCACCCTTGTTACACATTTAACCTCCCTTCCAGCTACACATTAACCTCTATGCTCAGTCCTTCCTTTTTAGGACATCAGCCTTCAAGAATCTTCTCTCTGCCCATGTATTTCCTGCAGATACTGTTGACCTGCAGCAGTCTAAATAGAACAATAAAGACATAAAGCTCATTAGTCTCAGGGAGCCTGCAAAGGTTAAGGGCGTCACTTCTTTCTCCAAATGCAGCAAATAAATAATGAATCCACTGGATGCTCACACACTCACCTCATACTCTATAAAGGTGGGTGGGGTGGCTGTTAAATTGCTGACCATTGAACACATAGAACTTGTTTTCTTGATATCAGGCTAATTCGCTGTAAATAAATACTACAATAATCAACAGATAGCATTGTTAGTAATTTATAATACCTGAATGTTTGTTAGCTTATTATGGCAAATGTGACTTCTGCTATAGTTTTAGAGCATGGAGAGGGATGAGAGCTAAATAGATATAGCAGCCAAATCCCAAACTGCATTCTAGCCTGTAGGATACTTTGAGTTAGGTATACTGTCTGGATAAAAGACAGGATGTTCACACTTGGAACATCTTTGATTATAGGTCTGCTTATGAGTGGGCTTAATGTTAAACAATAAGGAGAGTGATGCATATACTACACGAATGCTGTCTCCATATTATGTGTCTGTTGCAAATAAAGGTACTCTAACAATCGGAGTTCATTTATAAACTATAAAACATGAGAATATTTATAATGGTTTGAGAATGAAAAAAAGTTATATGTAAAATTAATATACATATATAAATACTACAATTTGATTAGTATCCTCTCTTCTTCGGTATCTGTATGTTTTATGAGACCAAGGACCTGGATCTGGAATGTCTTGCTTCAGCCTCCATTCATAGAATGCAGTGAAGTAACATTAGTGTGTGTTCTCAAGGGTACAGGCCTGGGCAAGATTGTAAGGAAGACCAGCAGCTGTCTCTGCAACTGGTCATCCCTCTCCATACCACTGATATTGTCCAAAGAAAAGACAAGGGCCAGTACAGCTTGGTACCAATATTGTTACAGGAGTTACCTGAATGAAGTTAAAGACAACATCAGTGGTCTGATGTTGTCTTTAACTTGCTGTGAGTACATAATAGAGACTGGTGCTTACAAACCAAAAGATAGAATTTATTTGAAATTTAAATGTAGAATGTAAAGAACTTTAACAAATATTGCGAAGTATTTTTTCTGATGCTCTAATGATTCTGCCATTGATCATATATATGTGTATGTGTGTGTGTGTATATATATATATATATATATATATATATATATATGCACAAGCACACACAGATGTGTATATGGTACCCAATACATACACTTAAAATAACAACAGTTCCTGTTTATATAATTATATTATCATCACTTTAATCTCTGTTTATTTACAATTTAGCAATCTGTAAGATTAGAAGTTAGGAACACTTTCTAAGTTCTGATTTATTTCCAAATTATTGTAGTATTATCATTGCCTGTTCATGCATTTCTATATATAACTGGTTGTTGCTTTCTTTCTTGCTCTTTGTTTCCCTCCCCTTTTATTTCAATTATTGGTGAGTACTGTGTGCTTTTAATGTTTGAAGACACACATGCATATATATGTTTGTGTGTATGTATTTGTGTATGTGTTTATAACTGACATTACATTTTTTATTGTTCAATGTTGTTAAACTCTAAACACTTGTTTTTGTTCCAGAATGTTAAATTAAAAATATGTGTAAATTTAGAGGAAGATTAGGCTTCTTTTTTTTTTCCAGTAAATTATTTTTATTTTAAGATCTATTGTTATTGTTTAGTTTCAAGTTAACACTTTTTGAGCAACCTTATTATTAAAGGTGGTCCAGCTATGACCATCTCTGTTTTTTCCCAATCAATTTAATCAGAAATCTACATTCTTCAGTATGTGCTTTCTTATTAAGACGGGGTGTGATTTGAGAGCAACTCTACTGCTATTATCAAATGATCACACAGAAACTCCCAATATAGCTAAAATCTATTGTTGATATCTTTGTTGCTATTGGATGGGCTTTATTAACTCTGAGTAGATAGCTCAATCTAACAAAATTGGCTGTTTTACAGCATGTTACTTTTATTGATTCTGAGACAAGCAGTTGTTCAGTACTCAACATCTGCTCATTAATTGACTATAAAATCAATATTTGTTTCTCTTTTACTCAACTATTATTTCTTCTTTAAATTTGGCCTCTTAAGTTTGATGTAATTTTATTGTTGCATTAACCTTCAGACTAGATTGATTTATGTTTATTAGTCCTGTTATTGTAAGATTTGATATTGGAAACCTGCTGCTCCTTGAAATTTAATTGAAAATTTCTATCTTTATCAAGAAATCAAACTAAATTTTTTCTTTCTTTTTTGGGTTAAAATCCATAAAATCATGCTTGATGAGGTGTCTACTTCTGACCCTTCATTAAATATTGATATTGCATAAATTCTAATGTAAAATGTAAAATATATCATCCTTTAAATAGGAGTTAAGCTAGCTTCCTTAGACTCTTCCATTGCTGTTTCCATTTTTCTCAATTGGAGAATTGTATGGATCTCATTTGCTATTTTCTTTATATATCCAACATATCTTAAAATCTGTCTTATATCCTTAGTTTCATTTCTACATGAGTTTCAGAAATCTTCAAATCCAAACTCCTTTATGAATTGTTGGTGCTTTTCATTCTTTACGGTTAACTATTTTTTCTAATCTGCTCTGTTTGTATGCATGAGAAAAGTGAGAGATGACTTAAGAAAATAGCATTAACTCAGTTTCAATGTATAACACTTGTGTAGGTAGTTCAACCATTTAACAACACATCAATCAAAACTTCTTCAATTCACTCCACTCTCCATGGTTCCTTTAAGGCAATAACAGCATCTTAACCACCTATTTTTGAGTTCACATTTCTGGAAATTCCTTCTCATGCTTGTGCACATTGTTTCTCCAGTTTATTGTCTTGGTCCCATTCCCACACTTATTAAACTGAAGTTTTGATCTGACATATACTATTGCTCTGAAGAATTATGTACCACTCTCTCAACAATCATTGTTTCCCTCCAGTTCAACCTGCTTGTAATCATTATCTTTGTGTTGACAGCATTAGTTGCTATTATCTTCTGCCAATAAGTAATTTACTGAACACAGTCAAGTCTTCTTATTCTTATTGCACATTCTACTTTTTTAATTACATGTATTTCATTGTGATATTTGGTTCTCTTGAGGTATTTAATATAGAGTTTCTTATAAAATCTTTTAAAACTGTAAACATATTCACTTTATGTATGTGTGTGAGAGAGAAAGTAATGTAATGTATACTTTATTCAGCTGTAAAATTATGTATGTGGTGTGTGTGTGTGTACATACACACACAAAACACTGGGGTACCTGTATGTGAACAGTTCTCTAAACAAACAAATTGAATAACAAATGGTTTTTCTGAAGAAAATGAAATTCAGCATAAACTGAAATTTGAACTAAGAGTAGACTATGCATGCATTTACATGCTAGGGGAGTATATGTGAATGATATGCTAAATATATAACTTGTATGGCGAACAATTTCTCTGAAAAAAATTTTATTCAGCCAATGAGCTGAAATTAGAACGGCAAACCACTAGTAGACTAATGCATGCATGCATTTCATGTAGCTTACAGATGTTCATATTTTTAAAAGAAAATATTTCTCACATGTCTTACTAAAAATATAATCTTGGATCAGAATGGATAAATAAAACATCATTTATGCTTTTATGTGGTGTTTGTGTTTGACCTAGAAAGATTATCTCTATTTATATGTATTTCAGTTATTCATGTATTGAATAATTTGGTTAACAAACATGACTCTGGAACAAATTATGTTCACATATGGAGACCCTACTATATATATATATAAAATTTGTGTATGCACATACTTAAACCCAATGTTTTGCAGCTGTTTAAAGCATTTTTTTTCCATTGAGACAATTTTACTTGTTTTTGTTATATTTTAAATTCTAGTTTTTGATGTAATTTCAGAAATGTATAACTATTTTGTTACTGTTATTTATATCACTTGTTTGTTTGTGGTATTTGTTTATTACCAATATTACTTAATTAATCTTTAAAGGATAGCCATGGTTAAGAAGACTTGTACAATATATCAATATGAGTCAATTTAAGCGATATAAACATTGATAATTTGTGTCTCTGAATAGATTTGCTTGGTTAGTTATATAAATTATTACATGTTGCCAATCCAGCCAGCCTATTAACCCCGCTTTTTTTCTCCAAAGCAGTGTATATCCTTCCCCTTTTAAGTCAATAGGGGTTTGATTTGTGGAAGATTTGACTGATGTTTCTAGTATGTCAAGTGACCATGTAAAGGCACTCTCATGGGCATATTTATTTATATGGAGATAATATAGCTTACTGGTATAATAAAGAAATGTTTTGTTTGTTTCTACCAGACTAAAATCTTCAGTAGTAATAATAATAAAGAAAAAAATCAAGCTACTTCAATGATGGATGTAATTTCACCATCTTTAATGCAGTTGTTGAGGTGTACATTTTTAAAAATTGTTTAAGAGAGATATTTTCTATTGTTGTTTTTGTAATGTACCATGACAATGAACCATGTCTTAAGACTAAGTTCTTTATATTTTGTAAATTAATCAGTGAGTTAGAGGGGGAACTGCCTGTAACCTCTGCAGTTCCTTCCAGATTGTTAACATTGATGTAATTGACATTCGGTTTGAATATGTGCAAGAATAAAGAGTTTGGTTCTAAATGTCAGAAATTAAGCTATGGCTATCCTTAAAGGGTTAAATTGCATTTCCTTTTGAATGTTTCCATATATTTTTTTGTGTGTGTATGTGTTGTGTGTGTGCTGTGACTACGTAACTATAACATCTACATGGTCTATAACAGGTCCCGCTCAACTGAGAGGCAGCACTCTAGAAAAAGACGGCGTTCCCGCTCTAGGTCGTCTTCACGTTCCAGATCAGGCTCAAGATCCAAAAGCAGAAAATCTGGATCCAATCGGTCGAGGTTTGATTTGTGGATTGACTAAAAAGAAAGAAAAAAAAAAAATTTTAACTAATAAATGCATGGATCAGATTTCTGTATATTAGTTGTTTTTTTTAATTTAATTTAATTTTAGATCCTTTTGTATAGCTAGAAAAATACCTTTTAAATGTTTGACTGTCCAAATCCTACCTGCCTATCAAATATTTGTAATATGAAATTCCTTAAAGTAAATCACAAGCCACAAAAACTTTTACCCACCCACCAGTTTTTAGTCTGCACTTTAGCTGTATGTATTTGTGTGTATATATGCATGTATATATTTATATATGTATATATATGCATACATACACACATATTTTTGCATACATACTATATGCTGCTTTGCTGTTGGAAATTCTGATCCATGTATTTTGTTTTATCTATTTAAATTTTTATTTATTTATTTATTGCAATTAGTGCATTCAAATACAAGTTTGAACTGTTTGAATGTCAATCAGTTAGAAAGATTTACAAGATAACTTTTTAAACATAGTCCCATGGGCTGTTTGAGCCTAAATCTCATTTGTTTGGATGGCTTTTACCCAGTTGCTTCATTGCAACTATGAAAGTTATTAGTTTTATCTATATGTGTATTAGAGTTATATTGCTTGAATAGGTATATTTGATATCCCCTGTGCACTCACCACAAACCAGTCTGTTATTACTGTCTATCTGGATCCATTGTAAAGTCAGTAGGTTCATAAACGCTAATACAGCATTTGGTTAGACCATAATTGCCTGTAAAATGTGTTTTACAAAATTCCAGAATGACTTAAAAGACAAAGGAACTAGGAAATGTGAAGTTGTGATGTTCAGAATTTTCCAAAAACCACTGAATCAACTTCAGGATAAAAAAAATGTCACATGTTATAAAGGATTGAAAATGAGTAGTTCTGATGCTTATGACTTTCCTGCATCCTGTCAGCAAAGTCAGTGAAATAATTCTGAGTAATTTATTGCTACTCTACACCATCTGTCTTAAGTTGTGTCCATAATAATACTATGTAAAGGCTTAAAGATTGTGTTGCATTTAAATGTACATCTGGTAGCACTAAGTTAAAAGCTATGAATATATGCTACACACCAATTTTACTTTATTAAAACAATACTGTAGTTCTTTAAGAGATATTGTGCACTCACCACTAGCCAGTCTATTATCACTATTTATCTGGATCCATTGTAAAGTCAGCAGGTTCATAAAAGCTAATACTGCATTTGGTTAGACCTAATTAACCTGTGAAATGTGTTTTGCAAAGCTCCAGAATGACTTAAAAGTCAAAGGAACTAGAAAATGTGAAGTTACAATGACTGTTCCCTGTTGACTTCTAAAGACATTAATACTATTTGATGATGGTCTCTTTTATTGTTAAAGAATTTTCAGGGCAATCAGGATAACCATTGATTTGAATGTTGTATTCTAATTAGTTTGGTATCTCATTGTCCTGAGTCTCACAGGTGATAACCAGATAGATAGCAATAATATACCAAGTTCAAATCTGTCACCCTCTAAAATGCTTTTGAGATTAATATAATAAGTTTTGAACACTATGTCAAAATTGTTTCAGATTAATCAAAAGATATTACCATTTTAAGACATGTGATTTAATTCTTTCAAATTTTAACCCTAAATAAAATCCTCAGTTGATGATTTAGTCTTAGAAACTTCCAACTTTTTATTCCTTAAAAATTGTATGTGTCTATAAGAATACAAGCAAATAGATAAACTTGCATCTGTATAAGATTAAATTTTAAAAAGAAATATATGGATTGAACAGTAAAGGATTCTGTACATAACTATAAATACTTGTTTGTGTTTTAGATAAAGTAATATTGATTTTTCATTATTCTACTTTACTGTTCTTCTATTACCTGCCTTAAAAGCAAGGTAGAAATTTCCCATATCTGTTTCCAAAATGTTTAAAACTTGGCAACACACTTGTGGTCTATTTATGCAAAACTTCTTTGACTTGAAAAGCTTTCAAGCCCGAGTCTTTGTATTGCTTCAGCTAATGATCTTGATTTGTATTAACAAATGATGTGTAAACTCTTGATTGAAATTTATAATATTAACGATAGAAAGAATTGAATCTGATCAGTATTTGTAGATCTGTTAGGTTAACCAAGTGTAGAGGACTTTTGGATGTAGAAGAAATGTGGAAATTGTATTTTATAAAAGTCTGTTGCCAAATTGAAGATTGCTCATCTGTTCATGAAGATTTCACTTCCTTGTTGTCATTTCAGGAGCTGATACTGAGTTGCCGTCAATACACAGTACCCAGAGAAGCTGTCCATTCTTTCACTTACACCAACAGTTAGAGACAGAATACACACGCATGCACGCACACACACACACTCTCTCTCTCTCCCCGATACCCCACTTTTTTTACTTTTTATTCCAAGCATTGATTCCTTTCCAGCCACCATTTGTCTATTTTAAAAATTGCTAGTGCCCCTCCTTTTAGTTTTGTTTCTCTTTCTCTTCTTCACTCTCTCTTCATTATACATACATACATACACACACACACACACACACACACACATATATATATATATATATATATATATATATATATATATATATATATATGCACACTCACACATACATATACACACATAAATACATTCATACACACCTTTGACTGTATATGTTACTTCTGTAATCTTTAAATTAGTGGAAGTAACATCATGCTAATTAATTATAACTTTCTTTCATTTCTCAAGCTTTTTAGTAAAGTAATATCACATATCCTCTTTACAGAAATACTCCTACTTTGATGAGTCTGGTGTAATAATGATGGTGATAATTTTAATAACTCTTCCTCTCTTGCTGTGCTATTTGTCTTTAAAAACCCTCCAGAACAATCAGACATGAAATAGTTACCCTCCTCCTGTTTGTTACAGTACACTTTCGGTCATATTGCTTATCCCCAGAATATATAGTCACATTGTGCACCAGACATAGCTGGTCTTATTAACCAAGTTGACCAATATCATGGCATCAAGTTGACCGATTGATGTTATCCTGCTGTGAGACTGGAGATGCAGCCAGTGTGTAGGCTGGTTCAAAACTATGCCCATAATTGATCAAAAAGTGGTGTGTGTATGTTTGTGTGTTGGGATATATGTATCTGATCTCTCATCATTATGTGATTATCAGTCCTCCAACAAATATACCTGTTGTGTTTGTGTGTGTGTGTTCAATAATGCTGCTGGTTATGTGTAGTTCTAATGTCACATGAACCTTAGTTTGAATTTCATCTACTAAATTCTACATTTATATTATTTAGTCACATCATCTAAATGGTGACATTGTATCCACTTCTCACGCATATTTTTTTCTCTTGTGTCCATTCTTTGGTAACACTGCTTCCTTTATTGATACAAGCAACCGGTGTTTGGTGAAACAAGAAAGAAAAAGAACAACTCATTCTCTCTTCTCTCACCTTTGTATCCATTTCATGTTTCATTGCTTCATGTGATGTTGTTAACTGCTGATATATATATATATATATATATATATATATATAGGCACAGACTTGGCTGTGTGGTTAAGAAGTTTGCTTTGCAACCATATTGTTTTGAGTTCAGCCTCAGTGTTGTATCTTAGGCTAGTGTCATCAACTATATCCTAGGGCTGACCAGTGCATTTTAAGTTAATTTTGGTGGACGGAAACTGAAGTCCATTGTGTGTGTGTGTGTGTGAATATGCAAGAACATAGCCATCCCATGACTTTATTTGTGTAAAACGGTGAATGATATTTACAATCCTTCAACATAACCAGTTGCTCTGCACTTTCTAAAGCCTGTGGGATAAAAAGAAAATAATTCCTTACTTGCAAAACAGGTAAAGAGCATTCAGCTTATAAGATCTTACCTCAATTCCAACCTATGTTATCATGAAAAAACAAACCTAAATGTGCAGTTGCATATAAAAATTAAAGACAAAGATAATTACATTTTTGAAGAAGTCCTCAGTTATGTAAATTTAACAAATGTAAATTTTCACAGCATCAAATTGTATAGAAATATGTTTATTTCTCATTGTAAAGCAGATGAGGTCAGCATATGGGTGTTTATAAAGGATGTATAGATAATGTTACATATGCATGGTAGGTTTACATAGGAACTCCAGAATAATGTGGAATCTTTATATTGTTCAGTACAAGATCTCTTGTCAGAAAAAGACAAGCATGGGTAATAGCAAAACACAATTTCAGTTTCAGAATCTTGTTTAAATTTATTGGGTGAACTGGGCAGAGGTGAGTAGAGGCTTCAAATATGTTAGCCATACAACTTGTTTTGTAAAAACATAATTATGAGCTTCATTGAGCACCATTCAATGAATATTAACTATCCCTTCATGCTTTCACTGGAAACAGTGTATACTTTTTATAAGAACATAAACATACATGCACATTATATATATGTGTGTGTGCAAATGATTGGAAACAAAAGAACTGAAAATCACAATTCCAGTTCATCACTACTTGAAGTTTCCAGTTGTTTTGATATTCATTACAGTCTAAAGAACATAATAATAATAGAAAACTCAGTGTAATGATGGATTCAAATATATACAGAGAAAATTTCCTCAATATATGTAGAAGAATTTATTTATTCAAAGCTGATGATTAATGCCACTGCTCATATGTGTGTATACACATGAAAAAATGTTGGCTGTGTGCAATATGAATATTAGAGAAAAATCAAAACTTCGAAACAACTGAAGAGGATAAATATACATAGAAATACTCCTATCAAGTATGGGAAGCAGATAAATGCAGTTTTGATGCATTCGTGTTGAAACCATGCTTGTAGACTGGTCTCCATGGCAGATAAAAGAATTTCCATGCCTCATTTTGATTTTTTTTTTTGCGTGTGTGTGTGTGTGTGTATATATATCTATATATATATATATATGTTAAGTCCCTTAACTCCTTGGGGGTTGTTAGGGTGCTGCAGCCATGCAGCATATCTTGAGTAAGATATATATATATATACATATAGACACCACAAACACACGCACACAAAAGCTTATTGAATTTGTACTTTAACAACACTGCATAATAATGGCACAACTATGCATTTGATGCACATGCATGTCTGCATTCAAAATGCATACTTCATTGTTACAAAAGACACTTATCCAGTTTCATATTTACTGGTGCATGTTTGTTCAGACATAGAATTTAAATTTGTAACTAGGTAAGGAAGAAATATTGCTTGCCTCTGAAATGTCACATAATCTCATATAGATCTCTTATTGTTTATAGGGCAGTGGATTGGAAGAATCAGTAGGGTGACAGGCAGTGTGCTTTGCAGTATTTAGTTACGTCCCTCTTATGTTCTGCTAGCCCAGCTTTAACTTTTATCCTTCTGGAGTCAATTTAATCAGCTATTATTCGTTCCCTCAAATTAGTGACCTTGTGCTTACATTAGAGTTCATTAACATTATTTATGGCAGTGGATTAGCAAAATTGGTTGAGCATCAGGCCATTGTGATATTAAGTTGCATTGCTCTGTTCTGAGTTGATTATCTTGCTGTTTCAGCTTTGCCTTTCATCCTTCCAGGGTTGATCTTATTAACTATTGCCACCTTTCCAAATGTGGCACTTTGACTTGAATATCAGTGTGAACTACTATTAAGCAAGTTTGCAATTGTTTTAATACAACATGGTTGCCATTTCACTTCACTTGAGATATGTGAACATCACAGTTTACCATTCACTTGGCTTTGTACCTATGTACGAAATGCCTGTTAATGTGTATAGCACTTTCTGATGTTAATGGAAAGAAAAATATCTATATATCAATAAAATTATAGATTAAAGTCAGTTTTACAAAACTCATTTAATTGACCTTTTACTGAACTATAATTAGTAACATCTGAGAGTAATTCCTCAATGTATGAATGTTACTACTTCTCATCCCTATTTCCTTGTACTGTGGTGATGATCACTCTGGGAGAGGTAAGTTATTGGTAAACCTATTGTCTTCAACCTGATTTAGTATCCCATAGAGGACTAACGTTGGGATAAGCTTGAACGTCATATATTTTCAATTACCTTACCTCCATAGATGTAAGGCTTTTTTGCCTATATGAGAAATACTTAGACAATTTCAGAAACCACGCTCATGTCACCAGTCTAGAATTCACTATCAATATATTGTCTCCTTGGAGCAAAATACTCAACTTATGCTTGCAAGGAAAGGCTTCTTGCCAAATTAAATTGTAATCACAGATTTGTTGTTTAGAGTTTACTGTGTGTATGTGACTTTTACATGTTCTCTTTCGTCTGTTGAGATGGATTGAATGACTTTGTGTGTGAGTGTTTTTCCTCAAATACAACCATACTCTTTGCCTTATTTTCTAGCTTATAGTCAGGAGGGAATTTGGAAGATTGGTAGGTAGAAAGGATGGACATCAAAGGTACGATATAGGTATGGGTTGGGACAGCTCTCGTGGAATTATCTTTTCATGTGAATAATAAACTCTTTGGAAATGTTTCACAGACTTAGTTGTTTTTTTAAATTTTGCTCTTGTTCTTTTCCATTCTTCTGCCAGTGAATTCCAGCAACAATATCTTAATATTAATCATACTTAAAAAAATTGTACCAGTACAGTGGCAGAAAAATTGTGAGTTTGACTATGCTGTGCGGGGCATTTGGTTTATCTTGCATGTCACTAGACAGATAAAAACAGTTTGTTGGTTTTGCAGGACTGAATTTCATGTAAAATGTATAGGAATAGATAGATTAATGCAATTTTTTTTGTTTTATAATTTGGTGAGGAGAGGCATGTCTGCCCATGATTTTTGAAGTTCTCTCAGACTTGTGATATTGATATGGCTCAGCCTCAACATATGCAGGGAGTTGGCTGAGAATCTAATCCAAGTCTAACAGGATTTCAGTTAAGGCACCAAATTGGTAGATATATGGCATAAAATAGGGTCAATAGTTTAAACCCATTGGCCCTTGGTGATCTGTGAATTTTATTTTAGGAAATATTATTCAAGCACTTAAAATTTGTTCAGAAATATGTTTAAGCATTTATTGACCAAGGTGTTAATGCTACTTTTAAACTTCCAATGTGAACTGCACCATTATTCTATTTGATCTCTAGCGCCACAAAATCAAAAACATAGAGAATCAGTGGCTGAGCTTTCCATGACAAAAGATGATCAGTGAATGGCCAACCTTGTTTATTTCATGGATGAGAGAATGGAGGTGTTTCTACCTTACCTAAGTATTGACAAATTGGATTTTGCATGCAGTGGTAGAAGGAGAAGGCAGAAATAGAAAGAAGCAGCCACTGAAACTGCTAAGACTGACTACTACCAGCCAGTTAAAAAAAAAAAATCTTGCCTTTACTTGAATTAATTTTGAAACACAGAAGTATTTCTCATGGCTCCAGCAGACAAAATGGAAAAGATGTTCCCTCAGAGGATAATGAGAGATGTGCTATAACAGCACTCAGACTCACAGGGCTCACACTTGCAGACAATAATCTCTGCCCTGATAGCAGTAAGCAGGGATATTATCTGGGGCCAAGAATACCAGATGTCTCTACTACAACAGGCGTGACCATAAAACACGACAGTTTGCTGACCCTGTTTTGGTAAGCAACCATTTAGAGGCTTATAGAACTCTAGTCCCAGGTAAACCTTGATTGAGTAGACTGAGGATGAAAGGCATTCCAGCTGTGACCATCCTATATACTTTTTCTCTGTGCAGAATCACATTATTCAACATACCTTTTTCCAAGATATAGTGGAGTGATTTAAGGAAACATTATTTTTAGCAGGTTGAATGACCATTTAAGGCTCCATTGTTGGCTTGATTGCATGATTTAAAGGTGACCAGAAGACCATCTGAATCAAGACTGATAAAGAAGCCTCAACAGGTGTGACTGTATTAAGAAGTTTGCTTCCTTACCATGTGGATCTGGGTTCAATCCCACTGCATGGTACCTTACACTAGTGTCTCTTACTGTATAGCTCCAGGCTAACCAAACTCTTGTGAGTGGATTAGATAGGTGGAAATTGAAAGAAACCCTTTGTGTATGGCTTTTATGTTTGTATTTGTCCCCTGCCACTATTTGTCAACTAGTGTTGGTTTGTTTACATCCCCTAACTTAGCAGTTCAGATAGAATAAGTACCAAACGTAAATTAAGTACTGGAGTTGATTGGCTAAACCTTTGGAGGTAGTGTCCCAGCATGGCTGCAGTCTGATGACTGAAACAAAAAAATAGCTGCTTAACTTGCCACAAACCTCAGTCAAATTTTAAAATTTCATTTGCTTTAAAAAAACAATACATTGGATAATGCAGTCCTTGATACATTATGGCACTATGTCTAAAGAATATTGTATTGCTGTGGTTTCTACTGTTTCTGTGACATCACACTATCTCTTTATGCTTTAAGAGCACAACATCCTTGTTTTATTCCTATAAAGAAAATAGAAGCTCCAGAGGAAAAGCTGTTTACTCTTAATCCTTTAGCATTCAGATAACTGTTAAGTATAATGCTTATTCTCAATGTTTTGAATTAATCATGCATTATCTCAAAATTTTAAGATTTCAGTAATGTGGTTACTTTTTTCTTACAATAACTTTGAAGGGTAGGTGTGATAGGCTGGATCTGGCTGGTTTGAAGATAAAACAGGTAGCATATTTGAGCCAGATATGGTAGGTTTAAGTGCTAAAGGGTTGAAAGTGTTTTCTCTTTCTACATCTTCCATTTCTGGAATATGGACTTTTTTTTTTATCAATTGCAATTAAAAAGCAGGTAAGTAGTAGCTCAATCTGGAGAGACAGAGTTCTGCACCCTGAACCCTATTTCAGCCACTCTTCGCAATCATAGTCTTTCTCTCATTACCTAATATTCATGACCATAGGTGAGGAAAGGCATGAAAACCAAATTGAAGATAGTAAGTTTGGCTTTTATGCCAACCTCTCCTCTTCTGAGGGCTGAATGCTGAAGCTGGTGCATTTCTATGCCTGCACCTGCTACTCTAGCATCCAATTCAGTCTCCTAATTCACTATCACACTAAGTGCACAGGAAAGGCTTTCTTGACAGGACCAATTTCATGAAGAACAAGATGATTGGATAATATTCAGTTTCAGTTGGTCATACTTGGACATCCTCTTCAATAATCAACAGAAGTACCTTTAGCTGCAAATGTGGGGAGCCAGGGTTTGAATTACAGTAGTAACAGAATACTGTAGAAGGATTAGATTACAGAAAGACAAGTTGAGATTGCAACATATGTTGATCTTGATTACAAAAGTTTTAGGTACAGATTGTAATGGGTGTAGATCAAGATTGCACCAGATGTGAGTTTTAAATGCAACAGGAAAATATAGGCCTATATTGATAATATGTCAAGATTACAAGTGTCTTTGTAGGCTGCAATGAATATAGGTCTAGAGTCCAAGTGGTGAGATACCATCATCATCATCGTTTAGCGTCCGCTTTCCATGCTAGCATGGGTTCAACTGGGGTCTGGGAAGCCAGAAGGCTGCACCAGGCCCAGTCTGATCTGGCAATGTTTCTACGGCTGGATGCCCTTCCTAACGCCAACCACTCTGTGGGTGCTTTTTATGTGCCACCGGCACACGGGTCAGGTGAGGCTGGCAACGGCCACGATCGGATGGTGCTTTTTACGTGCCACCGGCACGAGGCTAGTTGGAGTGGCGCTGGCAACAGCCACGTTCGGATGGTTCTCTTACGTACCACCGGCACTGGTATCACAGCTGCAATTTCCATTGATGTTGATCGATATGAATTTAAGATGCAACAAAAGAGCCGAGCCTAGATTGCAGTAGGATCATGCTTAGACTGCAACTCTAGTGGGCACAGATTGCAATCAGTGAACAAATGGGTATAAGCAGGAGTGAAACATGACTGCAACAGGTATGGTTATATTTTACAGAAATAGGCTAAGAATGCTATAGATGTAGATCTTGATTATGGTATGTATGGGTTTAGATTTTAATGTGTAGGTGTAAATTCCATTCTGATATTAGGACAAGGCCTGAAATTCAGGTAATGGGGATAGTCGATTACATCAACCCCAGTGCTCAACTAGTACTTAATTTTATTGACCTTGAAATGATGAAAGGCAAAGTTAACCTCAACAGAATTTGAGCTCTGAATATAAAGACAGATTAAATACCACAGCCTTTTGCTTAACATGCTAATGATTTTGCCAGCTTACTGCTTAATGTCTAGGTATAAATTGCAGCATATCTGGGTCTAGGTTGCAATATTTAGATTTAGATTACAATTTATGTAGATCCAGATTGCAATGGCTGTTTATTTAAAGTATAATGAGTAAAGGTGTATATTGCAATACGTGTGTAGGTTTAGCAATAGATATATATCTCTTTTCTCATTGAGTCTAGACAAGGCAGTGCTCATCACCTTTGTAGGCCCTTCAAGATCAATAACCATGATGTTCTTAAGGTTCCATTTAAACCAGCATCTCCCAACCTATTTTCCCCCAGGCCTTGCGATAACTTCCGAGAAAAATGTATGCCCCACCGGTCATTGGAAAAAAAACTTTGTTTTTAATATTTCATAATTATATCCTTTCCTTAACAAAACATCCACACTAGGGCATTAGAATAGCAATATACTGTAACAAATAGTTTTTACACAGTATACTTGGCTGGAGGGATTAGTTTGGCTAGCCTGAGAATAAGTGTAGTATATTGGCTGTGAAAAAATGGTTTTCACAATTCCATGTCCTACTAAAAAGAAAATAGAAAAGAATTTTGGATTCCACACCTCACCACAATTCATCATCATCATCATTTAAAGTCCATTGGTTGGACTGTTTGACCAGAGCTGGCAAGCTGGGGGTATGCATCAAACTCCAGTCTGATTTGACATGGTTTCTACAGCTGGATGCCCTTCCTAACACCAACCCCTATACATGTTGGGAGTCATTGATTTAAACTAAAATTCCAGATGTTTGAGGGTAGAAGGACTGATAATAGTGGGTAGTACAGGGACAAGGGGTTTGGATGCAACAAAAGTGACAAAAGCTGAGGAGACAAGTGGATCAGAGATATCTAAGCAGAAGAGATATGAGAACAACCAGCTTGATTGCAACTGGTGTTTATATAGACTGGAATTTGTATAGCTACACATTGCAACAACTATTGAACTAGATTGCCTAGGAATATCTACATCATTATCATCATCATCGTTTAACGTCCGTTTTCCATGCTAGCATGGGTTGGACAGTTCGACCGGGGTCTGGGAAGCCAGGAGATTGCACTAGGCTTCAGCCTGATCTGGCAGTGTTTCTACAGCTGGATGCCCTTCCTAATGCCGACCACCCTGTGAGTGTAGTGATTGTAATGAATAAATAGGAGCCCAAGTATAGGTGATGTTGCTAATAAGAGTTAATCAGCTTGGTGTCTTTCAAGTCGTCATTGTCGACCTCCTCCTCCTCGCCACCACCACCATCGTCATCGTCATAATCATCAGCATCACCACCACCATCATCATCATCATCATCATCGTCATCATCATCACAATCATCACCACCAAACTGTTGAAAAAGACTCTATATGGTCACTAGACCTACTAGAAATAACAGCAACTTTTCCCTTATATTAGAAAATACCATCTCAAAAAAAGCAAGTAACACTGTCTGAAATTAAAGATGAAATGATCATGGATAGAGTGTCTTTGGCTACATGAATTGCTTGATCTGAACTGTCCTGTACTGCATGTACCACAACCCACCACCACAACAATCATCATAATCAGTAACAGTTTCTTTTCTGTATCCTATTCTTCTATTCCAATCTGTTTATTGGTTTATTTAATTAGTATCAACTGGAAATTTCCTCTGCCTTTGTTTTTCGTCTTTTTCATCTTTTTTTTTGGATCTGTCAATAAAGAAAAGAATAAAGAATATCATCATCCTTATCCTCATTACCATCATAACAACAACAACAGTGTTCAACTGGTTCTCATTTTATTGACCCCTAAAGGTAGAAAGGTAAAGTCGACCTTGACAGAATTTGAACTCAGAGCATAAAAATGGATGAAATGCTGCTAAGCATTTTGCCTGGTGTGCTAACGATTCTGCCAGCTTGTTATATTAAAGTGATCCCTAATATTAGCTTAAGGCCATAAATTTTGAGGGATTGGAATAGTTGATTAAATGAACATCAATACTTATCTGGTATTGTATTTTATCAAGCACCTGAGAGAAGAAAGGAAAAATCACCTTCAGTTTGAGTGCAGCTCAGTAGTTATTATCATCATCATCATCATGTTTGCTTTTCTGTGCCAAGTGACCAATCTAGGACAACTGTTCCTAGATAATAGCCTTCTGGTCAATTCCATACTAAGACTTTTAGCATTCAGATTAGTTTGTCAAATGTAATGCTTATTTATTCACATTGTTTTGTAATTAATCGTGCATTATCTCATAGTTTTGAGATTTCAATGATTATCTTTTGAACGACAAATGAAAATTAAGAAAAAGCAAAACTCTGGGGGTTTAAATTAATACTAATAAAACCAGTCAGAGTTTTATTCTCATTCTTTATTTGTTATTCAGACAAAAGAATTAAAGAATATAATTATACCACTAAAATTAGTGCACTACAAACAAATGCAATAATGAATAATTACAGTAATTACTTGCAGGAAAAGTTATTAATGACACAAGGAACAGATGATGGAATTTTGGTAGTGATCCGGGAATTTTTAAGAATTGTTGAAGGATTTTTCATTTGTTATATTTACTTTACATGAAGTATTACAATGTTACGTTCTTTGATTATCTCCCTTGAAAATACGTTCATCGTTTGCACGTAACCTATGGTGGCATTGCTGTTTCCAAAGTTTATTTTCGTTTCTCCTTTAGTAATTTTACTCACATATCTATCTTAAAATGAGCTGCTTGGCGGAGGTCTGCAGAGGATGACATGACAAGCCTTGTGGAAAATATTCCATCAACATTGCCCATCTTTAAAATTCATCTAAGGCTTGGCCCCCATGCCATCCGTCCACTACAGAAATGTTCGTGTCATATCACAACACTATAACAGAACTATTTCACCTCAATTGCCCCTGCTCTTTTCAACATCGTGCCAGACACACATAAAGGAGGAAAGTGACTTCACGGCATTCAAGCAATTCCTAGGTGATCACCCCCAACAAATACCAGATAAACCACCCGCACCCAGATATGTCTCTGAAAACAATAACCCTCTGCTTGAATGGGCTATGGTTCCCCAGAGCTGACTGTGTATCTCTTCCAGGTGGTGCTATTAAATCAGATATGACCTGAGTCAACTTTGACCGAAACTTATCTAAGTAATCTAATCTATGTTGAAATGTTTTAATCAAAGCATGACAACGTGGGTAGAGGCTAATATCTTAACATTTCTGATGGTCTTAAATATAAAAAAAAAATTTTTTAAGATTTATATATAACTACATTCAGAGTATGTCTATAAGCTATTGTGTTTAGACCTGGTTTCTATCCTCAAACTGTTCCGTTTTGTAGATGCAATTTTTTTAAAATAAAGCACTCCGAAATTAGAAAAATCAAAAATCTGCAACGATCTCGGTCCCATCAGTTTCAGATAATGGATTTTCAACTGTGTAAAGAAACTGATTGTGGTAATCGTAGTTTTGACAGTGAGTGTGGTGAAAGCAGATACAGTGTTGATGATGATGATGGTTGAGATAAGTATGGGAGAAGGATAAAATAGTATTGGTGGTTATAATGACAACAGGAGTGGTGTGGTGTGTGATGCTGAGGTGAAGGTGGTAATAGTGGTGCTGATGATAGTGTTAGTTGTGTGATGGTGGTATTGTAGTGGTTATACTGGTTGTGGTTGTGAAAGTGACTGTCAAGGTAACTATCAAGATAACATTGATGGCAGTGTATGTGGTTGAAGTGGAAGCAATGACAATGCTGCTGATGATGTTGGTGGTTGTGGTAGTGGTGATAGTGGTAGGTTAGTTGTGGCGGTGATTGTGATATGGTGGTAGTGGTGGTGGTCGTCGTCATAGTGCTGCTCCTGCTGGTTTGGCGGAGGTCTGCACTCTCCGAGTGCTTTTCTAGTTAATTATTGCTTTGGTTGGCAGTGATCTGGCAGAATCATTAGCATGCCAGGCCAAATGCTTAACAGTATTTCCTCCATCTTTATGTTTTGAGGTCAAAATCTGCTGAGGTGGACTTTACCTTTCACCCTTTCAGAGTTGATAAAAATAAGTAGACTTACCCCTCCTCCAAAATTGCTGGCCTTGTGCCAAAGTTTGAAATCACTTATCGATCTGATTGCTTGATTAAAAAGTTTGCTTTACAGTCATGTAGTTCTAGGTTCGGTCCTACTGATACATCATTGATGTGGTTTTCACACATTTTCTTATTTAGCATGTAGCTTGTAAATCAATGCCAAATTTTTCATGTACCTTGTAAATAAACCCCGAATTTTGCATGTAACTTGCAAATCAACCCTAAATTTTCCTCTTCACACAATACACCACCATCATCTTCAACTATTGTGTAAAACCCAACTTGGATCACAGAGACATATTGCTCACTTGCAAGACAATGAACTTCATGCTATCTCATGGAGCAGGGTGCTCTTATATTTTACATACCTTCTGTTTTTGTTCCTCAAGCTGTTTTTCTACCCTTTTTACAAATTCCTTTTACACTCCTCGCCTATTTAGCCCTCAGCTGCTCCCATTTATTGCAAGTGAATGAATTTCATGAAGGCATTATCTTATACAATTTTAGGTATATCTTTATACCACATGTCTCCACAAGAAACTAACGCAAATATAGTAGGCCCCATGTAAAATATTTAATATTTAGAAAAGTGCTTGCCACCAACAGCAGGCGAACAGCAGAATCAAAAGTGTACCAGGAAATAACCTGTACAACATGGTTGTGTCCCTTCCCATTCAGAATTCAAACCCCACTCAGCTTCACTTTGTCTTTCACTCTTTAAAATGTCAATAAAATTTGTACAACCTGTTAAAAATAATTATTGGGGGTCAAGGTAATCGATTACACACGAGAAAGTGGAACCTCAAACTTTTTTATGATTTAGTCAGAGACAAAAGACATTGCTCATGACTGTTGCAGGGTCTCTGATACCAGTGTAAAAAAGGGCAATGGAAACCACAGCTGATGTTTAGCTGTTGTGGGAGGTAGCATATCAAAACAATGAGTTGTTCCTAAACTGGAGTCCTTAATCAAATGATTGCTGAAGGTGTTCAAAGGCTAGTGGTGGTGGGAAACCTGGTGACAGGTAAGTTTTAAAGCTCTCTCTACCTAAGAACAGATGCTGTTCACAGAGTTTCAATCTACTCAATTTCACTCACAAGATTTGGATTAGTTCAAGGCTATGATAAAAAGACACATGCACAAGATACCATGCATTAGGATGTAACCATGTATTATTAAAACAGATAAACTATAAAAATGTAGGATGATGCAAATGACTTACAGGGAGCATATTGTCTATGTTTAGATCGTTTGGTTTTATTTTTGTACCATTTTGACCAAGAATTGAAGACATGGCTTGCCCAGCCTAGGGTTTCAATCCGAAACATATCCTCTTTTATATCTTCATAATCCACTTTTGTTGATGACAGAAATATCTTTAAAGGAAATTTTCTCAAAGCAGAATCTTTATTCTGCAAAGAAAGTGGGGAAATAATAATGAAATATATTAGTTCAATACGACATTATTGCTGTTCTTGTATATCAGAAACTACATTCTTCAATATGGACTTCTTTTTTTATTTAAAGATGGGAACATGTAATGTGAGAGATTTGGCTGCTATTTCTTCACATCAAAACTCATTGCCACCATTACAATCCAGCATTACTATTGCAATCATCTTCAGCAGTAAACCACCAGAGATATAGCACAACAATAATTCTACATCCAGCTGTCATAAACTTAGAATTGAATATCAAAAGGAAGTCTTGCCAATACCTCCAGCAATAAATATGTGATGACTTATTACAAACGTCTCGCGGATTTCTATTTCCTTGTTATTACGTACAAGATGGTGAGCCCTCTTTCTCTCATGCTCATTAAATTATAGGATATTGTTTAATCGACATCTGGCAGGACTTCCGTCTGTCCCCACCCCAAAAACCACCCTTTAAAAAAATTTTTGTTTTTGACACAAACCTCACCTTTTCGGCTATGGGGAATACTAATCTGCAAAAAAATTGGTAAAAATCGACATTTCTAAATAACCCCCACCCACCCCCATTTCCTTCATTTTTAACTTTTTTCACAATTTTTTTGGTCAAAAATGTGGAAAAATACGGAGATTATGATTCTGAAAAAAATTTCCAAAAACCTTTGTCAAATTTTTTTAAAGAATTTTTGTTTCTAAATATGTGGAAAAATCATGATTCAGATAAAAAATTTCAAAACATTTCTGTACATACGGTTACGGTTTTAGGGTTAGTGTTGGGGAAAAAGTCAAAATTGAAGAGGTTGGTGGGGAAAGGAGGGGGAAAAAATTTCACAATGCTGGTTTTTGGCAACTTTCCAGAACCTCCGTATCCGAAAACAGGGATTTTTGGCAAAAAAAAATTACAAAAATAAACAAATTTGGGAGAAAATGGGGGGTGGGGGTGGATGGGTGAACATTTTCCCAACATTTTCATTATAACTATATCATCCAACCAAAATATCTCACATAAACATAATCAGAATTACTATTAAACCATAGTTAAATAGATCATACATATTCAAAGAACATTCTTGGTTTAGTGGTACGGAACGTTCTTCTGGTATTCTTTTATTCTTTTACTTGTTTCAGTCATTTGATGGTGACCATGCTAGAGCACCACCCTTTAGTCGAAGAAATCAACCCCTGGACTTATTCCCTGTAAGCCTGGTGCTTATTCTATCAGTCTCTTCTATTGAACAGCTAAATTACAGAGTCGCAAATGCACCAACATTGGTGTGAAGCAATGGTGGTGGTGGGACAAACACACACACACACACACGCATGCATACATACATGCATGCATGCATACCTACCTACCTACCTACATATATACATACATACATACACGACAGGCTTTGTAAAAATGAGTTATGTCATTGCCATATAAGACCGGAGCCTGGTACAGCCTTCTGGCTTCCCAGATCCCTGGTCGAACCGTCCTACCCATGCTAGCATGGAGAACGGACGTTAAACGATGATGATGATGATGATGATGTACTAAGCTGTATCAACCTTTGCCTTTCCCTTGGATAACATTGGTGGCCTGAAAAGGGGAGGCTGGTATACATGGGTAACTACTGGTCTTCCATAAACAATCTTGCCCAAACTTGTGCCTCAGATGGTAACTTCCTAAGTGCAATCCTATGGTCATTCCTGACCGAAGGGGCTCTTTACTCTTTTACTCTGTTACTCTCTCCTCCAACAACCTATCACAATTGTAAATCAGTTCCTTTCATCTTCCTTATTTCCCATCGGGAACCATTGTTTTTTCTCTCTTTAATTCTCCTTCAGTTATTGGGGGTCACTTTAGAGCCTTATGAGGTGATCTTTACAAGTAATGGTACCGCATAAAAAGCATTCAATACACCACACCTTGTAAAATGGTTGTTGTTGGAAAAGGCATCCAGCCATAAAAAACCATGCCAAATTAGACTGTGGAGCATGATGCAATCCTCTGATACATCAGATCCTGCTATACCATCCAACCCATGCCAGCATGGAAGCCAGGCATTAGATGATGATGATGATGAGGAAACTCACAAACAGACACAAATGTAACCAGACATACACACATACATACATCCTTTCTTCCTTTGTCTATCTGCCTCTTTCTCTTTCACTGACTCTCACTCTCTCTCAAATACATGCGCGCGCATGTGTGCGCATTAACACACACACACACTTAAGTAGATACAAGAAAGACTTACAGATATTGCTGTATTTGATATATCTAAGTACTTGAGCTCTGAAAAAACCTTTAAGTATTCTAAACAACAGGCATCTAAATCTTGATTGTCTGTGAAATAAAGAATGAAACTTAGTCAGATAAAACGATAGAGCTTTATAAATACTACCCTTATATATATATATATATATATATATATATATATATATATGAGAGTATTGTTGTTTGCTTGAAGCATTGTATATTTGTAAAAAATAATGTGTCTTGAATGGCACAACAATGGACTATAATTATTGTTATAATTTAATCATCGATAGACTGATATGATATGATATATATATATATAATACAATACGATATAATAATAAATTAATATATTAAGATGTATTAAATACATTATAATATAGACGGCACATTAGCAGTTAAAACCAAGAAGGTAAAATTAATAAATGAAGGTGTAAAATAGCACTGGCAATTGCTAGAAATGAGTCAAAATTTAACTCAAACAGCCACATAAATCACTAACCTTAATGAGATATACAGGAATTGCGAGCGAGCAAACCAAAACACGTTTCCCTGGTGAGATAAACTCACAGAATGAAGTATTTGGACAAAACCATATCACGTGATTTCAAAATTTGACCAATGGGACCTTGTTTCTCATCAGAGGCTTCCACTACTATTCTGGGTTAATGAGATAGCCTGCCTCCCAGTAGACAAAATACTACAGCTAGTGCATTGTAAAAATATCAACCCCCCAACACTTGACTGATACTTTATTTTATCGACCCAGGAATAATGAAAGCAAAGTTGATCTTGACAGGGTTTGAAATCATAGCTAAAAAGTTCGTAACTTAATAACACAGAGCGTTGTATTTGGTGCTCTTCAGTCTTTGTCAATGCTCCGCCCTACGGATTACTAGAAATAAAATGTGTTAATTTGATTATAACGAAAGAAATACCTACCGGAAATATCAAGATATTGTAAATTTCTTTGTCCGCCTCTAAGAAGGCGTAAAGAAATCGTCATGTGATCAATACCTCGATGGCTCAGCCCATTATCACGAAGAGCAAGCAATGTCAAGCTGTAATACAACACTATATGTTAAAAGTTAATATGTCAAAAGACAAAAACAAATGCAACATAAATTATAACTATTAATTTATCTAGCAACCAATTCAGTGATCAAAGGTATTCATCAAACGGGGATGAGTTTCATTGATGTTTGGGAGGGAAAGCTGGAGATTAAATCTACACTAGTATTCAACTCAGGAAGCAGACGACCGTAACTAAATGCTGTAAGGCTTTTTATAACCCGATCACGATTTTTGCCAATTCATCGTTCTGTCACACGCCTACATGGAAACCTCTACATGGTCATTTAGTCGGATCTAGTCTTTTTCATTCGCAAAATGAACCCCCTTTTATTTTGCTCAGATTGCTTTCAATTTTGGTGTATCGATGCAACTCTCAATTTTGATTACGACCAACCAATTACGTGATTTCGTAAATTAAAGAATCTGATGTTATTTGGAAGTAAAGTTCGGAAATTTGGACAATTTTAGCCAATCAACAGACAGCGAGGCATTACCACGACAACCGCACGTTGTGTTGTGTTTCATCCACATGTTGTGTTGATTCTTCGCACCTCAAGATTTACTTCACCCTCGTGTTTTGTTTTATTTATCAATTAGAATTTTATTATAGATATTTTTCGTCAATCGTCTTAATATTTTACAAATTTTTCATATATAACAAAAGTTGTTTGCGATGTTTATACAGTTTCTTGGCATTGTGAAGGTGAATATAAGATACAGGTATAATTTCACATGGTACAACCTTAAAGTTGACACTACTCCGCTAAACGCAGAGACTTTCTCTCTCGCTATTGGCTGAAAATACAGTTTTTTCGATTTTTAAAAAACTGTAACCTTTTCCTCCAATTTTTTTTCTCCACAACATCATACCTTCGTAGCAGTTAGACAAAAAAAAAAAACTATATTATTATAGCAAATTTTCAGATTTTTACTGCATATTTTGCGAATGAAAAAACTAAATCCGTTTAGTCTGTTACAAACAGCAACCAAATCTCCCTAAAATCATATTTTACCACTTTGGAAAAGAACAGGATATGTCAGATTTAAGAATATTCACAGGTGACTGTCGCCAGATGACCCTTACTTATTAGAAATAATCAAATCTTCATGCTACAGAGTGTGTAATTAAAAAAGGAATGGGAATATATTGGATAATGTTCTTGATATACATTATCAAAAAATAAAGAAAAGGTGAAATTGCTTTAGGTGGAGCATCTTTGATCATCGGTCTACTTCATCAGTGCTAACTATATTAGTGCTAACTAAAGATCAGTAAAAAATAGAAGGAAACGTATACTTATATATCCAACAGCGAAAAGCCATGTTCAAGTTCGAGTGTGAAGAATGTATTAAGAATGGTAGTGCACATCGCTGTTTCATTTCAGTTTGGTAAGTCTTTGCCCGCACCAACAAATGTTTTGCTTACTGATTTCCGTTGATAGAAACACGTGTTTCGCCTGGCTCCAAATGACCGGGTAACATTCAAAACAAAGTTCAGTATCCTTCTCGAGTCATACCGACTCATAAGGGCCGGTTTCCATGGCGTATAAATTCCTCACCTGGATAGGACACCAGTTCGTCACAGGATTACTAATTTTTGCCAGCTGGAGTAACGTGAAATGAAGTGCTTTGCTCAAGAACACAACGCCTCGCCCGGTCCAGGAATCGAAACTACAATCTTACGATCATGAGTTCAACATCCTAACCACTAAGCCACGCGTCTCCGCCGGATAATGTTTACCATTGAGGAGGCAAAATCAAATCGAAACTCCAGTGTCTGATAGTCCACTGACATCACTTGTAGTGACTGGTTTTTACGTACATCGTTCATACGGAGAAGTCGTTTGATTCTCGCTTTTCTTTACATACCCACAAGAATATTTACTTACCGTACTTGATGGTATAGAAGACGGATGTTAATCGCATTCCAATTTCAGCGACAAATTTAAAGAAAAGGTTTTGTGCATCAAAGCATGTAATATTTAAAGCAACTTCGCATATAGGATGCAGGGTGATTTTTTGAGACGCTTTGTGTGTCTTATATGTCATCAATACGATATCTTATATAGGAAAAATGCTAATATTCAACCCTTTTTTTTAAAAAAGTTTTTTTTAAAAATAAAACTACTATAATTTTACTTTTTGCACCTTGATAAATCTAGCACTAGGGAAAAAAAAGACTCTGAGGTGACGCCTCCCCTTGGAATCCTAAGCACGTACTTTTATTGTTAAATGGTTTAGTTGGACTTGCGCAACAATGATAATAATCGAAGACATATGATACCCAGAGTAACATACTCACTTAGTAAAATAATTCAACTGAGACAGGATTGAATGGCGATCTCCAAGTTTGCAGTGACTCAAATCGAGTGAAGTAACTCCGGAAAATACTGTGAATTCACTGGACAAATAATTAATCAGATGACTTGAATGACGCAAGGAAAGGCTTGAGACAAAATACTTGGTGAAAGTCGACGAAAATAATTCCAATCTCTTGAAGACCGTTGTCGAAGGTATCGAAAATTGGTTATTATGGTCGGCAGCAATAAATATCTCTTGAGCTACTGTCACAGGTAATGTATGTAAAGATTGGTATATGTCCAAGTTTCCCACCAAAAATTCGATACATATTGTCTGTAGAGGTTTCGGTTCGAAAGTAAAAAATGCTGTATCATCCATGGGACCAGAGAAATAGAAAGTAATAGATAGATAGATAGATAGATAGATAGATAGATAGATAGATAGATAGATAGATAGATAGATATTTATACAGTAAAATGGATTAGCAATTTAAATGTAGCTCTGGAAAGTCGTAGATCATCAGCGAAGAAACGAAACCTTTTCAAGTATAGTCGAAGTCTTGGTTGTCAAATCTGATAAAAAGGAGAAAACTGCGTTAAAAGTAAACAAGCAAACAAAAACAGTCTGACGTGAACACACGGACGCACACACACACACACCCACACCTCTCTCTCTCTCTCTCTCTCTCTCTCTTTCCCTCTCTAAGAGGTCTTGGTCTAACAAGTTTTAGGATCTGACGATACGCCATAAACCTAAATCCTTTATGGACGAGAAACCTAAGGTAATCCCATAAAACCGTCTTCCCCATTTTTAATATGTATTGCTCTATATTTTAGATTGCGCTTCTTTCGGCTTCATGTTTTACAGACGATATATACACAGACATGCAGGAAGTAAATAGACACCTTTAATTTTCAAAATTTCTGATCTAAGCTTCGAGAAAAGGATATGCTCAGATAACTCATTTCCTTTTTATGGGAGGTATAAACATTAATGCAGAAAATGAAAAACAGCTTGAAATTCTTATACGTACTGTTTGCAGTTTCTCAAATGATGTCGGTATAGAATTTGGGATCGAAAAGTGCGCTATGTTGAAAATGAGACGAGGAAGATTTGTAGGAAGCTAAGGAATTGAAATGCCAAATGGGCAAACAATGAAAGCGGTTGAGAAAGGACAATGGTATAAGTATTTGGGAATAATGGAAGCAGATGAAATAAGACATGAAGAAATGAAACAAATTACCAGTAAAGAATATTACAAGGAGAGTGAGAAAATTATTGCAGTCAAAGCTGAATTCAAAAAATGTTATTGAAGCAATAAATACAAGAGCAGTACCCTTAGGGTAGACTGGGGTAACCCCAACCCTTAAGGAAAATGTCTTATAACCGTCTTGAAACACGTATCAAACATAACTTTTCATTGGAACGTATGTAGAAAGTCGTGCCTAATTTAAAACAGGTAGTTTTGATGGTGGAACTTCTCTGGCGGAACAAAAAATTAAAGAAAA
The DNA here is from genome assembly GCF_006345805.1 of Octopus sinensis. Lineage (NCBI taxonomy): Eukaryota > Metazoa > Mollusca > Cephalopoda > Octopoda > Octopodidae > Octopus > Octopus sinensis. The sequence continues at coordinate 106,331,273 of NC_043000.1, read as the reverse complement.
AAAAATCAATGAATGGGCTTCTTACCCCGTTGTCGGGGCAAAAGGTCTATAGGGGTCGTTTTACCCCACGAGTCAAAGTTACAGTAAATTATCCATACAGACATTACGTGGTGTCAAGCTTTTCCTATAGAGTAAGCAGATACAGGAGTAGGAAAGAAATTTCAGAGAAATACCATCTGGTCTAAGCCTACGGTCACCATGGAGACTATGGATACTCAATCTATCACTATTTAAAACAAGGATTTGATGTTTGTTAGGCATTTTAATCAGATCTACTAAGTCAGTGAGTGAGATAAAGCTGTTTGATTTCTAAATGTTGTAAGAAAATGCTTTGAAGAACTGAAGAAAGTATTATTTCCAATGAATCCCTAGCCTTCTTCTTCATCTGAATCACAGTTCTAATACGTATAATTGTGTTCTCCAGGTGTGCATTTCTCGTGGGCCCACAGTCGCCATGACACACACTGGATTCACATTTCCCTTGGTCTACTGTTACAAAATGACTCTTCAAAAACTAGGCATGACCATTTCTCATCGTCTGAATTTTCACCAGCAACATTACTCCGATTTGAACTTTTTTTGTTTCTTTGTTGCTTGATTAATCCCAGTTTTTTTTTCTCTTTTTACCTTTCTCCGGGTTCTTTTTGTTCTTTTTCCCCGAAGATGTTAAGACCTCAGCACTTTCTGTTTTATGCCTACGTGTGCGCTTTGTTACAGACTTCACGGGTGAAGACAGCTCTGACAGCACAATTTTGACAGACACAATGTCTGGTGTTTGTGAGTTTGATCCACCAGCTGACGTTGATGGAGCATTAATAGGATTTGTTTGCTGAGTGTCTCCAGTAATGACTTCTTCTGTTTGCCCTAGTCTTTTTCTTCCTGGATGACAGATTTTTGTTGTCTCAGTGATAAAGCCCGTTGGGGTTGCTGCACAGCATCTTCTTGTTGTGGTTCTGACTCATCAATCAGTGTCGCTGCAATGAAATCATAACCAGAGAAGATGCTGTCATTGAATGGTCAAAGCTCACAAACCCTGAAACCATTCACCGATTTTTTCTCCGTAGTTGTTTTGTTATAAGCAACTGCAAAAATTTCGGAAATGTCATAGAAACTGATCCGTTTACCTTGATTGACAACCATCCAAGTGTCTGCTGATGCCTTATATGCACTTTTCAAGGGTTTGAAGAATGCTTTGTGTGACGGCTTATGAATGCAATGGGGTGGCAGAGTTATGAGTTCAATCCCATTCGAACGAGTATATTCAACAGCAGCAAGGTTTTGTGGCTATGATGACCATCCAGTATTATTATGTGCTGTTCTGCTTGTGACGGTTTTGCTATGGCAGTGAAGTGTCTCATCCATTTTAGGAAGCTTTCTTCGTCAGTCCAGCCGCTTTCAGTGCACTGACCAATTGCCCCATCTAGCGCGTTATTCATACGCTTCCTAGGAAATATGAACATCGGAGGTATGTAAGCTCCAACGGCATTTGTAGTACATATGACAGTTACTGTCTTTCCTTTTTCCCCCACTGGTAATTTTACCAACTTCCCGTATCCTTTTGGTGACAATGACATTTGCAGGTTTCTGAACATTGGATACTCCTCTCTCGTCCATGTTCCAGATTTGCGTAGGACCATAGTGGTTGCTGGTTAGCACGCTCTTGTAGGCATCGAAAAACTTCTCAACTTGAGGTTTGTTAAATCCAGCTGGCCTTGAAATGTTCATTGGTTCTGGCTTACGAATTGCAAGCTCTGGATCGTGTGAGAGGAACCCAACTAAGCCAGTCAGATCCAGCCATTTTACTATCAATATTAAATCGATGTTCTATACCTATCTAGTTGGCAAAATCATAAGCTGGTCTATGAACGTCTTCAGTTGTTAGCCAAAACAAAGCTTTTTCCATGCACTGAATCTTGGAAACAAGTTCAGCTTCAAACTCATAATTAATATCAGGCCGGAATCTACCTAGCAGCTCAGATCCCTGTTTTGCAACTTTTTCATCCCTATGGCGTCTAAGTGTCCTTGGAGAAATTCCACCTTCTTTAACTGCTTCAATAGCTCTCTGCAAATCTTCCTCTGTATATGAGGCTCTCAACATTATTCTTTTGTACGTACGTGGCATTTTAGGTAAAACTCTAAAAGTAAAGAATAAAAACAGTTATAGCCTAACAACAGCCAGTCAAAAATTCCGGGCAAAAGAATTGGAGATGCTTTAGTGGTGGCGGGAGGGAGTCTCGTCACCCTGTGATCCCCTCTTGGGGCGCCCCTGTATTATGTGTATGTGACACATGTTTGTGTGTATGCGATGTGTATTATAGCCCCTGGCTATTTTACTTTCATACCCCCTTTTACCCTAATCCTAACGCTAACCCTAATCCTAAAATAGAGCGGGTACAAAAGTACACTGTTGGGATAAAAAGCCTAGTGCGGGGGGGGGGGTCTTTCCCCCCCCCCCCACCATAGATGGTGGGCCTCTTACCCCAAATGTTGCTATATTTCATTAGCTAAGTTCATTAAATGTCCGCGGCAACACAGCAGAAATAACATCAAAAATACTCGGCAGTTATAACGATCTTTTCAAGAAATCAAAGAAAAAGTAAAATTTAGCTATAAACTCATTCGAACGAGCTTTGTTCTCTCCAGAACGCCCGTCGGACATGCGCAGTAGCCATCCAGTCAAATGGTGACAGCATACTGATGATTAGTTTATACATCTCCACGCAAAACAGGGTAGGCCTTTTACCCCAGGTGGACTCTTTACCCCAGTCTACCCTAATCAGATATAGAGTTGGAATTGTAAACTGGACTAAAAACGATATACGGAAACTT